>NW_006921854.1:3246299-3287875 GCF_000298275.1 Orycteropus afer afer
GGGTCAAGAAGCACTTGACAGTTTCCACGTATTACTTCTTGCCTCACTCTTCACCCTCAAGAAGGTTTAAAAATACTTTTATTTCCATGCTGTAAAAATTTCATTGGTGTTCTGCACCCCACCGTCAGTTTAAAATCTCACGTAGACCTGGAGTACAGCAGGAAACCCTAAAATTAGAGACAACTTTTTAGGAATTAGGAAAAATGGCATCTCCCAACGAATGTCTTGAAAAAATGACACTTTTCAAAAGTTTCTATATATATACAAGGCCGTTGCCCACTGAGGGTGCTTATGAAGCTACTAGGAATTGGACTCATGCAGTGATAGTTTTCAACACGTGGCCTTGGGTACTTTGAAAGAAAAAGTACAAATCCATGCCTGGCTAAGACTCTGTCCAGGTAAAGTATTTCTCTCTTTGGCTCAGTACCTCTTTCTGGACATGTATGGGCGCTTCCCCACTCCCGCCTCTACATCCTTTCCTTCCTGAGCTGGGGGGTCAGTAGGGCGTTGGCAGAGGTGTACACTGCTTGGGTTAACACTGTCAGAGGGAGTCATACCACAATGACTGTCTATGAAATTTCTGTGTGGTGTTTCAAAAGAAATTTATTATTTTTATAAATCTTTCCCTATGGTTAGTTATAACAGCAACAACGTTTTTCATAACATCCAGTTTGCCTACTACCATCGGATCCCTTTCAACTCATAGTGACCCTATAAGAGAGGGTAGGACAGCTCCATAGGGTTTTGAAGGCTGTAAATCTCACAGAAGACGACTGCCACATCTTTCTCCTGCATAGTGGCTGGTGAGTTCAAACCTCCAACCTTTTGGTTAGCAGTCCCACCAGAGCTCCTTATGCCCAGGTTACCAAAATAAACCAAACTCACTGCTATCCAGTCGCTTCCAACTGGTAGTGACCCCTCTTTGGGTTTCCGAGGCGTTCTCTATGGAAGTAGATGGCCCACTCTTCCTTCCGGAGAGTGGCTGGTGGGTTTGAGCTGCCAGCCTTCTGGTCAGCAGTCACGTGCCTTAGGCACTACGCCACCAGAGCTCCCTATGCCCAGCTGATGCAGATCAGTATACTTACAAGATAAAAACTCTGCTAATTTACATTTGACACCTTAAAAATTTATTGTGGTTTGGGTACAGATTTACAGAGCAAAATTTGTTTTACATTCAACAGTTTGTGTACATTTGATTTCATGTCCCGATTACCATCTCCGACCATAACGCACCCTCCTCTCCTCCCGTCCCTGTGACCTCCCCCTCCCTGTGTCCTTCTTAACTATGGGCTCCTGTCTGTCCAGCTTTCCCTCTATGAGAATGCCCCCCTCTGGTGCCCTGTGGCCAATTGCTTTAAGGGGTGCATCTCCCTAGAGTAGGTGGGTGCATCGCCCTGGGGTAGGTGTTCTGCGTGTAGGTCTTTCTGCTGTTGGGCTGAGATCCAGTCGGTGGGCATGAGTCCTTTTGACCCTTCTCATGCACTCAGGTCATAGCTGTCATTATTACGCGACCACAGGGATGCTTAGATGACGTGTTTGATCTGCCGCAGCATAAGCATGTGCTGTTGTTTCCCTATCTGCCCGTATTTTCCTAGTTGCTGATTCTGTCAAATTTTCTGGTGTTTTGGCTACAATATTACGGTAATTAGTATTTGTGAACCTGTGTCAATAATTTTTGAGAATGCAGTACTAAAGGAGAAGAAGAAAAATGAAAAAAGGCCGCTTGCAGTTACTAATGATGTAACTGATAGGATTGTACTCCAGGGTAGAGAGGGTTTGCAGAACAATGTTGTTTGTATTCATCTGATCTAAGAGACACTACATGTAAGAAGTTTCCAGCTATAGCATGTGCTATGATTGAAATGGATAATAAACACTGCTAAGAATTCTGTATGGCCTGGGAGGGAAGGGAGTCCATGGGGGTGGGGACGCCACCATCCCTAGTGACGCCACCAATCTCTGTTCTTGGACTGCCCCGTTTAGCTGAGGGTTGTTGTCTGGCTGTGCTGAGCCAGTCACGTGTTTTTGGTTTAGCGTTCATTTGGGTAGAAACCTGGACTGACTCTTGGAGAAGTTCCTGTTGTCACTTATTTTGCACTGAACCAGAAAGTCACAGAGGCAGAGACAGCTTTTTGACAAGGAGACTCCATCCTCTGCTTAGGTGGCGGGTGCCTAAGCGTATGTGATTCCTTAGGTGAACTTGAATTAATTCTCCTTACCCCCCCACCCAAATTAATATTTGTTGCCCTATATCATTTCAAAAGTCAGTTTTCCTAGAAAACAGGCATAATATTCTGTAGCGTATACGAAATACGACCATTTCAGCAATCTAAGTCATTTTTTGATCCCAGCATTATTAGTTAAGTAAAGCCTAATTGTTTATAATGAAGTTCTGCCTGTTTTTGGAAACCAAATACCATGAGGCTCTTTAATCTGTGAAATGCTGAGAATGTATCGAGTTCAGTCCTTCCTCTGGAGGCAGGACAGTCATGTGTGGTCTCGTTGACACACACGATTTCTGCTTTCCTGATCCCTAGGGCAGCTGCTCTGTTAAAAACTCTTTCTATAAAGTAACTTTTACAGATTCACTATGTAATTTCCTTTCATTTTGTTTGGCTTTGTAGGTCTCAAAAAACCAAAGCCGAACTCACTGCCATTGAGTAGATTCTGACTCATAGTGACCCCCTCTGGGTTTCTGACATAGTAAATCTTTAGGGAAATAGATTGCCCAGTCTTCCTTCCGTGGAGTGGCTGATGGGTTTGAACCACCAGCCTTCTGGTTAGCAGTCAAATTGCCTTAGGCCCCATGCCATTAGAGCTCTTCTTTGTAGCTCTAGTCTACCGGCAAGAAAGAAAGTGCTCTTTCTCTTGGAAAATAAAGTAGAAAACTTAGAGAGAGTTTACTGTGTATGACATAAAGCAATTATTAAAAAAATAGGGTTTTCTGATGAAGCCATGACAGAGAATTTTGTTGATTTTGCATATATGCTGATGTGGATGAGCAAAGGTGGGATAAAATTCCAAACCAGTCGTTCCCTCAGGTGGAAATAGGAAGGAAAAGGAAAAGAAATGTGTCAATCCAAGTCTTTTGTACAATCAGTGTTGGAGTTGCGTACTATGTTTAAGACGCACGTCTAAGTTTACTACCTTCAGATCGCATTGATTTAGGTATTTAAGATGTAGCTGGCTCGGGAACTTGGGAGTGTGGCAGTGGTTTTCTGTCTGGCCTACCTGTATACTGTCCCTTCCTTGTCAACCTAGTCATTGTTAGACACATCTTCCGGAAATAGGGGTTTTGTTGTGTCAGTTTCAGGCTCCCAAGCCTTCAGCAGCTGGATATATTGTCTCTCAAACAAAGCCCCAAGGTTGTCCATCCCAGCCCCTTTCTTTCCTCACAGAGTTTCCCTGCCCTGGTCAAGCTGCTGTCGCCTGCCAACGTCTCACATTTGTTCAGAGCTTTCCTTTTTTAGGAATTCACTTTTGCCGCTTCTCTGCTTGTGAAAATCTTACCCTTCCTCTAAAATTCACCTCAAGACCTGAAGTCAGCTTGTGTTGCAGTCTTGCGTCAAGTTCTCAGCGTGCCGCCTGCGTTCTGTACTCTTATGCCCCCAGTGCAGGCCCGTCGGACCGTACTCTCCTGAGGCATGCCTCTGTGGCACCTGCGAAGGTCCACGGTAGGTAGCAGACATCCAGAAGACCCTCCTCCGGGTTTGAGTGAATGGAGAGCAGCCCTCGTAGAAGGAGCAGCTTACGGGAACTAGGGCATTTTTGGCATGAGATCATACCTTTGTTGTTTTTGTAAACTTTTTAGTGTGATTTAGTTGTGGCCTCAATTTTTGATACTCTTGGGTGAACATGTCTTGTCAGAGTGCCAGGGCTCAGTCCTGACAGCTGCACGATGACACAAGGAGGTAGCAGGTTGTCTTACACTTGCCACATCTGCGTAGGAAGGTTTACTATGACCCCCCCCCCCCCAGACTTTTGGTTTGACTCTGGTTCACCCACGTTCCCCTCTTTTATTTGCACTTTCTCTTAGGCTCCTTCCTATCAGTGGTGAATTGCATGCTGCAGCCTAGGAAATGTTAATAGCAGCTTCTTGTAGAAAAATTTCTTAATGTTTAGAAAATTGAGAACCATGACATGTTTGTAAGACCAGCTAAGTAGTCCAGTATAAAAATCTTTGAACTTTGTATTCTTTCCAGAATACATTTAGATGGATTTGTTGAGACTGTTAACACGCAGAAGTCAACTGGCAAAGACATTTGCAACCAGGATGTTTTGTTAGGATTCTTAGATGGAGACCCGTGTGACTTGGAATAGTAAAATTTGCTCTAACGTGGAAAAAGCCATGTAATAGATCAGGAAAGACTTTCCATGTTATAGAACATTTCCAAAAAGATGGAAACCTGAGCTGGAAAGATTCTTTAATAGTATAAGTGCTAATGACACTTCAAAATCTCACTAAATAATATTTTTACATCCATTAGTAATAACAGGACAGGCTTGCAGTCTGGTTGAAAGATAGTTTGTTTCTTAGTCATGCTTTTCCTAATTGCTGGTAAACTCTGGAAAACCACAGCAGTTTGGGGGAGAAAAGTAATTACTCACGTGTGTTAATCGCCCAGGGTATTAATTATGCCTGTGAAACGAGCTGCGGATCCGCTCGAGCTGATGGATGGAGTCAGTACCTTGCCCCGCATCCAACCGCATCCCCCTTTCCCATCACCCAGCTCTGAGACAGCTGGGACCACATGTCCACGTTCAGTTCCTGCAGCTTGCTTTCCAAGGGTGAGGCGCGTGTCACCAAGCCCTGGGCTGCTTAGAGGCCTGCCGCAGGCTTTGCTGCTGTTAACTACTTGCCCGGTCTTGGCAAAGTTCAGCCTTTTTTGGGGCCTCAGTGTCATCATCTGTGAAGTGAAGTGTGGGGCTTGCTGTGTAGTCTCTGAGGATCTTTCAGGTTCTTAAGTTGAGTGCTTTTTTAGGCTGGTTCAATACTGTGACTCCTGAGCCAGCCCTGCTTTGGTCTTCTCAGTCACTAGCTGATTACAGGGTAAGGGCACTCAGCAACGCTTTTGGATGTCAAGTGTACGTTGATAGCAGTAGTATATTAAACTGCTTTGGCCTGCATGGCAGTTCGCTGAGCCATTGAGTGGCATCTTGGTGGCCTGGGAGGGTTAACGCGTGGCTTTCTGTCCACACGTGGAAATGAGCAGAAACATGGATAGTCCGAGAGTCATTTATACTTAGCTTTGGATCACTGTCTTGCCCGTTCACTCGGCTGCTAATGAGTCATGGGTTGGCCTCATGTAGATCGGTGCGCTGTCGCTGGAGTGTATTCTATTGTTTTCCCCTCTTCACTTTGTCCCTGCGCCTTGTCAACCGTTCCTTCTACAGGTAGTGGCCGAGGTCGAGCTGTGCTTTTTTCACTTTTTGCTGGAGAAGGACTGCGGGTGGTGGGCTTGCAAGTCTCGCATCTCCTGTTAGAGTGTGTGGAGATAAAGTGCCATGTGAAGGAGGCAGATCATCAGCAAAGTGCCAAGTAGGTATGAAGTTGAAAAAGCATCAGCCATGCAGAAGGAATTCCGTTTGCTTGCTTGTGAGGTTTGCAGTTAGATGCGGCTTTAGGGGTGAATAGGAGCTGACTTTACAGGTACTGGGAAGTATCTGAATTTTAACATAGTGAAAGTTTGTGTATTGTTTAAGTTAGGATTGGATGGTGAAAACGTGGCTTGGCCATTAATTGAGGGTTATTTTTTAATACCTGCTCTACATTTTTAAGTATGTGGCTTCCTATCAGATCATATAATTAGCAAGTGATTCTGATTTTTTTACAATCATACATTTCCCAGTATTCTGCGTGTTTATAGTTCACTGCTGGAAAAATTACTTCTGACATCTATTCTGAGTTAATTCCCTTTTCCAGTTATGTTTTCCTGTTTTCTCAGTTGTGATTAGAATAAAAAGCCATATTTTAAAGATTTATGCTATTTGAAGTTTAGTAAATTGAAATAAGCTACTGTAGTTTTCTAATTTTGTGAAATGGTTGTCTTATTTTAAATTCACATGTCTTATTAAACCACTATACATTATAACTTTTTTTAAAGCAGTAGAATAACTGGATACAATTTTAAATCTGTTTAAAATAGTTTTATAAACATTTTATAGTTGTCAGATTGACTTTTTATTGACTTTTCCATATTTCATAAATTTGTTGAGAAGGCCTCCTGTTTTCTCTAAAGCTTGGAAAACATCATTTTGTTTAAATCATAGTAGACATTCTTGGGATGAGTATCCTGGCAGTGAACTGATCAGACACTTAGAGCACCTCTTGGCACACAGTAGGTGCTCACTAAACATTGGATGAAGACGTGTTTCAAGAAGTTTTGTTTGACACATTTTATTTTCTTCATCCTGAGCAGCCTCGTGGCCTTCTTAAGTGTTCTGAGATGCTGAGATGGTTTTATTCAGGGATTAATGAGAGAGGAGCAGAGAGCCTTGCTGTACATCCTTTGACTGGTATAATTAACTGCCCTGTCTGTCCATTACAGCTCAGTTGCAGAAGTTCAGAGACTTCTGGTTGCCCATGTTGAGGGCAGAACCTCTAGTTAGACCATTCTGTGACATCTGTGTTTGAACTAAGAACAAATTCAGGTATCCTACAGAACTGTTGTGCCATGTGTTGATCTCCCCCCCCCACCAGGTTAGTCTCTGGTCCTTTCATTTGGTGTTGGCCCCACCCCCTTAGGTTAGTCTCTGGTCCTTTCATTTGGGTGTTGGCCCCCCCCCCCCCAGGTTAGTCTCTGGTCCTTTCATTTGGGTGTACCACTTTCTCACGACACTTTCCCAAGATCGTGTCCTTCCCCCTTTCTTCATTCTCGGTGAGTGGGGCGGAGCACTGGGCTGTTGGCCAGTGAGTTCTGATTGCCAGCTTTACCTGCATAATGCTTTCTAGGTTTGGATGCCACTGTCCACGGTCTGCAAGTGGACAGTCTGTGTCCACTGTCTGTCCCTCACAGACAGAAGAGCCTAAGTGTACAATATTAACTAAGAACCTGAATTATAACCAGTTAAAAATATTTAAACATTCTAAGATTTAAATTTTGAAAAGATAATACATTCATGATGCAAAAAGAAAACATTTAGAAATGGAAAATCTTCCTTCTGTCCCTGATCCCCTCTACTTTGTTCCCATCCTTCCAGAACCTTCAAATTTGCAGTCAAGCCAGTATAAATGTAAATTCTGTTTTCCCTTCCTTTTTGGTATATACATTGTCTGTCTTTGTCAGTTAACAGTGACTCTTGGATTTTTTTCCTTAGAGTGGAAAAATATCCAAGGTGTATTTCACTTAACAGTGTGTCGTGGAGAGCCACTTCACACATACAGGCAGACCTCGTTTTATTGCACTTCGCTTTATTGCACTTTGCAGATACCGTGTTTTTACAAATTGAAGATTTGTAGCAACCGTGCATCAAGCAAGTCTTTTAGTGTGTTTTTCCAAAAGTATGTGCCCACTGTGAGTCTCTGTTTCACATTCTGGTAATTCTCACAATATTTCAGCCTTTTTCATAATGCCGCTGCACACTTAATAGCTATGTTCCAGTGTAAATGTAACTTATATGTGCACTGGGAAAGCAAAAAGGTCGTGAGACTCTCCTCATGCGATACTCACTTTCTTGCGCTGGTCTGCAGCTGAACCTGCGGCATCTCTGAGATGAGCCTGTGTCGTTGTGTGGCTGTATCGTAACGTGTTCAACCAGTCCCATGCTGATGGCACGTTTGAGAAGGTTCCAGTCTTGCTTGTAAGCGATGCTGCAGTAGCTACTTTTTGGTTACACAGATTATTTCACACTCAAATATATTTGTAGCGTAAATTCCTAGAAGTGGAACTGCTGGAGGGTGTGTGTTGTAGGTTTGATAGCGCTCTTACCGCTGGTTGCCACTAGGTTCACTCTGAGCCGTGCTGCCCTGTGTGTGTTAGGGAGGAACTGTGCTCCGTCGGGGTTTTCAGTGGCTGATGTTTTGGTGGTAGATTGCCGGGTCTTCCTTCTGAGTCAGCTCTGGGTAGACTTGAGCCTCCCACCTTTTCGTTGCAGCTGTGTGTATTAACGTTGGCCCCACTCAGGGAATCCAGTACTTTGATAAATCCCAAACCAAACCTATCGCCATTGAGTTGAATCTGATTCATAGCAACCCCATTGGGTTTCTAAGGCTGTAAGTCTTTATGGAGGTAGATTGCCTCATCTTCCTCCCATGGAGTGGCTGGTGGGTTTGAACTACCGACCTTCTGGTTAGGAGCCAAATTCCTTACCCACTGTGCCACTAGAACTCCTTTCTTTGATAGGTACTGCCAGGTCATCCTTTATACGGGTTTACAGTTTATACTCCCGCCAGAAATGTTTGAGAGTCCCTGAGTACTCATATTCTTGCCAATAAAATGTGTTACTGAACTTTTGGATATTTTCCAATCTAATAGGTGGAAAATGGTTTCTTAGTATGATTTTAGGAGCCCTGGTGGAACAGTGGTTAAAGTGCTCAGCCGCTAGTTGAGAGGTCAGTGGTTCAAACTGCAGGAGAAAAGACCTGGTGATGTGTTCCCATGAAGACTGCGACCTCGGAGATTGTCTGGGGCAGTTGTGCTCTGGCATGTGAGTTGGAATCCAGTTGATGGGCCGCCGCAGCAGTGTGATCGGAATTCATATTTCGCCTGTGAGTGAGTTTGAACATTTGTCATGTCGTATACTTAAGCACCATCCCTAAGTCCCTTCTCTGGAGGTTCTTAGATCTTTTGCCTACACTTTCCCTCCCTTTGGGTTTAAGTATCACTTTGTGGTTGCTGTTACTATGGGGAGATTTGCCCTTTATGGGATGAGTCGCAGCATTTCTTTTTCCTGATTTGTTTTCTGCTCTTCAGCTTTGCTTATGGCATTCTGTGCTGTGTCGATTATTACTATTATTGTTAAATGTAACTGCATTTGTCTTTTGTGTTATGCCTTCTGGGTTTTGTGTCATAGGAAAGCCTTCACCAGTCCAAGGTTACGAAAGAATTCTCTCTTTTCTTCTGTTACTTTTATGGTTTCCTGTCTTAAATTTACATTTTTGATCCATTTTTCATAGCGTCTGCTGTGAGGATAGATCCAACTTTATTTGTTTTCCAAGTGGCTGCTCAGTACCCCAACACCATTTGTGAACAGGCCACTTCCATGTTATTTCTCTATATTGATTCTCCTACTTTGCTGTGGCTGAATATGAATACACTTCTGTCTTTTCCTTCCTACAGAACCCCCTCCTTAATGTCCAAGATGTCCTGCGTCCTGCTGCCTCCCAGCTGTCCTCAGCAGAACCAGCCGCCTAGCAGTGGAGCATTAACTGGTTCAAAAAGCCTCCTTAGAAGCAGTTTCCTTAGAAGACTGTTCAACCCAGAGGTGCTTTCTTCCTCTCTGCAGATATTCTGGAAGCTGGAGGTCCCTCCCCTGGGTTCGTTATTCCTGTGGCAGTCCAGTTCTGATGGCTGCCCGCCATGCAAATTTGAATCGTCTTCTCCTCCCACTCTGACGCTCTGGGACATTACTTCCTGTATGTTGGGTAGGACCCGTGATGTGCCGAAGAAAGGGATGCTGGAGTCCGCATCATGCAGTGCTGGCTCCAGGACATAATTGAATGGGAAAGTGGCTGTGGATGAGTTAATTTGGGAAACTGCCTCCTCAATTTGAACCCCAAGAAATTAAGTATGATTATTATTTTTTTCCATCTAGAGCACCTAGGGAAAGGCCCAGCATTGCTCTGTGGTGAGGTGTCTAGGCAGACTGATGGAATTCAGTTTACTGATACCTCCATGTGCTGTAGGTTGGGCTCAGTTTCAGTCCTCCAGAAAGCACTTCCCTCCCCCTTCCACTTTCAGCCAATGGCCCCGGCAGTCTTTCCCTCCTAAGTTAGTCCAGGCCATCTTTCCTCTTCCTTGTTACTGAACCTAGTTTAGATCCTATCTCTTGTCTCTGCATTCAGACTTTCTCCTGCTGTACCATGCTCGTTGATTAGTACCATTAAAAAGTTGTGGTGAGGTGATGCACAATGTAAATTTGTCATCTAAATCATTTTCAAGCATACAGCCCAGTGGCATTAATCACACTCAGTGCTGTGCAGCCGTCACCTCTGGTTCTAAAACGTGTTCATCCCCCTAATGAAACTCTGTGCCCATTAAGCAATAACAGTCCGCCAGCCCGTGGTAACCACTAATCTGCTTTTTGTCCTAGGCACGTGTCTATTCTAAATATTTCAGATAAAAGGATTATACAGTATTTGTCCTTTTGTGTCTAGCGTATTTCACTTAACATAACATTTCAAAGTTCACCCATGTCCAAGGATGTGTTAGAACTTCATTCTTTTTTTCATGACTGAGTAATATCCCATTCTGTGTGAATACTGTATTTTGTTTATCCATTCATCTGTTAATGAACCCTGGGGTGGTTTTCACCTTTTGGCTATTGTGACTAATGCTGTAATGAACAATGGTGTATAACTGTGTGTTTGAGTCTCTGGTTTCAAGTCTTTTGGGTATATATTCAGGAGTGGAATTATTGGGTCTGTAAAAATGGTGTGCCTGAGGTTTCTAACCTCCTCTAAGTTCATGAGGGCAAAAGAGAATAAAGATCAACAGCCCAAGACTTGATTCCTATGAGGTGGAGGTCAGACGTACCTCCTCTCTCCAACATTTTCACCAATTCTGACACCAGACGTCCCATCCATGGCGCTCTCTGCTTCTCTGCTGGGTTCAATAATTCATTGTGGTGGCCATGCAGAACTCACAGACAATTATGGAGTTTGTTAGGAAAGTAACAGGTTACAATTCAGGATCAGGAGCAACTCAGGATACAATGCTTTGATCGGGACAGTCTCAGCCATGCCCATAGGCAGGCGTTTCTCTGGCTCTCGGCTTCTCGGCCTCTCAACCCCTTGGCCTCTTGGCCTGCTTCTGTCCTGCTTGGACAAACGTAAAGCTCTGTAGCTATACCCAGCTGTAGTGCACCAGCGAGCCTCTTGCCTGAAGGTGCTCTGCTTTCCCGCTCCACGGGCAGGGAAGCCCAGTGCGCCGTCTCCTACCCGTCTGTGGTTCACTCTGCTGTCTTTCTGCCTCTGCTGCTTGCTTTCTCCCACTGTCTCTGCTGTTAGCGCTCTCTCTGGCTCCTGAGTCTAGAAGGTTCTCAGCGCAGGGACCCTGGGCCCAAAGGACGTGGGTCACTTCTGGCTCTTCTCAGTAGTAGTGAGGTACCCCTCTCTGCCTATGGGATGTTTCATTGTAAGCCTAGTGGGATGGCAGAACTGCCCAATCCCGTCATTAGGGTTCTATACAACTTCCTTGTATGGTCCTACTACCACAAGGTGGTACTGTGTACCTTATTTGCATTGTTAGCTGCCCAGTCCCCTTGGTGGGCTCCAAACACCTCATTTGCATAGTCCTACCCAATCACTAAATGGGAGTTCAAGGCCTTGAAGAGAAAGGCCATAGAAAAGTGATCCATCATACTACAGGGTCATAAGGTAATTTTATGTTTAACTTTCTGAGGCGCTACCAAATTGCTTTCCATAGAGGGTGTACCATTTTACATTCCCACCAGCAATAGGTGAGAGTTCTGATTTCTTTATAGCTGCCAACACTTGTTATTTTCTGCTTTTTTAATTTTTTAAAATTTAATAATAACTATCCTAGTAGGTAGGGAGTCTGGTGGCATAGTGCCTAAGGCACTTGACTGTTAACCAGAAGGCTGGTGGTTCAAACTAACCAGCCACTTCTCAGAAGGAAGGTTGGACAATCTACTTGTGTAGTGATACTACCTCAGAAACCACAAAGGGTCACTATGAGTTGGATCCGACTTGATGGCAGTGGGTTTGGTATCCTAGCAGGTAAGGAGTTCTGGTGGTGGAGTACCTAAAGCATTTGACTGCTAATCAGAGGGTTGGCAGTTCAAACCCACTAGCCACTCCATGGAAGGAAGATGGGGCAATCTACTTCTGTAAATATTTACCACCTTGGAAACCCACTGAGGGGGTCACCATGAGTCAGAATTGACTCAATCCAGCGGGTTTGGTTTTTGGTGTGTACTAGTAGGTGTTAACTAATTACACCTTGACTTCAGGTAATTTTTTTTTTTTTTTTAATTGTGATTCGGGTGAAAATTTACAGAGCAAATTTACTTTCCATACAGCAGTTCACATACACTTTGTCTCATGACATTGAGCACAATTTACCACAATGCAACAGCTCCCCTCCCACTTCCTCACAACAGTCACCTCTTCCTTGTGTCCATCCCCCATGCACTCCTGCCCCCTGAGCTGTCTTCCTGTGCATAAACAGCCCTTCTTTCTCCCATGATTGTTCTCTCCAAGGACTGTATCCACCTCAGGTAAATGTTCAACTCCTGTGCCTGTCTTTTGTTTGGCTGGAAGCTACAGGTGTGGGTTCAATTCCAGACCTGAAGGGCAGCTCGGGGCCATAGCCTCAGTGGTTCTACCAGGCTCTACCAAACAAGAAAACCTGCCCCCCCCCTTTTCTTTTCTCCAAATGATTTTAAGTTTTGTTCCACATTGTTCTCCCTCTCTATCCAGGATCTCCTACATAGATCCCCCTCAGAGTGGTTAGCAGTGGTAGCTGGGCACCATTTAGTTCTTCTGGTCTCATAGTCGTATAGGTTGAGGATTGCATGGTGTACCAGTTGCGAGGACTAATTGTTTCCATGAATCTTTCGTTTTCTTCATTCTTCTTTGCTCTGGATGAGGAGAGACCCCCTCATTGCGTCTAGATAGCTGCTTGCAAGCTTTTAAGATCCCAGTTGCTACTCGCCAAAGTAGGAGGTGGAGCAATGTTTTGTGCAGTATATTATGCCAGTTGAGGAGCTCTGGTAGCTTGACTGCTAACCAGAAGGCTGGCATTTCAAACCCACCAGCCACTCCTCAGAAGGAAGATGGGGCAATCTACTTCCGTAGCGATACTGCCTCGGAAACCCAAGGAGGGGTCGCTATGAGTTGGGTCTGACGCAACGACACATAACAACAACAAACAACAGGCCAATTGAGCTTGATGTCCCCTGCGACTATGGTCCCGAGCCCACAGATTCAACTACTCGGTCCCTCTGGGTAGCTGGCTGTGACCAAGAAGTGACTACAAACTTGTCCGTTGTCAACTCTACTATACCCCTGGGAATTCTTACAAAACATACAAGTACACTTGTAGAACCATTGACTGCCAACCCTATACATAGTGTTGGATACACTGCTTGCTGTGTAGACATACCTAACAGTTCAGCCTGTCCACCTATCTATCCACCCGTATACCCATGTTTGCCTTCACTGACAACACAGAAATTGCTAGTTTTTGAGTGGTAATTTCAGTGTATTATGCGGTGATTAACCACTTTGGCCCGTTTTTTTAGGGATTTTTCTAATTTTTCTTTAATTTCGAACTAATATTTAGCTACAGCAACACTTTGTTGCTGTCATACCAAAAAGTGAAAACAGTCTAATTGCCCAGGGATAGACTAGTTGTACAAGCTTGATCTTAACTGTAGGACAATAAGAGGCTAATTGGAACAACCAAAACATCTAACAATCAAATAAAAAGCTTCCTTTACGGCTTTTCTTTCTTGCTCATTAAAGAGGCTGTGCACATGCAGTGCAGAACACATGGATATAAATAAGGAATAACACCTCTCATAGTCACCCTCTAGGACACAATAGAACTGTCCATAGGGCTTCCACAGCTGTAATCCTTACGAGGCAGGCTGCCTTCATCTTTCTCTGACGGAGTTGCTGGTGGATTCAAACCACTCACCTTTGGGTTAGCTGTGGTGCACTTTAACCACTGTGCCACATGACCAAAAATCCTATTAATCACTTTCCCGAGGGATAACCACTCTTCTCCTTGTTTATCTGTTCGCGTGCATGTGACGTGCAGAACCTGCATACTGTCTGTGACTTGCCACAATGCCCCAATCGTTGGGTCGCCACCTTGTCCAGGGGTAGGTTTGGTTTCCTTTTTGCCTTTCATCTCGTGGCTGTGGACCAGTCCACCATTAATTGATAATAGGTGGCTGTTCTCTTTTCCCTTCTGCCCCTCAGTCCTGGCCAGGCCCACATTCAGCCTGGGCCCCTAAGTGCCCTCTGCTTCCTATAAGTGGGACAGTTTGTAAATGGAGCCACTCTGACAAATGTTTCTGCAGAGCCACTTCAGGAGCCTGGTTTCAGAATTCCAG
Source organism: Orycteropus afer afer (assembly GCF_000298275.1). Lineage (NCBI taxonomy): Eukaryota > Metazoa > Chordata > Mammalia > Tubulidentata > Orycteropodidae > Orycteropus > Orycteropus afer. The sequence continues at coordinate 3,260,544 of NW_006921854.1, forward strand.
GGGAACTCTCAACTCTCTTGATATGTATAGACATATTTTTTGAGTTCATTCTTGATGTATATTATGTGTGCTTGTAAATTGAATGGAGAAAATGAAGACAGGACAGGGATTACGTTGAGTTCCCCACTGAAGTAAGGAGGCAGCAGCAGAGAAGTCCATTGGCACCGGAGGAAAGTTACTCCAAGAGATTTGCGCTGTGGCAGGATTGGCAAACGCATGCTGTGCTATGGTTGTCATGTAGGGCTTCCTGTGAACAGCAGGAGGAAGCGTCGCCCGTCCTGCGCCGTCCTCACAGTCTCTGCCACGTTGGAGGCTGTTGGGGCAGCCACTGGGTCCGTCTTTTTGAGGGGCTGCTGCTTTGCTTCCCATCTAAGCATGATTAACTTCCCATTAACTGAGCATGATTCCTTCTCCAGGCACTGGTCCATGGCTCGTGTCCAAAGCAGGTGGGTTGAAGTCGCAACATCCTCATTTCTAAGGAGCATCAGGCTGTACTTCTTCCAAGACACATTTGTTTGTTCTGGCAGTCCATAGTGTAGTCATCATTCAAAGGCATCAATTCTTTGGTCTTCCTTACTCTTTGGCCAGCTTTTGGATGTATATGAGACAATTGAAAATGCCATGGCTTGAGTCAAGCGCACCTTAGTCCTCAAAGTGACATCAATTTTTTTTTTTAAACACATAAAGAGGTTTTCTGCAGCATATCTGCTCAGTGCAGTATGCCATTTGTTTTTTTTTCTTTTTTTCTAATTGTGATTTGGGTGGAAATTTACAGAGCAAATTCACTTTCCATACACTTTGTCTTATGCCATTGACCACAATTCACAACAATGCAACAGCTCCCCTCCCACTTCCTCCCAACAGTCACCTCTTCCCGGTGTCCATCCCTCCATGTACTCCTGTCCCCTGAGCTGTCTCCCTGTGCATAAACAGCCCTTCTTTCTCCCATGATTGTTGTCTCCAAGGAGAGTATCTACCTCAGGTAAGTGTTCAGCTCCTATGCTTGTCTTTTGTTTGGCTGGAAGCTACAGGTGTGGGTTCAATCCCAGACCCGAAGGGCAGCTAGGGGCCATAGTCTTGGTGGTTCCACCAGGCTCTATCAGACTAGCAAACCTGGCCCCTCCTTTTTTTCTTCCGAAATGATTTTGAGTTTTGTCCACATTGTTCTCCTTCTCTATCCAGGATCTCCTGCATAGATCCCCCTCTGAGTGGTTGACAGTGGTAGCTGGGCACCATCTAGTTCTTCTGGTCTCATAGTCATGTAGGCTGTGGATCACATGGTGTACCAGTTGCAAGGACTAATTGTTTCCATAAATCTTTGGTTTTCTTCATTCTTCTTTGCTCTGGATGAGGAGAGACCCATCATTGCATCTAGATGGCAGCTTGCTAGCTTTTAAGATCCCAGTCGCTACTTGCCAAAGTAGGAGGTGGAACAATGTTTTGTGCAGTGCGTTATGCCAATTGAGCTTGATGTCCCCTGCGACTATGGTCCCGAGCCCACAGGTTTAACTACTCGGTTCCTCTGGGTAGCTGGCTGTGACCAAGAAGTGACTACAGTCTTGTCTCCTGTCAGCTCTACTATACACCTGGGAATTCAGATCATACAAATACACAGACCATTGTCTGTCAACCCTGTATGTGGTCTTGAGTATGCTCCCTACTTCATAGACATGCCTAATAGTTCAGCCTGTCCACCCATCTATCCACCCATATACCCATGTTAGCCTTCACTGACAACGCAGTACTGTATGTGCAAAAGGGTTCATCTTTGTTGTCTGTACCTCCCATGGATCTCTCTATGTCTTCCTCTTCATTAATGCCACCATATCGATCAGTCACTTTTGGTACATTGCCCTTCTCTTCACCCACATCAGTACTTACCTCTACCTATCTAACAGTGTTCCCTCCTCTCCCCTCCCACTCCTGGTAACCAACAAAGAAAATTTCCTTCCATAGATGAACCTTTCCTTGACTTTTACAATAACGGACTAATACAATATTTGTCCTTCTGTGATTGATTTATTTCACTCAGCATAATGTCCTCCATGTTCATACACATTATGCGGTGTTTTGCAGATTCTAGGTTATTCTTTAGGGTTGCGTAGTATTCCATTGTGTGTATGTACCAAAGTTTGGTTATACATTCCTCAGTTGATGGACACCTAGGTTGTTTCCATCTTTTGGCTATTGTAAATAGTGCTGCGATGAACATGGGTGTACCTATATCTGTTCTTGTCATGGCTCTCACTTCTTTAGGATATATACCTAGTAATGGAATGGCTGGGTCAGATGGTATTTCTAATTCCAACTTTTGAAGGAATTGCCATACTGCTTTCCACAGTGGTTGTACCATTTTTCAGTCCTATCAGTAGTGTAGGAGAGTCCCAATCTCTCCACATCCTCACCAGCATTTGTTATTTTGTGTCTTGTTGAACTTTGCTACTAGTGCTGGAGCAAGATGGTTTCTCATTGTTGTTTTGATTTGCATCTCTCTAATAACTAATGATCATGAGCATTTCTTCATATGTTTGTTTGCCACCTGAATATCCTCCTTGGTGAAGTGTCTATTTATATCTTCTGCCCATTTCTAATTGGATTGTTTGTCTTTTTGTTATTGAGGTGTTGGAGTTTTCTATAAATTCTGGAGATAAGTCCCTTGATCGATATGTCATTGCCAAATATTTTTTCCCAATCTGTAGGTTCTCTTTTGACTCTCTTGGAGAAGTCTTTGGACTTTTTGTCTGTCTTCTTGACTGTTGCTTCCATGGGCAATCATGGTGCTATTTTTTATTGAGTCCAGATCCAACTTTAGAACTCTTTTCCAAATGCATTCTAGGTAGCTGCATCTGTAGGGGTTGCTGTGGGAGACAAACACATTTTCCATTTTTGCCCTAAAAAGTTGCACTCAACTTTTTTTTTTTCTTTTTAAAATAGTCAGTTGGCCCAAAAAGTTGAAGTCAAATGTTTTATATCTGATAAATAAGTTTATGATGATAAGTATGGAATTAAGGAGAGTATCTTGAGTCTCAGGCAGATCACACAGTCACATGGTTTATAATTAAGATCATGGCAACAGTGTAATTGTAAGTTTGCTACAGTGTGAAGGTAGTGTTACCATAACACATCGTGAATTGTCCACTCTGCAGTCATGGTGATGTGATTGGCTCCAGCATTCATTCAGCTCAGAAGGTTATCTGGGCAGGGTTGGTTAGTCCCACGCCCCTTACCACTGATGGGTTAGAAATGTCATGGAACGTAATTTGGCCAATGGGATGGGAAGGAGATTCTAGAGGAGGGGCAAGCGCTTCTAGGGAAGATTTTCTCATCCCTAACAAGAGGATAAAGAGACAGTCCTTCCTTTTCCTCAGAGGTTGAGTTTGAGTATGATGGCTGCAACCACTATAGCCATCTTGGGACAGTGAGAGACCCTAGCTTTGGGGCAGAAGTCCCTGGGTGGTCAAATGGTTAAGTGCTTGATTACTGACTGAAAGGTTGGCAGTTTGAACCCAGGCATAGGAGTCTTAGAAGAAAGGCCTAGCAATGCACTTCCAAAGGTCATGGCTATCATAAATCCTAAATTTCCTCCATTTGTTACCAATGCCTAATTTCTTTCATAGATCTTTGTGATTCATACAGTGTGAACATGACTAATGAAAAAAGCCTTTTTTTTTTTTTAAAGAATACTCAAGTGTGATTGGGTTTTATGATTATTTCTTCAGTGAAGTATATCAAAGTGTTTAGAATCAGGTCTCTGTAGCTTTTCAGTCTGTCTGTAGAAAGGCATTGGAGTGTGATGTGGGGCACAGTGATCCACAATATGAAAGGGAGAAATAGAGGTTGGAAGTTTGATCTTGAGGCAACCAGAGAGTGGGCTGAGCCAAGTGAGGGGAGAGACCAATAGAAGAAACACCCCCTCTAGTGGCGATGGGCCAAGCTCTGCACTTCGTTCCTAAGATGGGTAACTGGGGAACACCTGATTTCTTAAGATGTTCCTGGAGTTTCTTAAGAAGAATTCTGAGGATCTAGGGTAAGAATTCTTGAGGAAGATCTTTATCTCAGGCTTTACTTAGCAAGAGAATTATCACATCTCACAGAATAATGTCTTGGCACTCTCATATGGAATTGATTGTCTCAAACATGTTGTTTGTTGTTGTTTGCTGTCCAGTTGATCCCAACTCATAGCAACCCCTTCTTGGGTTTCAGAGGCAGTATCACTATAGAAGTAGATTGCCCAACCTTTCTTCTGAGGAGTGGCTGGTGGGTTTGAACCACCAGCCTTCTGGTTAGCAGTTAAGTGCCTTAGGCACTATGCTACCAGTGCTCCTATCGTTGGAACAAGTTCTCTGTTTACTTTTAGGTAGGTCATTTAAACCAAACTTACTGCTGTGGAGTCAGATCCGACTCATAGCGACCCCTCCTTGGGTTTCTGAGGCAGTATCACAATGGAAGTAGATTGTCCCACCTTCCTTCCACGGAGTGGCTAGTGGGTTTGGACCACCAGCCTGCTGGTTAGCAGTCAGATGCTGTAGGTACTATGTTACCAGAGCTCCCAGGTCATTTACAGATCATAAAAATTGGGAAGCATGTTGCTAAACTTGTTATTGGTCTGAGATGATAGAGAATATACCTTTCTAATCTCATCTGCAGGAGGAAAAAGCCTATATTTAGTGTTGTGGATAATGCCATAGAGAATAGTGCTTTCTATTCATACGTAACAGTGGCTATGTATTTCCTAAGGATAATTTTTGGTTTGAAATTTTTAATGGAGATCCTGAGAACCAAATGTTTAGTGTGCATCTCTGAAGTGATTTAATTGCTACTTGTGGAAAGCCAATGAAATTAAGTGTATTAAAATACCCTATTACCCGTAATCCACTGGCCTAGGAGGAACACCTAATGCATTCTTGAAGGATATCAACCTCAGAAGGTGTGCTGTTGATGAGGGCAATTGCAAGTGGTTATGCCATTTACATATCTGGAGGCCCATTGGATGCTTTATTGTTCCAACATCTGTTTGGGAGGAATTCCTGTAAGTTTATTTAAAGATCTTTGAAGAAGTAAATTTCAGAGAATAGAATTTTTTATGGTACTTTGTGTTAGAATGAAGAAATATTTGAATGCCATTCAACTTTGAGATAGAAAACAATGACTAAGGCACAAGAAAGTGAATTACGGTGTAAGACTGCAATATCAAGGTGCCATTTCTTTATTTTTAATAAATAAAAGAAATTTGAAACTTGATACAGACAGCCTCTCCATAGCTTGGAATATGTTTGATGAAGTTTCTTGTGGAATAATAATGGAAAATTCCCTAGAAGACTTAAATTTATACGTAGATGAAGTGGGTTAGTTATGAAATTACATTTTGTTCATAGCTTGTGGAGTGAATATTCTTAGTTTCTGGTTATACTTCATAAACAGACTTTCTTTCAGAAGAACTAGGTCTGGCACTAGGTCAAGGTCCACCTGTTGGGAAAACCAGAAATAGGAAGAGGTTATTAATGTGTTCATTCTTAGCTGAGAAAAATTCAGTAAGGAATAATTAAGGTCAGTTGGAGAAAGAATTATGATTTTGTTAAATGAGTTCACAGATATTGCTGAAAGTGAATTGGCTAGAACTGATTCAATATATATGGGGACACTAAACCAATTAGATGGTCTCTTTACTGAATTAGTGTGATCATAGTAGAAGCTATCTGGAAGGATGTGAAATAGATGATAAGGTTGGTTGTGATTAGACTTTCCTCATCAAATCCTAGTCCCAAAGAGATACTCTGTACATCAGTGACAGCTTATTTCTATAAATAAAATTTGAAATTAAGAATTGATGTAATGTTGGCATGGCTAAAATTAGCCCAAGTATCGATTTGTGTAAAGAGTTGCGGGGAGTGGGACTGAATAACCAAAGCTCCAAACTCATTTGAAACTTTAAAGCATAAGAATGCCCTTCCCATTCGTGTGGGGTTCTCCAGTCTCTCAGGGTTTTCATACCCAGAACTCAGTGGATTCTTACAAGAGCTCAGGGGATAGTAGGACAGACTTGATTATCCTTTTTTTTCCCCCAGCAAATAATGCCTTTGGAGCTCAGAGAGGGTAATAGACTTCCTAATGAGCAGAGACAAAATGACAGGAGTGGGTCTTGAACCCAGAGCTTCCTACCAAAATGCCTTCTGTTCACTGTATTAGCTTCCTACCAGAACAAATTCCCACATACTTGGAGGCATAAAACAGCAGAGATTTATTCTTTCATCATCTGGAGGCCTGGAGTCCAAAATGAATGGGCAGGGCCACACTCTTGCTGAGGCTCCAGGGGAGAAACTTGTTCTTTGTCTCTTTCAGCTGCTCGTGGTTATTGGCGTTCCTTGATCTGTGGCCTCAGCACTCCAGTCTCTGCCTCCCTGGTCACATGACTGCCTCCCTGGTCACATGACTGCCTCCTCTTGGGTTCTATGTCATCTTCTGTCCAAAATCTCCCTCCTGTAAGGACATTTGTCATTGGATTTAGGGCCAACCTGGATAATCCAGGATGATCTCCTCATCGTAAGATCCTTAATGGAATTACTTCTGGACAGACTTTTCCCCCAGATAGTCACATTTAGGGGGTTAGGACAGGGCTGTGACTTTTTGGGGGCCATCATTTGATCTACTACATTGATCATGATGTTGAAGTCTGTGTTTTCCTTTGGGATTGAAGATGAGCAGATGGACTAGGGAGTTTTCAGCTAATATGGAGATGGTACATTTCTGTGTTGCAGACTGAAATGCAGTGACTTGCTGTATGCCAGGCTCTGATTGTCTCAGATGCCACATCCCACCAACCTTAGACGCTAAGTACTATCATCAAGGCATAAAGAGTTTAAGTAACTTACCCAAGTTCACACCAAGATTTGAACCTAGGTTATCTGACTTCAGTAAGAGCCCTGGTGGTGCAGTAGTTAAGTGCTCAGCAGCTAGCTGAAAGGTCAGCAGTTCAAACCCACTAGCTACTCGGTAGGAGACAGATGTGGAAGTCTGCTTCCATAAAGATTTATGGCCTGGGAAACCATATAGGGTGGTTCCACTTTGTCCTATGGGGTCGCTAGGAGTCAGAATCAACTCTGGCAGTGGGTTTGGTTAATCTGACTTGGGTGCCTCTGTCCTTATGCTGTCCAATGCCAGCCTGATACTCATTCATTTGCAAATAACCTGTTCTATCTTTTGGAAAGCTAGTATTTTTCGTTTATTCTTAAGCTTAATACATTTCGTCAGGTTACATACAGGTGCATACCTTTTCCACCATCTGACTGTCTGTTGTGCTGTGGTGGCTTCCACATTGTTAGGATGATGGAGGCTATGCTACCAATATTTCACATGCCAGCAGGATCACCCACAGTGGACAGATTTCAGCCGAGCTTCCAGACAAAGATAGACTGGGAAGAAAGGCACAGTGAAATCATTCCCAAACTTAGCCAATGGAAACCTGTGGATCGCAGCAACACGTGGACTCCTTGCCTGGGACGTGACACCAGAGGCATCGGGCAGCAGCAGAAGATGTCACAGCTGTTGACGTGGACGGCCAGCAAGAGTGTGGAGCCCTTTGGTGACAAAGGCCCTTGGTGAGTGGACTGGAACGTGCTGGGGACTGTGGGGCTGACACTGTTCTGTGTAAGGTCACCGTGAGTCGGAGCCAACTCGACACCAGCGAACGACAGCATGCCGTTTCTCATTTGTCCTGCCGGGCACTGAGTGAGAACTCTGGTCGCCTGCTGAGGGAAGTTTTTCTTGTACTGTGTCTTGATTACTGCTTTCTCCAATTGTGGTCCTTGCTTTCCCTCTCGAACTTTTGTTTACAATTTGGCCTCCTAGACCTGTTCTCCAGTTCTCTCACGTTCAGGATTTCCGCTTTTTGTTAGTTTTGCTCTGGCTAGTTTAGTTAAAATTCATTTGCTTTTCCAAGTAACAAATTTGTTCTTTAGAAGGATTAAGTTTTATTTTTTCACTTCCTCAACTTAAATTTAAAATTTATAAATCATGTTTAAAGAATCCTTACATCTGTTACTTTGTTCTAGGTATTTCTTTGCGTTCGGCAGAGTATATAAAAATACTTCAACCATGTATACATGGTTTGTTTTAGGGATAGAAGGGTTATTATAACGTTGTTGTTGTTGTTATGTGCCATCGAATCAGACCTGACTCATAGCGACCCCTCATTGGGTTTCCGAGGCGGTATCACTATGGAAGTAGATTGCCCAACCTTCCTTCCGAGGAGTGGCTGGGGGCCGTTAGGAAAAATTATTGTAATAGCTCAGTTTAGTAGATCGAAGGAGAAAAATCTTGGGGTCATTGCCAGAGACGCTGAAAAGGTATTTGATAAACCAATATACATTTTGATTAAAAACAAGCAAAAAACAGCTCTTGGTGATCCTGGAAATAAAAGATACTTAGTCAACAGTTAATGCTATACTTACATCGAAATACTTGAGCAACATTTCCCAAGTACTTTTATGTAAAAAGGTAATACAAGATGTTATAAAAATTCCAGTGGCTTAATGCAATAGAATTGTGTTTCTCCCTTGTGTAGTAGTCCAATGTGGGTGTTTCTGATTGATACACAGTTTTTCCTGTATGGTGAGCTGGTGAGCCAGTTCCTTCCATGAAGTACCTCGAAACCTTCTGCTCCCACCTGGTAGAAAGGGGGAGAGGAGCGGGTGGAGAATACCGTCTCCTCAGATAGCTTGGCCTGAACATGACTCATTGTTCAGATTCCATTGGCTAGAACTAGACACATGACCTGTATGTGTGCGTCAAGGTGAGACAGGGAGGGGAAACAGTTGTCTGGGCAGTCATAGGTTGGGAAATAGACATTCTCATTTTAGCTGGCAGGAGTGGAAATTAGCATGGCCTGAGCAGATAGTATCTATCTATCTAATTTTAAAGTGTACACATCTTTTGACCTCAAAATTTAACTTCTAACCATTTTTCCTACAGATATATTCACAAATATGTGGCATATTTTCATTTTCAGGATATATTTGGCAACATTATAATAGAAAAAATTGGAAATATCCTGAAAGTACATGAGAGGAGACTGGATGAGTTAATTATTACACGTGCATACAGTGGAACACACTGCAGCCAATAGGAGGAACCAGGTGGTGGTCTGGGCGGGCGTGGGGAAGAAAACAAGTGTTCAAAGTTCTATCACAGCTGCCATTTCTTTATGCTCATACATTCATAGCATGTCCATGGAAGGAGCACAAGAAACTGGTGGTAGTGGTTGCTTCTGGTTAAAGCTGTAATGGGTATGGCATGGAAAAGAAACTTGCTTTTGTGGTATACTCTTGTATGTGTTCAAGTAAGTAGAAAAGTGGGTTGAACAAGTATAGTAAGTAGCATGAAAAGATGGTTGTAATATATTATTGCCTGAAAACAGCTTACTGAAAAGTATGTACAATATGGTCTCATTTTTATAATAAATAAAATGGAATATATAAAATGTAAATAGTTGTTTGGGCTGTTTTTTGCTTGTCTCTTTTTAAAATTTTTCTATGCTAGACATATATCATCTTTGTCATTTAAAGACATTATAATGAAAGAAACACAGTGAATGTTTTTCCTAGGAGTCTCAGTTGACCCTGTCATGGCACCTTTTCCCATTTCCCGTTAAGATTAATGAATGTCCCGTTTGTTCCATGCTGCATTTTTCATACATTTGTCACACTTGGAAATACGTGATCACGCACACCTTTAGCTCACCCACTCTGTAAGCTCTAAGGACCTGCATGATTCTAAATTCATCCATGTGCCCCTCTTTGTACCTAGAACGTGGCAGGTCTTGCCTATACAGGTGTAGAGGTGGCACTTAGCAGGGAGTATAATGCACTGAAGTGCTTGTGCCCTTGTGTGGCGGACCCTGTATCCATTACTGTACCAGCGATCACTAACTGAAATAAATAGAAAAGTGGGTAGAACAAGTATAGTAAGTAACATGAAAAGATGGTTGTAATATATTATTGCCTGAAAACATGTCAGTGGCTTATTGAACTGAAAGAACAAAACAAAACAAAAAACACCTACACCCATTGCTGTCGAGTCGGGTCTTGACGACTCATGGAGACCCTGTGTTACAGGGTCGACCCGCTCCGTGGGGTTTTCTTGGCTGTAATTTTTATGGAAGCAGATTGTGAGGCCTTTCTACCGCAGTGCCCTGGGTAGGTTCAAACCACCGACCTTCGGGTGAGTGGTCACGTGCAAACTACTTGTGCCACCCAGGGAAGCAAAGCATATGGCCCAGAGGGTTTCCTTTGTCTGATGACATTGGCTATGTCCAGGGCTCTCTCTCTGCATTCTAAATTAGTCATGTGGGTCTGTTGTCGAAATAGAGGAAGTAAGAGAACAGCATAAAGTTAAAAAATAAATGTAAGAGAAAGCAAACTGCTGGTGACATACGGCCCCCGCTCTGGTTAAGGTGAATATGCTGCCGTCAAGACTCCTGTCTGGTTGATACTCTTTAGAGCAGTTTCTCCCTATGTTTCTTTTCTCATTTCTATCCTTTAGTCACAGTCCTTCCTTGTATACATAGCTGTACACATAGCTGCACATATCCTCTGCATGTGTCCATTCATCTAAGTACCACCTTTCCATAAAGAGCCAATTCAGATGCTACCTCCTCAAAGAAGTTATCCCTGACCCTCCCAGTCAGTTTCTCTCATCTTTGCATTGATCATCTTACCTCTTATTACAGCACTAATTACAGTTTTTCATTAATTGTACACACCTTTGTTGAATGTCTACATGAATACCTTGTTCTGGGAGCTAGGGTAAGAGACCATTAAGTGTGTGCTCAAGAAACTTACAGAATAATGGAGGCAGATAAAGAAAACAATTTCAGTAAAATGTATTAAGTGATACATGTGAGGCTTCTTTAAGGCCGCAGAGAGGAGCATCTCACCTAACAGGGCATGGGAAATTCTAGGAAGAGTTGAGTTGAATATTGAAGGTGGAGAAAAACGGAGGCAGGGAAGAGAATTTTCTAGATTGATGGAACAGCAGATTGTAGGTCGTGGATGTGTAAAGCACGTGGCACATCTGAAGAGTGACCAGTAGCTCAGCTAGGCTACAGGGTAGGTGGGGCAGATGGCAGGAGATGGAGCCAGAAAGGCAAGAAAGTGTGGACTTGGGACTTTGTGCCGAGCTAGCAATGGGAGCTTTCTTTACATCCCTTGTGGGATTTTATGCAAGGGAGCAATCCACCTAAGCCTCGAATTCGATGAGAATCTTGAGGGCAGGAGTCAAGTTTCCTATGTCATTATATCCCTTTAGCACCTAACAGAGTGCTTGGTACAGCATCAAAACCAAGTAAAATTGAGTTGAATGTCCTGGATACTTTTCTGATCTTTGAAAGGAGTTGATTTATTTGAACTAATATAACAATGGTAACAGTTGAACACTCATTTCACTCTTTCAAATCTGTAAGCATTATCTTTCCTCATCCTTGGAACTACTCAATGAAGTAGCTATAGTGGCTTACAGGGTTTAACTGATTGGTAGTTAAGGTTATGTGTCAACTTGGCTGGGCCTGGTTTTGAGTGGCTGGGCAACTGGATGCAGTTATTCCCCACGATGAGACTGGTAATCAGTTCGTGGTAGAATCCAGTAGGAGCAGCTGCTGCCTTAGGGATGTGGTCTGCTTCCAGTAGATAAGGAGGCGTTTTGAGAAAGATCTCTACAGCTTTGTGGCATGCCTGGACCCTGCACGTGACCGAGTCTTCATTCAGCAGCCTCCCTTGTTTCCTGCTGATCTTTGACTATCTCTGGACTTGAACTAGTGGTCTGCCATGTTGTTTGGTAATTTTGGAATTGTGCCATTTTATTTTTTGACCTTGGGTTTGTCAGCCTCAGCAGCCAGGAGCTGCCTGAGTGAAGAGACGCCTCTGGCTCCAGTGAGCAATAGGCCGAGCTGAAGCTCAAGGTCAAGGGGCTTTCACCCAGCCCTTAGAGCTGGCACTTTAAACTCAGACTTCTAGCATCCTAAACTGTAAGAAAATAAACTCCTGTTTGTTCCAACCATCCCTTTATAGTACTTCTGTTAGAGCGGTACGTGAGGCAACCAAAACAACGGAGGGTGTTCTAGCATAGCAGTAAATCTGGGTTTGACTCCAGCTTCCTCACTTACTGATGTTTGACCTGAAAGTTGTATGTGTCTCAGATTCCTCATCTGTGAAATGAGAATCCTGACTGTCTGCTCCTGAAAGGTACAGCCTTGAAAACCCCCTGCTCCACACACTCGGTGCTACCACAAGTCAGAATCAGCTCGATAGCAACTGAGAGCAACGAAGTGGTGATGCTGCAGCTGATACCTACCTCCCGGGGGTTTTGTTAAGATTGACGGTGATGCATGTAAGGAGCCTGGCCTTCTACTGGCTAAGCTATTGCATGCTCAATGAATGTAATTCCTAACTGTTATTACTAAGACACATGCCTCAAAGTCACGTGACCGCTCTGTGGGGAAGCCCAGAGTGAACAGGGCAATCGGACTTCAGAATCCACACTCTTCAATCACTGCAGTAGCCTTTAACTGCTTCTGCAGTGATAGTGATATGATGCAGATCGAAGGGCTCTGAAGCAACGAAACAAAGAATTTCAGCCAACATGGCAAACAACCCATTGGGGAGAGGGTTCTTCTTGGGAGACCCTTCACATTGCCCCACTTAAGAACTCTTCCTTGCTGCTCTGCCTGCATGTTGGGAGTGATTTGGAAATTGCATCTGAGTCAGATCCGACTCAATGGCAGTGAGTTTTTAGTTAGTTTAGGTAAGTGTCGTTAGTTCCAGGTTCAGAATGCCCGTGGCTAGTGGTTCTGGGGCAAACCTTACAAAGGTCTTCTTTTACGAGTTGATTTGCTAGTGCTGACTTCTGGTATTCTGTGCCAAGTCTTGTTACTCTTTCCCCTTCCCCACACTCCCTGGATTTTTCCAACTTTAGGACCCAAGTGGGAGTAGTATGTTGGAGGATGTTGTGCAAACCACATGCGTAAAGAAAATAATTTACATTTTTCCTTTCTTAGCTTCTGGAACATCAGTGATTCCACCCTCCCACTTCTATTGGGCAGAAATTGAGGTAGTCTCCTTATGCTCCCTATCTTCTCCAAAACCCAACATGCACTCATGCACACACATGCACACACGTGCACACATGTCACACTCCCTCTCATACCTGTCAGAGCAGAACTAGTCTTTCTCTCCCCCCAGTTTAAGGCCCAACCACATACAGTCTTTGGTGATAAAGGATTGCCTTCTCAAGGATCCGCCCTCACTTCTCCACCCCCACCCTTTACCCTCGTGACTGTCCGTCAGCTTTCTTTTCTCACCAGTTTATCCCTTTATTATTCGCACAATGCTTGGTATACAGAAGACGTTCAGTAAATAGTTCTGGAAAGAATAAATAAGAGGCAAGATGCTTTGTTATTTAATGCTTAATGATATTCAGTGGTAGAAAAATATCGTTTTTCTTTCAATATTGCCAAGGGCAGAATATTCATAGCAAGTGGGCCGTCTCCTTTCTCCTTCACCTTCACCTTCACCTTGACTGCCACTTCAGGGCTCCCACTTCAGGGTTCCCACATTAGGGCTCCCATGGCTTCTCTATCTATGTGAAGCAACTGAGAGACTGTTTCACAGGTATTGAAGGACATCTCCAGGTTGGAGGCAGTTTTGTCCCCTGGTATCTGTCATTCCTCTAAGTTCATTTGTAATTTTTAACACTTCACAAGGGAAAGGTTTCCACACATTTAAGACCATAAAGGAAATTAATGAACCACAGTAGGCATACTACTTAACTCTTGGAAAAAGGTGGGGAGAAAATAACCCAAGGCAAGAGGAAGGTATCTGGAAAGCATAAGTTCATTGCGTCGTTCACTCAGTTTCTGGAATTAAAGCCTCCTTGGAGATCACTGGCTTCCACAGACCTCCAACCAGGAGGCCAGCCGCCCTGCTTTTCTTCGTTTTGAATCCTTTGCTTACATCATCAGTTTCACTTGAAACTGTAGTATTCGCTCCTTATCATCTCACTATCCCAATCCCCCTATATATCATTTTCTCCCTTCAACGATACTAAATTGTTAGAATTTTTATTTTAATTTGTCCAAATCTGTTGACATCACCTATTGATCAGAGTACTAAAACCTGCAAAGTAATAAACAGCAGGAGCCCCATCTTAGAATAAACCATCGTTCTGGCATCTAAAGAGCTCAAATTTATGTAGACAATGATGTTGGGACGCCCCTTCCCCCAGCCCCTGCTGGTTTCCTAGGAAAAGCTTCAGAAATGTGTGGGGGATAAAAAGCCTTAAAATTTAGGATCCTGTCCTAAATGAGCCCAGACTCAGATTTAGTGTCATGTTCATGCTGTACCAGGGGACTGTCCAGGCATGTTCAAAGCCGTGAATCTGGTCCTTCAGGACTTACGTTGGCCCCGGATCTGATAAAGGTACTGCAATAACTCATGTCCAACGATGAAGAGCATCTGAAGCTCAAGCACCCTGTGTATGTGCCTCCGACCTGGAGGCAGTCTCCAAGACTTCAAGTGAAGTCTTGAATTTGCAGTCCTCCACACTCAAATCTGTTCACTGCCTGCTCTCTCTCCAAACCTCTGCACTACACTCCTTGACCTGCCTCAACAATTGGGGAAGGAGATGCCCAACACAGAGTTTGGACCTAGGCACCACTGAGGTCAACTGTAATTTCTAGGGAACTGGAAAGGATGTAAACCTGAAGGGTACACCTAGGAGCCCGCAACTCGGATCAACTGTTCTCTTAATCTTACAGGGTTGTCTACTTGAAAATCTGGGGAAACCAAGTCCTCTACAGTGGAAAGAGGGTATGTGTTAGAGTTTAATAGGGGAACACTATGACCCCAGACACAAGAAAACATATCTTTTACAAGGATGCGGAGAGACTTGTCATCAGGATAGACCATACAGTGGATCATAAAGTAAGCCTCAATCATTCTCAAATATTTAAAATCGTAAGACTGTATGCTCTGAAGACAACAGAATTATATTAGAAAGCAACAGTAAGATATCTAGAAAATCCTCAACTATTTGGAAATTAGACAACATACTTCTAATGGAATTTTCTAGTGAGATAATATTTTGAAATTAATGACAATGAAAATTTGTGAGATGCAAGTAAGTAGAGTGTAGAGGGAAATTTATAGCTTTAAATGCTTATTTTAGAAGAGAAGTAAGGTGTAAAATCAATTATCTAAGTTTCCACCTTAAGAAATTAGAGAAAGAGAGAATTAAATTCAGAGTAAATAGAATGAAGAGAACAATAAAGAGAAGAGTGAAAATCAGCCAAATAGAAAAGAGACAATAATAGAGAAAATTAAGAAAGCCAAAAGTCGATTCTTTAAAAAGATTACTAAATTGATGACTCCTTATTAAGACTGATGGAGAAAGTTGTTGTTGTTAAGTGCTGTCGAGTCAGACCTGACTCAAGAAGGAAAACAAATGACCGATATTAGAAATGAAAGAGATACAACTACAGATTAGACTGATATTAACAGAATAGTAAGGGAATATCATAAAAATAGGACCATAAGTTCAATAAGTTAGATGTATTTAAAATTCATTGAAAACATAACTTACCAAAGCTAATATAAGATGCAGTATAAAACCATATATAAAAAGTAACCATATATCTATTCAGAATTTTGAATTTGTAGTAAAAAACTTTGAAGAAAACCCAAGGTCCAGATGGCTTCTCTGGTGAATACTATTAAACATTTAAGGAAGAGATAATATGAATGTTAAACAAATTGGAAAAACAGAGGAGGAGGGAACATTTCCCAAACCATTTTATGAGGCAAGTATTACCAAGATATGAAAACTTGAGAAAAACGTATCAAGAAAAGAGTATTGCTGATAGATACTTTTATGATCATAGATAAAAAAATTCATTATTAAACGTTAGCAAATTGAATCCAGCAATATGTACAAAGGATAATACATCATGACTAAGCAGGATTTGTCTTGAGAATGCAAGATTGTTTAATTAGAAAATCAGTGTATTTTATATGAACAGACTAAAGGAAAAAAATACATATAATCCTCTCAGTAAATACAGAAAAAAGTATTTGACAAAACTCACCATTATTCTTGACAAAAACTTTCAGAAAATTAGGAATAGAAAGAAATTTCTCTTACCTGATATAAGGCATGTACAAAACCCCTATGGTAGCATGATATTTAACATTGAACTGTTGACAGACTTTCCCCATGAATGGAAACAAAGGAAGGATATCCTCTCTTAGCATCTCTGTTCAGTATCATACTGGAGGTTGTGGCCATTGTTATAAGGCAAGAAAAAGAAATAAAGCCTGTAAAATTTGAAAAAGAAGAAGCAAAACATTCTTTTTTCATGTAACATGATTCTTTACCTAGAAAATTTTAAGGAATCTGAAAAACAATTACTAAAACTAGTAAGTGAATTTAGAAAGGTAAAAAGCTTCAATATATAAAAATTCATTGCATTTTTATAGACTCACAGCCAACAACTGGAAAATATAATTAACAACATAATTCTGTATTCAATAACATAAAAAAAAAAACCATAACATTGAAAGGTGGATCATAGACCCAAACATGAAATTCAAATTCTGAAGCTTCTAAAGAAATACAGTAGAATATCCTCACAAGTTGAGAAAAAATAGTTCATCAGGCCTTTCTTCCAAGGGCCTCTGGGTGGATTTGAACCACTGATCTTTTGGTTAGCAGGTGAGTGCTTAATGGTTTGCACTATCCAGGGACTTCATCTATGTATCTATGTTGTTGTTATGTGCCATCAAGTCGGACCTGACTCATAGCAATCCCTCCTTGGGTTTCTGGGCAGTATCACTACGGAAGTAGATTGCCCAACTTTCCTTCTGAGGAGTGGCTGGTGGGTTTGAACCACCAGCCTTCTGGTTAGCAGTCAAGTGCCTTAGGTGCTATGCTACCAGAGCTCCCATGTATATATATAAAATCACAAACCAGCTAGAAATGAACATGAACCAGTTAGAAAATATAGTAGAAAAAGATTCCTTTCACAATCACAATAAAAAACACAAATAGGAAGTAAATTTTGCAAGAAATATTCTGGACTATATGAAGAAAGCAACAGAATTTTTCTGAGGACAAGAGAAAATTTGAGTAAGTGGAGAGATAGACTGCATTTATGGATGGAAAGATGCAAAATTCTAAAAATCTAAATTCCCTCCAAATTACTCCATAAATTCAATTCTAACCAAAGTCCCAGTGACACATTTTGGGAATCTAACAAAATGATTCTAACATTTAGATGAAATTACAAGCATTCAAAAATATCTTAAAAAATTAGTGAAGGGAGATTTGCCCTAAGCCAAAAAACGAAACCCACAGCCACTGAGTTAAATCCGACTGATAGCGACCCTTAAGGACAGAGTAGAACTCCCCATTGGGTTCTGTTCTGGTTCCCTAGTGCCGCTCTGACAAGAATACACCACAAATGAGATGGCTTAAACAAACAGGAGTTTATTCTCTTACGGTTTGGAGACTTTAAGTCCAAGTTCAAAGTGCCAGGCTCTAGGGGCTGGGTGAAAGCCCCCCAACCTTGGGCTTCAGCTCTGCCTCCTGCTCCCGGTCCACGGAGCCAGAGGCATTTCTTCACTCAGACAGCTGCTGGCTGCTGAGGCTGAGAGAAGCCCCAAGGTTGACAAGTAAAAAGGCACAGTCCCGATGTTACCAAACCACATGGCAGGCCACTAACTCAAGTCCATCGAAAGTCCCAAGGTCGGCAAAGCATGTCAGGCTGCTGAGCAACGACACGGCTACATGCAGGGTCCAAGCGTGCCATAAGCTAGAGGCCATTCCCCAAGGCTTCTGCTTATATACAGGAAGCAGACCACATTCCCTAAAGCAGCTACTCAGCTGCTCCCAGTAGATTCCACCATGGAGTTGATTACCAGTCCCATCATGGGGAATACTACATCCAGCTCCCCAGCCACTCAACCAGGCCCAGCCAAGTTGACACACAAACTGAACTACCACAGTTTCCAAGGCTGTACATCCTTATGGAAGCAGCCTGCCACAACGTTCTCCCATGGAGTGACTGATGGGCTTGAACCTCCAACCTTTCATTTAGCAGCCTAGCTGTTTAATCACCATGTTAAAATATTAATGACAATAATTTGTACTGAAAGAGCTCTGGTAGCATAGTGCCTAAGTCACTTGACTGCTAACGGTTCAAACCCACCAGCCACTCCTTGGAAGGAAGATGGGGCAATCTACTTCCGTAGTGGTACTGCCTTGGAAACCCAAGGAGGGGTTGCTATGAGTCGGGTCCAACTCGATGGCACGTAACAACAACAACAAAACAACAACAACAAAAACAATTTGTACTGTGTAGTACTGTTTCAGAAATACATATGCATATCGTAGGAATCGAATCAAAAGTCTAGCAATAAGTCCTCAGTTTATACAACAAATTAGTATGTAATGAAGGAGAGAGCTAAAATGAGGAAGATAATATTGCATTACAAAAAATGGTGTTGGAGGCACTGGCTAATTTATCTTCTTGTTGTTATGTGCCGTCGAGTCGGCCCCGACTCATAGCGACCCCTCCTTGGGTTTCCAAGGCAGTATCACTATGGAAGTAGGATTGCCCAACCTTCCTTCCAAGGAGTGGCTGGTGGGTTTGAACCGACAGCCTTCTGGTTAGCAGACAAGTGCTTTAGCCACTATGCTACCAGAGCTCCCATTTTGTTTCTCTCCTGAAGTCTCTCATCAACGTCCAATATCCTAATGGCCAGTGTCTTCCTCGCTCTGCAGCTTCTTCCAGTTCTATTACTGTTTTTTCCAAAACAATTCTTCCAGATTTTTTCTTTAGCCCACCTTTATCCTCTTTCTCTCCAGCTTACCCTTTCCTGAATCTTTGCTCCAGCTGATAATTCTCTCATCAAGCCCCATCTCCCTTCAAAAAGCTCTGGTACTGGGTTGGACAAGCAGTTCTTTTTGAGTGGTGCTGGGGATTGTGTGAGTGAATGGGGGCAATGCTCATTAGACAGCTACAGGGTTTACTTGGTGGATGGAAAAAGAGATTATGAAGATCCAGGTGTTAATATTTTGTCACTGTTGGAGTGAAATAAATGATGGTTCACTCAAGCGCTGGAGTACAGTCATTAAAAGTGAAACGTTTTCAGTGATTTTTAGTCTGCTTGGGCACTATGGAGATGCCTGGGAGGCTGCCGGAGGTAGACACAGGGTGGGACACTCTAAACGTGTCTCAACCAGAGCAATATTTATATGTTGAGGGTTCACATGAAATTCCATTTCAGAAAAGGTTTCTCTTGCTACAAAGTTCGAAGATCACTTTGTATAAAAACAAATGATAAAGATAATAAAGAATATAACTGATTTAAAAAGCAGTATCATATGTAAAGTTAAAAAATGCTTAGAACAAACACTTAAGAGTAGTTATATCTGAATGGTGGGAAGGGAACAACTTTATCTGCCCCTTTCATTTACCACTATTTAAAATATTGTAGAGTGACAACATATTGATGTAATTTGTTTTTATTTTTATGCCTTAGAGGTATGATTAGGAGCTGTGTTCATAGTGGCTAAGACACTTGACTGCTAACCAGAAGGCTGGCAGTTCAAACCCACCAGCCACTCCTAGGAAGGAAGATGGGGCAATCTACTTCCTTAGTGATACTGCCTGGGAAACCCAAGGAGGGATCGCTATGAGTTGGGTCCAACTCGACGGCACATAACAACAACAACAGCGGTATGATTTATACACAGCAAATCTCACCTGTTATGTGTATAATCTGATTTATATACAGTAAATCTCACATGTGTTGTGTGTATAATCTGATGTTTTATGTCACCATACAGATCAAGATAAAGAGTGTTTCTGTCACCCACTCATTCCTGTTCTCAGGCAGTGCTCCACTCCCCATGTCCCCCACAGGTAACCATTGCTCTGACTTGGTTTAAATGAGTTTTGGCTGTTCTTAAACTGCTTGTAAAACTGCTTGTAGATGGGATTATACAATATATACCTTCACCTAACAACCACCACCACCACAACCACCACCGTCTATGCCTGGATTATTTTGCTCAACATTGTATTTCTGAGATTAGTTCATATTGATGTGTGTATCAGTATTTTTTAAAAATTGCTTGCTAACATTCTATTTTATTAGGAGCTCTGGTGGCTTAGTGGGTAAGGCACTTGACTGCTAACCAGAAGGTCAGTGGTTCAAACCTACCAGCTGCTGTGCAGAAGGAAGATGGGGCAATCTACTTCTGTACAGATTTACAGCCTCGGAAACCTAACGGGGGTTGCTATGAGTTGGAAACTAACATAACTGATATACAAAGTTATATACAGTAAGTTTAAACCAATGGGAATGAATGGGTGATAGAAATACTCTGTATCTTGATCTGTATGGTGACATAAAACATCAGATTATACACATAACACATGTGAGATTTGCTGTATGTAAATCATACCTCTAAAACATAAAAATAAAAACAAATTACAGCAATATGTTATCACTCTAAAATATTTTAAATAGTGGTAAATGAAAAGGGGCAGATAAAGTTGTTCCCTTCCCACCGTTCAGATAGAACTACTCTTAAGTGTTTGTTCTAAGCATTTTTTAAATTTACATATCATACTGCTCTTTAAATCGGTTATATTCTTAGATTTAATTACTATCATGATTTGTTTATCTGTTCTTTTGTTGCACATTTGGGTTATTTACAGTTTTTGCTATTAAGTCCAAAGCTGCTTTGAACAATCTTGTGTAATTCCTTGGGCAAACTTATTTCTCTTGAGCATGTTGGGTTGTTGTTATGTGCCGCCGAGTCGGACCTGACTCATAGCGACCCCTCCTTGGGTTTCCGAGGCAGTATCACTGGTATCACTACGGAGGTAGATTGCCCAACCTTCCTTCCGAGGAGTGGCTGGTGGGTTTGAACCACCAGCCTTCTGGTTAGCAGTCAGGTGCTTTAGGCACTATGCTACCAGAGCTCCTTCTCTTGAGCATATACCTGGGAGTAGGACTGCAGGATACATGCATCTTTAACTTTTCAAGACATTGACAAATCTCTCTTCAGAGTGGTTGCTTGAATTTGCACTTCAGTTAGTGGTGTTTGAGAGCTGCCCGTTGTCTTTTCCCTCTACCACTATAAAGTCAATGAACAGGGCAGCCTTACCCCTATGGGAAAGACCAAAGCCAAGCCCTGGGGATGTGGTGAAGCCAGCTCTCATCGGTCCAGCACTGACCCATTGGGCTATAGGCAGAGAGCAGCAGCAGGTCTTGTGTCAGCAGTTAGTGTCAGTGTGTATCTGGGTTTGTAAGCCAGGGTGGAGCGTGGGAGACACAATGGGAGGGATAGAAAGTCAGCGTCAGGAGAAAGGGTGACAGACTCTAGAGCAGACGACATTCCAGTTCATAAAGAACCATAATCAGCCTCTTCAGGGAACTGCAGGATCTTGGGCAGAAAAGAAGTTTACATAAGTATCTGGGCTGCTGCTACTCCCCTTTCTGGGCACCCAGGACAGGACACTCCTATTGTGTTACTACACCTGGGCTGACTTGAAGCTGCAGCTAGAAGATCTTACAAACAGTTGAGGCAGAACTGGTATAGACAGGGACAGAGAGTGCCACAAACCAACTATGAACTTGCACCTAGTCCTGGGGCCCTTTGAGTATCAGTTTTCTAGGCAGGAAGTTCTTTAAGTGCATGAGGAAGCTAGGTCTAGAAGTGTTTGAAATAAGTGGGCATTACCTGCTACGACAAGAGGGAAAAGTTGGAACTAGCAGCTGTAGTTGAATCCTAGTAATCACAGTGACAACAAGGCCAAGTTTTCAGGTGTACTACCATTCAGGTTACTCACCTTTGGTCTGTTTCACGGTCACAATTGGATTCTTAGGTCTCTGAAAATGATTTTAAAATCTGTTACTGATGACCCAGATGACAGAAGGCAACCGATTCTGGTTCTACTTCCAAAAATTTATCTTGAATTTTTTTGCTTCTTTCCAACTCCATTGCTGTCACTCGAGTTGAAGCATTATGTATATCATTTGGGAGCTCTGGTGGCCTAGTGCCTAAAGCATTTGACTGCTAACCTGAAGGCTGGTGGTTCAAACCCACCAGCCACTCCTCGGAAGGAAGATGGGGCAATCTACTTCCATAGTGATACTGCCTCAGAAACCCAAGGTGGGTCACTATGAGTCGGGCTGACTTGATAGCACGTAACAACAACAACAACAACAACAAGTCACTCCTCGGAAGGAAGGTTGGGCAGTCTACTTACATAGTGATACCACCTCGGAAACCCAAGTAGGGGTCTCTATGATGAGTCAGATCTGACTGGACGGCAGTGAGTTTGGTTTGGTTTTTGGTGTATGTCCTTTGGTATATTCCAGTAGCCTCTTTACTGGTCTCCTGCTGTCAATTTCTGCCCCACTTGCACTCACCCTTCCTTAGCATTGGACATTTGATCATGTTCATCCTTTTCTTAAAACCATGTTGAAATTTCAGAAGCATATATTTTAAGATAGATAATGTGGATGCTGGAAAATGTGTGGTTTGAGAGAAGACTCAGATTCTAATTCTGACACAGCCACTAACTAGATGCATGTTTGTGAGCAAGCCTTCCCCCATCCTGTAGGGGTTAGTTCCCTCCTCTGTAAATAAAAGGGTTAGAGCAGACCAGAAAGTCTGGGAGGGCCATTCCAGGTGTAACAAGCTGTGATACTCTGTGGGCTGATTCAGAGCTCTTGTCAGGGTTTTATTTTATTTATTTATTTATTTAATTAATTTTATTTTGATTTGGGTGAAGATTTACAGAGCAAATTCACTTTCCATACAGCAGTTCACATATACTTTGTCTCATGTCATTGACTACAGTTTACCACAATGCAACAGCTCCCCTCCCACTTCCTCCCCATAGTTACCTCCTCCCAGTGACCATCCCTCCATACTCTCCTGCCCCCTGAGCTGTCTCCCTGTGCATAAGCAGCCCTTCCTTCTCCCATGATTGTTCTCTCCAGGGCGTGTGTCTACTTGAGGTAAATGTTTAACTCACATGCCTGTACTTTGTTTGGCTGGCAACCACAGGTGTGGGTTCAATTCCAGACCTGAAGGGCAGCTCGGGGCCATAGTCTCAGTGGTTCCACCAGGCAGAGCTCTTGTCTGGGAAGGAGAAAAGTGAGGACCTGAGGTGGCACTTCAGTCAGCTCTCTTGTCTTTCTTCTTAGAGTGATGATGGCTGATATCTTTGATGTTTGAAGACAGTTAGTTCCCAGACACTGAGGAAAACCATGTGAAAATGTTGAAAGGCCATTTCCTCATTTTAGCAGGTGTGCCACGAGGACTGCGAGTTGCCTGTAGTGTCGGGAAGTCGAGGTGGTGGTTTTATGTCTAGACTCTCGTCAAGTTCTCTTTGGAGATTTGACCTTAGAGTTGTGTGGATCTTCAGAAGCTACCAGTTGAGATCTTTTGGTAGAAGAAGAATAAAGTCCCTGCTACTGCCATCTTTGTAGAATTATGGCTGAGTGACTGATAGAGACATGCAAACTTTTTTTTTTTTTTTTCAATTTAAGTCTTTCTTGGTATAAAACTATATATACACATTGTATACATTTGAATTTCCTGGTTTTTATATTGTATTATAGTTATATAAGATATAACCACTGGGGAAACTGGATGAAGAGTACACAGAGCTTCTCTGTGTCTTTGCAACTTCCTGTGAATATTTAATCATTTCGAAACAAAAACTTAGGAAACAATGTAAGTTTTATAAATTGGTTAGTAGGACTCTTTCTAGCGTTGATTCTATAATAATCAGAATGGTCTGAGCCCCTCCCCCCCCGAAGCAAAATGTAGAGTGCCTCACAATACAGTGGATTTTTATAATTTCAAGAATGCTGTCTATTCCCAAGGAATTTCCTGCTGAGGGCTCATTCAATGGCCTGTATGTTTACATTGCATTTGGTTAATACCAAGGCTAGCCTCAGCAATAGCACTGTGCATCCTGGTTATTCTGGGTCAAGACTTTGATGACTTTTTCCTTGGATTGGGATCCAGTTACTCCAGGCATATTTCCACACTACGTCCAACCTTTCTCCTGTCCACTTCTAGGGTCCTTACTCTCCTTAGCTCTAGGAAGTTCATGCAGTCAGAAGGCTGGGTGCTGGCCTGGCCAATGGTCTTCCCAGACTTCTGAGGAGAGTGAGTGTGGTGAAATGTGCCCCGCTGGTCATCTGGGAGCTCTGGTGACGTAGTGCCTAAGACATTTGACTGCTAACCAGGAGGCTGGCAGTTCAATCCCGCCAGCCACTCCTCGCAAGGAAGGTTCGGCAATCTACTTCCATAGTGATACCACCTCAGAAACCCAAGAAGGGGTCACTGTGAGTCGGATCTGACTCGATGACAGTGGATTTGGTCATTTAAGGATTCAGTTGATCAAAATCCTTTCTTCTCAGGATTGAAGCGTGTGTGTGTGTGCGCGCGTGTGCGTGCACATGTGTGCTCATGCATGCATATCCAGGGTGAGGAGAGGGAGCTGACGGGAAGAGGAAAGGTTGAGAAGGTTAGTAGACAGAATAACACTCCCCACAAAGATGTCCACGCCCTAATCTCTGGCACCTATGACTATGCTAGTTTCCATGGCAAAGGAGAGTTAAAAGTGCAGACAGAATTAAGGTCAGCTGACCTTAAAATGGGGAATGATCTGGAACTATCCATGTGTGCCCAGTGGAATCACAAGGGGCCTTTAAAATGGAAGAGCGAGGCAGAAAAAGGGAGTCAGACAAAGAGATGTGGAAATGGAAGCAGAGACGGAATGATGCCATGTTGTTGGCTTTGAAGATGGAGGAGGGGGGCCACCCTGGAAATGTGGTGGCCTCTGGAAGCTAGAAAATGCAAGGAAACAAATTCTCTTCCAGTCCCCCAGAAGGGAATGCAGCCCTGCTGACACCTTGATTTTAGTCCAGTGGGACCCACGGTACACTTCTGACCTACAGACATGTAAGATAATTTGTACTGTTTTAAGCCACTGCCTCTGTGGAAATTTAATTTGTTATTGCACCAGCAGAAAACGGAAGCCAGTATTGTGGTGCATAAGGTTTCAATGCCAGAATCGACTGATGCAGGCTGGGGCTGTGCAGAGTGAAATCAGGTGGAAAGGACAAGAGCCACCAGGTATAGGGTGCAGGTCTTAGGGAGAAGGGTGGTGTGATGCCAAGAGGAGTGACATGGAAAGACCTATGTAGCTCAAGCAGCCAGTGAAGAGTTGGAGATTGGGGATTAATGGGTAGGAGCACGGAAGTGAGACTTGGATGAGGAGGATTTGTGTGGAGTAGAGAAAGGGGATAGTGAGATATGGAGCTATGAGTTTAAAAATTCTGGATTTTAGTCATTTTGCTGTTTGAGTATTTGACATGGATAAGTCATTAAATCTCCAGGGCTTCCCAATGAAACCATTTGTCGTAGAGGCATGTCCAACTCATGGTGAGCCCACATACTTCAGAGTAGAGCTCTGCTCTGTAGGGTTTTCAATGGGTGACTATTTTGGAATAGATCACCAGACCTGTAGTCTGAGGTCCTCTGGGTGGACTCGTACTTCCTGTCTTTTGGGAGTACTCAAGGACATTAACCCTTTGTACCACCCAGGGGCTTGTCCTGTGCCTCAGTTTCCCATACGTAAAATGAGGGGCTCAGAGTATCGAGGTTTCTTTACAGATTAAAACAAAAATTATGTGACTTGGTAAAGTACCTTAGTGAGTTATGTGGTGATAGCATTTCAGCTCACTGTGTCAGGATTGTCTTCCGTTTTTGGACGCATCTCATTCCAGTGCCTGTGAGTGACAGTGGGTTTTTACGGCTTCCCCCTTCCCAGAGTAACTTGCTCAATTTCTGAGTATTCATTGTATCCTCAATGTAGGAGTAATGACCATGGCAGAAGAGAGCCCCCCAGGGATCAAAAATTGTTTACTTACAGAATTGTGTGCACATGATACTTTTCATGGTGCAAGCTCCGAGTCTCCACACACTGCCTTTTCTGCTTTCTTTTTGGGGAGATAAGTCGTAGCCATTTTGTAGTTGGCTAGACAAAGACTGGGCTTTGGATTCTCAAATATCATTCAATTCTGAAAAATTGAGTATTCTAGAATCCTGAAACTGAACTCAGTGAAAAATGTCTTTGCATTCTGTTTGATTTTGTACACTTTTCAGTTTTGCACAAACCTTTTACTGACAGAGCATCGTAGCATCTGCCAGTGATAGGGCAACCAGAGGGTTTGGCAGCTTGTGGGTGGGAGTTTCAGGGTTTGGGGACTTGGCGGCAGTTAGATTGGGCTGTTGGTGTGGGAGGATGGAACTGTGTATTGATGATGGTCTTTGCTTTTCCTAAATCACAATTGCATCATATGAGATAGCTGAATTTATGTTGAGCTTTACAAAAGCCTCCTGGGAAAAGGGCAAAACTGGTTTGAGTGCGTAAGAAATTTATTTATGGCAATTATGGTACCAAACTGAGACTGGAGACTGTTGAGAATCTGGGCCGTTTTCTGGTGGAGAAAAAAATCCATTTTGTTTTTGGAAGTAGGAAACATATAGCAGAATTACAGTTTGTAGCTACAGTGATTTTTGAAAGTCTTATTGCCATTTCCATAGGGCAGCAGGTGGGATATTCTTATCAAACTCTCTCTACTAAGAGTAGATTCTGGAAGGAAATATGAAAAGAAGAATAATGTTGATTGGGAGGATGATGGCCAGCTCCACGGAGGTGGTTTGATGTCAGTTGTGGTTGACCAGTTTCTAATGACTCATCTGCATGGCACAGTGTTGTGACGAGTCCACCTGGAAGGCCATGACTTTCTGAGTATTAAGATGACTCACTAAGACGAGGGCTGTAGGTTCCATCTCAGGTTTATCTACCGAGCATATACGTGACTTAGGTCTTTGGTCTTACTTGTTTAACTTTTGTTGCCCTGATCTCTAGTGATGGAATACTGTGGAAGGCAAATTATATAAAGTGATTTTTTTCCCCAAACAAGATGATTAGGAAATCAGAGAACATGCCAGCTACCCTTGCACTTTGTCCTCTAAAATGGGTTACTTCTGGTAAGGTTCTAATAAGAGTTCTTCCAATGTACTGTAGAATAATGAAACCTGTTGGCAACTCAGTTGGGATATAGTAACCACTTTAATTTTTTTTTTTTTTTTTTTAGGATTTGGGTGAAGATTTACAGAGTAAATTCACTTTTCATACAGCAGTTCACATATACTTAGTCTCATGACATTGACCAAAATTT
>NW_006921854.1:3292785-3327208 GCF_000298275.1 Orycteropus afer afer
ATTTTTCTTTGAGGTTACCCTATGATTTATAAATTTATCCCCAAGTTTAGAACAGTCCATTCTACCACTTTAATTTTTTTGTTTTTTGTTTTTAGTCACTGCTTTCTGCTAAACTCAGTTGCTGCTGCTGTTGTTAGGTGCTGTCAAGTCCCTTCCGACTCATCGTGACCCTTTGTACAACAGAACGAAACACTGTCTGTTCCTCTGCCACCTTCATATTTGTTGCTATGTTTAAGCCCATTGTTGCAGCCACTGTGTCAATCCATCTCTTTGAGGGTCTTCTACTTTTTTGCTGACTCTCTACTTTACCAAGCATAATGTCCTACTCCAGGGATTGATCCCTCCTGATAATGTCCAAAGTTGGTGACAGGAAGTCTCACAATCCTCGATTCTAAGGCACATTCTGGCTGTACTTCTTCCAAGATAGGTCTGTTCATTCTTCTGGTAGGCCATGGTATATTCAGTGTTCTTCACCAACACCATAATTCAAATGCTTCAATTCTTCTTCAGTCTTCCTTATTCATTGTCCAGCATTCACATGCACATGAGACAATTGAATATACCATGGCTTGCACTTCTTAGTCCTCAAAGTGACATCTTTGCTTTTTAACATTTTAAAGAGGTCTTTTGCAGTAGCTTAGCTCAGTGCAATACGTCATTTGATTTTTTTGACTGCTACTTCCATGGGGTGTGGATTGTGGATCCAAGTAAAATGAAATCCTTGACAACTTCAGTATTTTATGCATTTATCATGATGTTGCCTATTGGTCCAGTTGTGAGGGTTTTTATTTTCTTGATGTTGAGGTGTAATCCAGACTGAATGCTATAGTCTTCCACTACACTCAGCAGAATCTACTTCTTTCTTTCTTTAATAACATGATAGGTAGCTACCAAAACACCATGATCATTTTTGATGAGTAAAACTTGGTCAAAGACTGAGTCTAAAACTTCACTCTCATATCCAATTTAAAACTCTTCTAACTCAATACCTAAGGGACAAGAAGAGTGGATTTAAGGGAGGGGTGAAAAAAGATAGAGAGGGTGGCAGAGAAGATGGGGAGAGAGGGAAGAAAGAGGGTGAGAAAGAAGAGAACGAAACAAGAAGGGGAAGGAAGAAAGAAGGGAGAGAGAAGGAGAAGGAAGAACAGAGAGAGAGAGAAAGAGAGAGAGAGAGAGAGAGAGAGAGAGATATTCTAAGATATTCCCTCCTCTCCCCTGTGTACTTGTGGATCGTTCAGGATGGGTAGGGGGATCACTTGGATGGAAGAGGCCACAATAGTCTTACACATTTGGTCACCTCCCAGTTGTGGGAAGTACCAGTTGTAGGAAGATGTCTTTGGTCTGGCTTTAAGCACTCTGGTTCTGTGTGGTTCTGGTGACCTTTGCTGACGTAATGGTCTTCATATTGGTGGGCTCTTGTTCGAGTGAAGTTATCCCCCTCTGTCCTTGAGGATTTCCTTAGAGAAGGGCAGCCCTGCCAGAGCTCCGTACCTCCAGTCTCCTGCCTGGCAGGGTGTCACCTCCTTTGTCTGGACAGTCTGAACAGCCCTTTCTGTCCCTTGACCCTCATCTGCTCTGTAGTTCTCCCTGTGGACTGATGAAACCACTGAAGTTTTCTTGCACACCTTCTGCCATGACTCTTGGGTGGGGTACTACACACACTTTTCTTCCCAGGATTACTGCTCTGCCCTTCCTTCTCCTGCCTTCAGAATTCTATAGTAAGGGTAAGAACAACTCTCCATGATGAAATGTATACCCCTACCTTGAGGGCACATATGCCAAGCCCTCCCTAGAACTCTCTTACCAGGCTCCACTCTGCTCAAATGATGGCGTCAGGCTGGGCAATGAGATATTAGTCGCCCTCTCTTGTAGTTAGTCCCAATCTCTGCAAAGAATTCTCATGGAGTTCTGCCCTGTCTCCTCTCCCCTTCACAAACTTGGCTTTGTGAGGTAAGGGGAGAAAATTTTTCTCATTATAAATACTGTTCTCTACAGGGAGCTGGGAATTACCATCATTCTCCTCTTCCTCCCCAGACTTCTTCTGTGGACTGGAGAGAGGGTGTAAAGGTTGAGTTGATGATTGTCAGGGGAGGGGTTGGTTTTGCCTACCAGCAAGCCCTGAGGGAAGAGATGTCTCTACAGACATGGAGACTCAGTGCTCATGGGTTTCATCTATAGACTCTAGTGCCAGTTCTCAAGCCAAAGAGAAGTTCCACTCAACACCCTAGAGTAGTAATGTGTGTTTTCACATATGACTGCATTCTCCTGTGTCAGTCAATGGCCTTTCAGTGTTATAGGATGATAGGATGTTTTTGTACTTGTCAATTCCTAGAAAAGCCATTGTTTTGGTTACCTCTGTGCTGCTCTAACAGAAGTATACCACAAGTGGGTGGGCTTGAACAAACAGGAGTTTGTTCTCTTATAGTTTGGGAGGCTACAAGGCTGAGTTCAAAGTGCCAGGCTCTAGGGGCTGTGTGAAAGCCCCTCAACCTTGGGCTTCAGCTCTGCCCCTGCTCCTGGCCCACTGAAGCTAGAGGCTTCTCTTCTCTCAGACAGTTGTTGGCTGCTGAGGCTGACAAACCCAAGGTCAACAAGTAAAAAGGCACAGTCTCAATGTTACCAAACCACACAGCAGGCCATTGATTCAATTCCATTGATAGTCTCACGATCAGCAGAGCATGGCGGGCTGCTGAACAACGATTCGGCTCCATGCAGGGTTCAAGCTAGAGACTATTCCCAAAGCTGCTGCTTATATATGGGGAAGCGGACTACATCCCTAACGCAGCTACTCAGCTGCTTGTGGTAGATCCCACCATGGAATTGATTGCCAGTCTCATCTTCGGGAATAACTACCACCAGCTGCCCAGCCACTCAACCAGGCCCAGCCAAGTTGACACATAGACTTAACTACCATAGCCATAGAAAATGATGGTTTCTAAAAAATGGTCTGGACCCTGTTTACTTCAATGCTGACTGATTTCCCAAGAAGTACTTGATTTTCCTAGCTTGATGCTGTGAGTATAGTATGACTTTATATTTATGTACGTTTATTGTAGTAGGGATTTATTCTGTAAGTCAGAAAATGGCCTTAAAGATATGCTCCATGTAATGAAAGTACTGTGTTCACTGTAGTAAAATAGACTCGGATTAGAAGCACCAGCTGTGTGACAATGGGCAAGTAACTTAACCTCTTGAAATCTCATTTTCCTCATAGGTAACATAAAAATAATAATACTTACCTATCTCAGAGGGTTATAAGGACTTGATTCAACACTGCATTTAGCAATGCTTGGATCATCAAAAGAATAAAATAAGGTTGGTTATTTTATTATGTCTACAGTATAGATAATGCCACACTTCAAGCTGACTAAAGTCCTATCAGATTGGGCAGCGCAGGTCAAGACTGGGAATTCTATTAGATAGGAGGTTTAGTATATTCATATCAGTAGGAAAAGGAATCAAATTTAGGAAGAGAGCCTGCAGGGGTTAGAAACTCAACCTAAAAGATCAAGAATTAAGGTGAAGGGTATTGTAGTGGGTTGAAAAGTGTGGTCCCCCTCCCCCAGCCAAATACAAAAAATAAGTCCACATCCTGGAGCCTGTGGATGTGACCATATTTGATAAAAGGATCTTCGCAGATGTAGCCAGCATTAGGATCTCGACATGAGACCAATCTGGATCATCCAGGTGGGCCCTAAATGCAGTGACAAGTGTTCTTATGAGAGACATACAGAGGAGAGACATGGAGAGCAGAGGAGTAGGCCATGTGAAGAGGCAGACAGAGATGGAGCATTGGCCCTCCAGCGCCTTGAGTTCTGACTTCTGACCTCCGGAACTGTGACAGAATAAATTTCTGGTGCCAAGCTACAAAGTTTATTATAACTTGGTGCAGGAGCCACAGGATATGGACCCATGAGCCACTCCTCGGAAGGAAGGTTGGACAATCTACTTCCATAGTGAAACTGCCTTGGAAACCCAAGGAGGAGTCGCTGTGAGTCGGATCCGACTCGAAGGTAGTGAGAGAAAGGTTAGGCACATCACAACAAGGATAACGCTTGATTGGCTGTGTATTTGACAGGTGAGGTCTGGCACACATCTCAGAGCCTGGTAGACTGGACATAGCAGATTGGAACAAGTGACAGCAGTGCTGCTTTGGGGACAGAGAAGGCAATTCTACGTATTTCTCCTTTTGCTGGAGAGAATCCTTAAGAGTCTTTTCCTTGTGATCAGCAGGTCTAATTTCCTCTCTTAGTTTCTATTATACCGACTCTGTTAGGGATGAAATAGCACGGATTTTTTTTTTTTTTTTTTAATGATTGCTAGTTGGATCAGCAAAAATCACTGTGCAAATTTTTATATTTTAATCGTGAACCATATGTGGAGCTTAACACTTTCTTCACATGTTTGTTTAGTATTTGCATCTCCCTTTTTGTAAATTGTCTACTTACACCATTTGTAATTTGTTTATTGAAATTTTAGGGTTTTTTTCCTGATCAACCTGTATATGCTCTTGACATGTTAACTCCGTGTCAGTTATGTTTGTATTTTCCCCACTTGGGTTGGCCTGTTAAGCTTTGATTTTGCACTTTCTAGGCATATGAGGCTTTAACATTTTTATGTAGTTACGTTTATGAATCTTTTCCTTAAAACTTCTACCATGACTTTTAAAATTACTTCCACGATTTTTTCCCCAATTTCTACTTATAATTCTTTGTTTTCCTCTGTAAATTTTAGTCTTTTTCACATAGCTCTTTATCTATCTGCAATTCATGTATGAGATAGAGAATCAGATTGGTCAGTTACTTAGTTTTTGTCTGTCACTTCCCTTCTGCACTGATCTGTGATCTTTATCATGTATGAAACTTTTATGTATAATAAATCCTTTTTATGAATAAATTATGTTATTGATTTCAAGAATATCAATTGCCTGGCAGGGCTTTTGGGTATCAAAATGTGACTATTGTGCTTCTGGTTGTATGTTTATCTGGGACATCATTTGTGGGCACCATGGTTATCCCCTGCTAATGTAAACTCAGTGTTTGCAGAATGTCCTCACCAAGTGGTGCTATATTCCATTCAGGTTTATTTATAAATATCCATCTTTCCACATAGGGTCAAAATTCAACACCACTGGTGTTAAAACGAAACACTGCGTGTCATGTTCAAGTTCATTAGCAAGGAGAAGTGATTTAAAGAAGTGGTTTTATACCATTTGTAAAGCCATTAGCTGTTACTCCGTGCTATTTGCTCTTCTAAGTAATGACCCTTTATGATTCCAGTGCTAACTGGGCTGAAACAAAAAAGAAAACAGATTTATTGCTGTTGAGTTGATTCCAACCCATAGCAATGCTATAGGATAGAGTAGAACTGCCCCAGGTTTCCTGGCAGCAGCAGATTGCCACGTCTTTCTCCTGCAGAACAGCTGGGTTGAACTGCTAATCTTTCGGTTAAGCAACAGAGCTCTTTATCCACTGCTCACCAGGGCGCCTGCTAACTGGGCTGGTGGAATTAATACAGAATAGTCAGTTTTCCCTCTGAGTTACTCTAAGGAGTCCCAGTGGAGCAAGTGATTGAATACTTGGCTGTTAACCGAAGGGGTGGTGGTTTGAATCCACCCAGTGCTCTGTGTGAGAAAGACCTGGTCATCTGCTTCTGTCAAGATTACAGCCTGAAAAACCTTACAGGGCTGTTCTGCCCTGTCACATGGGGTGGCTGTCAGTTGAAATCGACTTTACTGGCACCTAACAACCGAGTTACTTTTTGCCTTAAGCTTATGCAAATAATGTCTGATGGTAGATGCAATTCTTGTAGCATCAGCTTCATTCATTAGGCCAAATTAAGTGGCCAGAACTGTGACATCGAGCATGGCAAGACTGGTAAAGATTCCTCTTGCCTAATTCCACGAATGGATTTTATGTCTTCACTTCAACCATGATATGCCTGCCTACAGGTAGGATTGTATCTATATGGTATACATTTTCAGTATTAAGTCACTTCAGATACATTTAGAATACATACTTTAGTAGGAACCATTCTCTAGATTTATTTCATCAAGTGGTGTCGCCTGTTTGCGCATTCTGGTCTCTGGGCCAAGGTCCTGCTTTCCCAGCGATGCTGAATCGGGGTTTGGGCTCAGGGAGGTGGGCTCCAGGAGCAGAATCGCTTTCTTTGCGTTTGCCCGTCTGAGCCAAATTCTGCCTGCATTTGGATTCTTGGTCTCTTACAGCTAAGGAATCTAAACAGTAACAATCACTCTATTGCTACAGAAGAGCATGCACATTTAATGGATTGGTTCTTAAATTTTTCTGAGCAGAAGTGGCAGTGGATGTTCTGGTGGCTCCTTAGGTTCCTGGCATGGTATACACCGATTTTCCAGATGTGGCCCCCCAACTAAGCCTTTTCCTCTTCCTCTTTTCCTACAGAAGCAGGGATACCAGGCCCCATGGGTTAGGAATTTGGCTGCGCTGGGTTCCTGGATTCTGTGGAGGGAGGCTATTTATGGAACTCAATGCTATTAGAGTCAGTGCCTGCAGATCTGGGGAGGTTACAGGAACAGCACCAGAAGGTTTCCGTGGGAAACAGGCAGATTTTTATGAAGTTTAGGAATCAGACACAATTGGTAGTTGAGGGCTTAGAACTATTCGCGCTTTCAGGGATTTAAGGAGAAACGGGCACATATTTCTGAAGCTTTGACTGTTATCTGGGATTCATGGACAAGAGAGGTTTTTGTAAGCTTATCTGGGTCTCAGAGGTTTCTTTCATAGGTTCAGGATCAGATGGAGGAATCAGGTACAACCTGAAGGCCATAATAACATGGGGAAAAAGGCTGACTACACAACTCCCGTCCTCCCAGCCCTTGATATATGACTGTGGTTGGGCTTCTGGGTCCTGGTAAGAGAAATGACCAGGTAGGGAAGGCAAGCAGGTGGTCAGAGGGCTGGAAACAACTGAAGCTTCTCTTCATGAGCTAAAATCCTACAATTATATTTGATTCTGGAATGGGAGAGTTTGTTTTTTTATATTTGTTTTCTTTCTCCTTGGGCCTGAGGTAAAGACTTCCTTGCAAGTTGATTCCATTAGAAGGGTGGTCACTGAAGGTGAGAGGATTGGGCCTTAGTGTTAAATCCCAAGAGTGAGACTGTGGGGAAGAACCCAAGCCTAAAAGTTACGGATAAAGGGCTTGAAGTAGCAAGGATTACAGCGTTTAGATTAAACAGGGTCGAGGAGATGCCAGAAACAAGCAAGGTTATGCTGAACAGGGATAGGATCCTAGCAATAAGATGATGTGTGATAACTAAGCCAAGACTTTGAGAGACAGGAATCTGGTTCAAGAGTTTAATTTTTAGAAGAGTGTATATTACAGAAGGAAGGTTGGGCAATCTACTTCTGTAGTGATACTGCCTCGGAAACCCAAGGAAGGGTCGCTATAAGTTGGGTCTGACTCGACGGCACATAACAACAACAGTATATATTAAATACCATACAACCCCAAAGAAAGCTGTTTCCTGTCTTAGATCATTTAAAATAAAACTGTCTGTAGAGTGTTTTAAGTGCTAAGGTAGATTAAAAGCTAAAATGGATAATATTGATGCATGTTTGTGAATATTCCCTGCAAATTTTGCTCAAATTTTAAGTCTGTATGTATTATGCACTTTAAGACATAATATCTCTCTATATAATACAAAATTAGCTTGATTCCTTTCCTGATTGTGTATTTTTATTTTTGGCCTGCAATTTGCAGTATATGACTCAGAAACGGAAGTGAAAAATTATTTTACAGTTTGACTAGAGTTTGCCCCCTCCCTGGGCTGTTGTAATCCTTACATAATACACATACAAACTGCTGAGCGTTTATTAGCTGTCTGGTGCTAGATCTCTGTGTAAAACAACAATACCCACCCCTAACTCCCAGGCCTCTCTAATTATATGTCAACTTGTTTAAGATCATCAACTGCAATGATTCATCACTCCAAGGTGCTTTCCTGCGGGCACCATTGTTACAAGACTATTGTTCTTCGCTGAAGATATTATTCTGAGCTCTGGTTACTTTTTCATTTTTAAAAATAAACTTCAGATCTCTATCTGTACTTCTTATGTAAGAAATAACAAATAAATACTTGAATATCTTGTCTCTACTTTTAAAAAAATTTGCTTCTTAATGAAAGAGATGGAAGGCTTTTGCTTTCTTGGAAATGTCTGTCTGGATTTACTGCCATCATTCGCAGCAACGTCACCATGATCATAGTCCCTCGTCATCACCATGTAATTACTGGCTGCTAATTACTTAGTAAGGGCTGCATTGTAAAGACAGTAGCATTTGTCAATAGTATAGGTCAAGTAGTAGGAGTCCTGGTGGCACAGTAGCTAAGTGCTCAGCTGTTAACTGAAAGATCCGTTTGTTGAACTCATCAGCTGCTGTGCAGAAGAAACGTGAGGCAGTCTGCTCCTACAAGGACTGACAGCCTTGGAAACCCTGTGGGGCAGTTCTACTCTGTCCTGCAGGGTCACTGTGAGTTGGCATTGATGGCAGGGTTTGGTTTTTATGCGTTAAATAACAGAGCCCTTGCCTTTAGATAGTTTAGGGTTTAGAAAGAAGGAAAACAGGAAAATGAGTAATGGTCAGAGTTGTAGGTAGTTCCTAACTTTCAAATGGATTATTGCCAGGCTTTGTATTTGATTGATAAACAATGTGTAGTTGATTGATAAACAATGCTACATATGGGCTGTGTATACACCGTTTTGGAGCAATGCTAGAACCACAATTCTGTGTATTTAATTCTATAATGAAAGCATTTGAATCAGGGGCTGCTCTTAAAATTCTTTAATTCACACTCCTGTCTGTTAAGAGCATGGCCTTTAAAGTCTGACAATACCATAGATGAGTCCAGATCTACTAGTTACTAGCTATGTGATCTTGGAAAAGAAGAGTAAGATTTTCTATGGTCAATAACTGCAATCCCCCAAAATGGCTCTCAGATTCTATCCTGTTAGCCATGCTTGTAAGAACTACAGGCCATTTCCCTTCTCCCTCCCTGTCACTATCCCCCTGCTCCCCTCGTCAGGTATTAACCACCTGTGCTGCAGTGTATTAACTCCTCCTTAGAATGTTGTTGTTGTTGTTAGGTGCCGTTGAGTCACTTCCGACTCATAGCGACCTCATGCGCAGCAGAACGAACCCCCGATCCCGCACCAGCTCCATGATCCTTGTTATACTTGAGCCCATTGTCACAGCCACTGCATCCCTAGAATAGTATTAAGCAATAAAGCTTGCTAACCAGCAGTGTCTTATCAGAGCACACACAGGTGGTGGTCCAGCACCGCCTCCTGATTGGGACCAGGCACCACCAAGTCTGAAGCCAGTCATGTAGCCCTCCTTTCCCAGTCATGTAACCCCAAATTCCTCAAACTCGGGTGTAAGTATCCCCGCAAAGTGGGAGGAGGTTAGTGGTCACTGAATCCACTCCGGTCTGTGGCCACTGGCTGCTGAATTGCTAGCAACCTTTGTAAGCCTGCTTTCTTTTATCTTTTACATCCTTTCTCTCCTGATTCTCTTTGTCTCTGTTCTGAATAAACGTTCACGTCTCTGCCTATGCCTCCAGGGAAGTTTTTCAGACTGTTGCTACCTACTCAGGAGGAAGTTTTAACCTCCTTAGAAAATTCCCATAGCAATTGTATATGTATATGATTTTTTAACGTGACAAGGACCACTGTTGTACGATGTTGAGTGGATTCTGACTCATAGGCATCTTATACGACAGAGTAGAACTGCCCTGTAAGGGTTCCTAGGCTGTTATCTTTACAGGTATAGATTGCTAGGTCTTGTCTCCTCCCATGGAGCCTCTGGTGGGTTTGAACCACAGACCTTTTGGTGAGCGGCTGAGCTCTTTATCATTAATGACACCACCAGGGCTCTGGACAAAGAGTGTAGTGCACTCCTCCACCAGTAATTATTATACAACTAGTTCTAGACAAAAGGCTGTGGGTTACATAAGCTGATGAGGCCCCTTTTTTCAGAACTTTACAATTGGGATACTGTTATATCTTCCTTATAGAGTAGTTGTAGGAATTAAATAAGGAAATGTACATAAAGTACTTAGGAAAATGTCTGGCACATGAAAAACCAAACTCACTGCTGTCGAGTCGGACCCAACTCATAACGACCCCTCCTTGGGTTTCCAAGACAGTATCACTACAGAAGTAGATTGCCCAACCTTCCTGCCAAGGAGTGGCTGGCATATTTGAACTGCCAGCCTCTGGTTAGCAGACAAACGCCTTAGGCACTATGCTGCCTGGCACATAGCAATATTTGTAACAGTGAAAGGACTCACAAACAGATGACTGAAGAGGTCATGCGTCCCGACACAGTTAAAAAATGAAGGATTTGCCGTAAGCTTGGGTCTTTGATGGACTACGTGGAGCAAAGTCTTCCGTTGATCAATGATGGACAGGTAGTATTAGTGATATTTGGGAGTCAGTTTATTACCACAGCCCTATCCTGACTGATATACTTATCATTATAAAATACTTACAGAATGACTTGAAGACAATTCACCAAGATGGTAAAGAATGGTTATTGTTGAAAAGAGTTTTAGTTTTCTCTGAATTTTTATTTTTTTAAAACAGGTATTTTTTTTGGGGGGGGGGCGTGGTATCAAGGAATTTTTTTTTTTTTTTTAAGGGATACAATGATGTGTTTGTTCATTTCAGAAAGATTTTGACCAAAACTGGTTAAACTGGAAAAAGTATTGACTCCTAAAGTATAAGCTTTAGCTGTTTAGAGAAAGTTTGTTAATGAAGATGACTTCACTCTCTAGCAGTGTCAACCAAATGAGGGTTCAGTGGAGCTGAGGAATTTGCAGAGGAGCCCTGGTGACACAGAGGTTAAATGCAACCCGCCCAGCAACTCTGTAGAAGAAAAGACCTGGTGATCTGCTCCCATAAGGATTACAGTCTGGGAAACCCTATGGGGGCAGTTCTCTGTTGTATAGGGTTGCTCCTTGACTGCATACAACAACTACTGCAACACTGGGTTGGCAAACTACAGCCTGTGAGCCAAATCTGGTCTCCAGCCTATTTTTGCAAATAAAGTTTTATTGGAATGCAGCCACATCCATTGGTTTAAGTATGGGGGCTCTGGTGGTGTAGTGCCTAAGGCATTTGACTGTTAACCAGAAGGCTGGTGGTTCAAACCCACCTGCTACTCTTAGGAAGGAAGGTTGGGCAATCTACTTCCGTAGTGATACTGCCTCGGAAACCCAAGGAGGGGTTGCTATGAGTCGGATCTGACTCAATGGCAGTGAGTTTTGAGTATGGTGTTTTTGCACTACAGTGGCAGAGTTGAGTAGCTTCAGCAGAGACCACATAACCCACAAAGCCTAGCATGTTTATTGTCTGACCCTTGAAAGAAAAATTTTTCCAACCATTGGTGT
The DNA here is from genome assembly GCF_000298275.1 of Orycteropus afer afer. NCBI lineage: Eukaryota > Metazoa > Chordata > Mammalia > Tubulidentata > Orycteropodidae > Orycteropus > Orycteropus afer. The sequence goes on from NW_006921854.1 coordinate 3,304,215, forward strand.
AGATTATAAACTCTGAGCAGGCCAGAACTAGGGTGCGCAGAGTGAGGTTCTTGCTTCAAGTGCAAAATTTAAAGGGTGCCAAAAAACTCTGTAATCACGAATTACTGAGTAATCACATTTTAATGCAATATTTAGAAATAAATATTAATGCAAAAAACCTATGAAATATCAAAATATCAAAATTTTAAACAGAGATAAGCTCAATGGTTGTACCATGTCAGGCCATTCTGAAGCCTGAGGTAAAAGGGAAAATTAATATTAATTCCATCTTTATTTAGAATTTTGATACTTTGTTCATCAGATAGGGCAGAAAAGGGCCTAAATTCCCTAGCACAATGCCTAGCACGTTGTTGTTGTTGTTGTTATGTGTCGTTGAGTCGGATCCGACTCATAGTGACCCCTCCTTGGGTTTCCGAGGCAGTATCACTGCAGAAGTAGATTGCCCAACCTTCCTTCCGAGGAGTGGCTGGTGGGTTTGAACAGCCAGCCTTCTGGTTAGCAGTGAAGTGCCTTAGGCACTACACCAGCAGAGCTCCTTAATGCATGTTGTTGTTGTTATGTGCCATCATACTGGACCTGACTCATAGGGACCCCTCCTTGGGTTTCCGAGGTGGTATCTCCATAGAAGTAGATTGTCCAACCTTCCTTCCAAGGAGTGGCTGGTGGGTTTGAACCACCAGCCTTCTAGTCAATAGTCAAGTGCCTTAGGCACTATGCTAGAGGGCCTATAATAAGTTTTGTCATTGATTACAGGTTCATTAGAGTGATATTTGCAAGAGAGGAGTTAAGAAAATCAGTTGATTTAGAGCCGTTTGAACATCCCAGATGTTCTGGAAGCAGGTAGTATTTTTAACCCTAAATTTATTCCAAATCTGTTCATTATTTTGGTGCACCAACAAATATTTGAGGTGGGTTTTGCCTTAGTCCTAGACCGGTGGGCGCCGTACTAATTTCTGTGACTGTTTTAAGGTGGTATTATGGGATTTGTTGTACTTTAAGCATAATTTTGAATACACTTTTTTGAGATTTAGATTGTCTGTAAAGACTTACTTGTACAATCTGAGTACTTGACAGATTACGTTTTAGCCAACTATTTCTGGCGTTCTCTTCCATTTCTTCATTGATGTACATGAGGTAGACTAAGCTCATCCTCTCTTTCCAGGCCCTTCTGGTAATATCTCCTTTCTGACTGGAAGATGGAATGTCTATTCCAAAAGCCAGAGTTGTTGGGATTCTAAGCCACAGTTTTCAGAGTTCACAGGTTCATGAAGTATGTGAACTTGAACTTTACCAATATAATAGTTGCATGTAGCTGTTCCTAAGGAATGGACATTATCGTGTTTACTCTTTGGCACAGAGCTGCACTTTGATTTGCACAGAGGCTTGGACCAGGCTAGGGAACATTCACCTCGTTCTCCCAAAGACCTACTAGTTGGAGGAGAGCAGCAGATCTGGTGAAGGCTGGGGAAGGACGTTCTATGAGAGTGAACGCTGAAGGTGCATAGCGGTCATCAAACAAAACATTGTAAAGGGAGGATAAGAAATGTGGAAATGGAGAACACAGGCTGCATTTAACTTATCATTGAGAACCAAAAGGAATATACCCAGGTGTTGTTGTTGTTGTTGTTATGTGCCGTCGAGTCGGCCCCGACTCATAGCGACCCCTCCTTGGGTTTCCGAGGCAGTATCACTACAGAAGTAGGATCGCCCAACCTTCCTTCCGAGGAGTGGCTGGTGGGTTTGAACCACCAGCCTTCTGGTTAGCAGTCAAATGCCTTAGGCACTATGCTACCAGAGCTTTAGTTAAATGCAAAACGAAATTGATCATGGAATTCTGGTAGACTTACAAATAGTTTAGTTTCAATTATATTTAAAATGTTAGCTGTTATCTTGTCAGACGTCTGGGCCAGATTTCTGATCAGCTAGAAGTAAAATGTATGGTTCTTCCTTCATGTAGGGAGTGGGGAAGGACAAGAAATGTCCTCTTTGCTCACCTCGGTGTTTTGTTGTGTAGATGGGGTGGAGGTGGGGATGTGGGAGGATTGAGAGAGGTTTAAAGGAAGGAAGATGTGGAGAGTGAGAGGAAGACTTAAAGGGGAAACAAGGAGTGGGGAAGGGGAAAAGAGCAGAAAGGAGTTGCCAGGAGGGAGCAGAAACAGGAGTCTGGGCCTAAGTAGCTTCATCTTATCTCCGAGCTGGAGATAATACAATGGAAAAGGATTGAGTAGCATCCTGGTGTTGGCAGCTCATTTGACTGATTACTTGTTTCCTCTGCAAATGCCTTGCAAACTAATGCATCAAGAGGGAGAATAATTTGGGACTGTTGCCACCACGATTCCTTCTGAAGGTACTAATATTCTGTCTGAGGTTTGATAAAATTCCTCTTCACTCTTCCTGTCTCCAAAGTACGGAGAGCTAAGAAGAGAGAAACATTGATCAAGGACCTGTGGCAAGACCTGTGAGGAAGTTGCCTGAGAATTAAGTTCTTCCACATGTCATTTGTTCCCACTCTTCTCATTTTCTTCTAGTTGTTTCGTCTTCTGACGTATATTTTCCTGAGGATTGCTTATAGCATATTCTCTGGTATATGGAAAAATGAAAGCTTTTCTTAAGAAAAATTCACAGCTCTCATAAACTTTACCTGGAGGAACTGGTGTCTTAACTTCTATTTTTAAAAATATTTGAGAGGAAACTGAAAGATTTTGTGATGATGCATAAGCAGTTTAACATTCCGTATCTGAGTCATGTGGAGAGAATATTTCTACTTTTGACAATAATGTCTCCTCTCTGGACAGAATGAAAAGTTAGAGTCTTTGTACCTCTCACACCACTTAGCCATGAGCTTTGTCTATAAAAGGTCCTCAGTAAGAATTTACAAAATTGTTACTTTTTAAGGTCTCTAGACAATGACAAAGAGCCCTGGTGGGGAAGGGTTTAAAGTGCTCGGTTGCTAACCAAAAGGTCAGTGGTTCAAACCCACCAGCCTCTCTGTAGGAGACAGATGGGGCAGACTGCTTCCATAAAGATTACAGCCTTGGAAACCCTATGGGGCAATTCTGCTCTGTCTTGTGGGGTCACTATGAGTCAGAATTGACTCCATGACAACAAGTTTGGTTTTTTTATGGACACCATTGTGTGTACATACCTAATTGAGAGTCGTGTGCTCTTAAGCCAACTTGCATACCTGCTGTATTCCATGTCTGAAGTAAATTGGTTTTAATTTTTAAATTTCATTGTCATTTTTATGAAACCAATGTAAATGTGTGGTTAAAAAAGTCAGAACAAGTCTTATAATGAAAAAGAGCAGGGTCTTTCTGTTCCATTTACACACCTGATTCCCATTCACTAGACTGTGTTATTAGATGTGTTACCTCCTTGTTTCGAAATAACATCCTATACCGACCTTTTTATTTTAGGTTCCAGTGGTTTCCTGCTGTGGGGCTTTAGCTCTCTCACACCATCCATTCCTTCTCTCTTCCTCCCTCCCTCCCTAGTATCCTAATATATCACAATTTGGGCTGAATTGGTGTTTAGAGTTTTTGTGGCCACTTAGAAATCTGTGATTATATTTCCTGTTTTTACATCCTCCCCTTCCCTACCATGGAATGGCTTTCTATTTATCTGTCATTAACTTAGCCCCTCCCCCTTTTAAATCCATCATTGTTTTCATACATCATGTTATCCAGTTTTTCCATGTCCCCACCTGTACATCTCCTGAGCTCCTTGCTTCCTGCTCCAGTTTGGAGTGATGGCAGTCTGGGTCCACTGCTCAGCTGTCACCCTGGACTCTTCCTTCATCAACACGCTAGTCTCATCTCTCCTGGTCAGATTCCTGTTTCCTGAATCTCATGTCTTCCTTTTTCTGGTTGTGTTTCCTTGTTTTTGTAGAGCATTTTCCCTAGCAGCCACCTGAGAAAGAATGCAGGAAGGATATATGGTTTTTAGAGATCTTGCACTACCTGAAAACGTTTTCTTTCTGCCCTCTCATTTGAGCAATAGTTTGCCTGAGAATAAAATTCCAGATTGGAAATGATTTTCTCTCCATATTTTAAAGACATACTATAGCAGTGAGTTGAGTTTTGTTTTTGGTATAGAGAAGTCTGATGCCATTCTGATTCTCATTCCCTTGTATGTGGCCAATTTTTTCTCTTCATACCTGACATTCTGACATGCATGGTGATGTGCTTTGGTGGGGGCCTTTTTCCATCTGTTGTGCTGGTACTTGGCAAATCCTTTCAATACGACACTACATGCTTGAGAGTCCTAGAACACATTTCTGTATCAATCCTCAAATTCTTTGAGTTGAACAGAGTGAAGGGGGCTATTTAGTATGTAGACTCTGACTCAATCCCTATTTTCAGTTCATTATCCCCTACTCGCTGGACCTAGAGCTGGAATGTCTTTGGTTCCACTGTTTAGTGAGTCAATTTCTTACTTTTTCCTGGGGTAGGGATGGCTAGGCTGCCTGGCTATGTGGAGTGAGGGAGAAACTGAAGGTGTATGTGCTTGTCAGGCAAACTTTAAACCAGTGCATCTGCATCCCTCTCTTGCACCTCAGCCTTCAGAGGTAACTAGTTCTAATTCCTGAGACCTGCTGGAGTTTTGTGGCTTGCAGCATGAGTGTTGTTGCTCTTGTGTGCTGTTGAGACATACGGTGACCCTTTATGGCAGTAGAATGCCCCAGAGAGTTTCCTAGGCTGCAATCTTTACAGAAGCAGACTGCCACATCTTTTTCCCACAGAGGCACTGGTGGCTTTGAACCATCGACATTTTGGTTGGCAGCCGCGCTCTTTACCATCATGCCACCAGGACTCCCTGGCATGAGTAAACCTGCTCTTTCCTGGCTTCTTTCTCTGCAGCATCTGGTCCCTGGGTCCTGTTAGGTCAGGGACCACTCTTGCATCTGCTTCCCACCTTCCTAAACCTAGACAGTTACTTGTTTGCTGTAACTTTGTACTGTTTTTGTCCTTGTGGGTGTATGACCATTTTAATTTCTTTGCTGTCATTTCAGTGAGGCGTTGAGGATAAGCAGAAATAAACAAATGTGGTCCATCCACCATGCTTTAGTAGAAGTCCTTTTCCAAAAATTGTTTTTAATGGTTGTACTCTGAGAATTTCTTTTAAGAAAGTAATCAGAGGTGTACACAAAAGATTTATATGCAAGGATTTATTACCATCCATCCATAATTATGAAAAAGTAGACAAAAGCTGAAGTCTAGCATTAAGAGATGCTGTTTTGTTAAAATGTATTATCATCTATCCATTCATATGCTAAACTACTCTGCAGCCATTAGAATCATGCTTTTGAAAAATATTAATAGCATGGGAAAATTTTCATGACATAGTGAGGGAAAAAAGGTAATTAAATAGTTGACAGTATACCTAGTTTGACCCAAATTTTGTTTAAAAAAAGAAAAAGGAAAAATGTACATGTTAAGAGGCCATGGAAGGCTATGGACCAAAATGTTAAAAGTGATTTCCTCTCGATTAGGAGATGAAAGGTAATTTTGTTTTCCTGCTTAGGTTCTTCTATATTTTCCAAAGTGAATCATGTTGGCAAATTGCTTTCCCAAAGGGCTCTGTGATTTTGCAATACTTTCAGCCATTTACAAGACTAACAGCTTTATTGTATGCTTAACACTACTTGTTGTGTCCTATTATTTTTTAAAAAATCGTGATATTAGAACCAACCCTTCTTTTCATTTATATTTAGACATCTTTATGGAATTTTAACATGAATTAAATGCATTTACTTTGAGCCATATTTTATAAGCAGATAAGGCATTGACATCATAGGTGCACTGTTTTTGTTAGGTGTCGTGGAGTTGGTTCTGAGTCACAGTGACCCGTGCACAACACTGCCCAGGCCTGCACAGTCATCACCATCGCGGCTGTGTCTGAGCCCATTGTTGCAGCCACTGCGTCAACCCGTCTCATTGAGGATCCTCCTCTTTTTTGCTGACCCTTTACTTCACCAAGCATATGGGTCTTCTCTGGAGACTGGTCCCTCTTGATAACATGTCCAAAGCATGTGACATGACTCTTGCCATTCCTGCTCCTATGGCACATTCTGGCTCTACTTCTTCCTAGAGAGTTTTATTCGTTCTTCTGGTGCTCCGTGGTATGTTAAATATTCCTTACCAACACCCTAAGTCAAAGGCAATAATTCTTCTGCTGTCTTCCTTATTCATTGTCCAGGTTCCACATGCATATGCAGCAATTGAAATACCATAGCTTGAGTCAGGTGCACCATGGTCTTCAAAGTGGTGTCTTTGCCCTTTAACACTTTAAAGAGGTCTTTGGCATTCCATTTGTCCAGTGCAATATGTTGTCTCATTTCTTGACTGCTGCTTCTATGGGTATTGATTGTAGATCCAACTCAAATGAAATCTTTGACAACTTCAGTCTTTTCTCTGCTTGTCATGATGTTGCTTATTGGACCAGTTGTAAGAATTTTTGTTTTCTTTATGTTGAGGTGTAATCCATACTGAAGGCCATAGTATTTGGTCTTCGTCAGTAAGTGCTTCAAGTCATCTTCACTTTCAGCAAGGAAGGTTGTGTCATCTGCATATTCAGGTTGTTAATGAGTCTCTAATCTTGACACTGCTTTCTTCTTCATATAGTCCAGCTTCTTGGATTATTGTTCAGCATAGTGATTGAGTAAATATGGTGAAAGTGTATAGCCTTGATGCTACCTTTAAACCACACAGAAGTTCCTTGTCCTGTTGAAATGACTGCATGAACACAATTGAGTGTTCTGGAATTCCCATTCTTCTCAGTGTTATCCATAATTTGCTATGATCCACACAGTCGAAAACCTTTGCATCGTCAATAAAACACATCTTTCTGGTACTCTTCTTTGTTCTCAGCCAAGATCTATCTGACATCAGCAATGATCTCATTCCATGTCCTCTTCTGAAACCAGCTTGAATCCCTGTCAATATGCTACTGCAACCATTTTTGAATTATTGTCAGCAAAATTTTACTTGTGTGTTATAATAATGATATCATTTGATAATTTCCATGTTCTGTTGGATCACATGTCTTTGGAATGGGCACAAATAAGGATCTCTTCCAGTCATTGTCCATGTAGCTGTCTTCCAAATTTCTTGGCATAAACAGTGGATACCTCCAGCGCTACATCCATTTGTTGAAACATCTCAATCGATATTCCACCAATTTCTGGAGCCTTGTTTTTTTTGAAAATGCCTTCAGGGCAGCTTGAACTTCTTCCTTTATTATCATCAGTTCTTGATCATATATGACCTCCTGAAATGATTGCATCTTGACCAATTCTTTTTGGTACAGTGACTCTTTATTCCTTCTGTCTTCTTTTGATGCTTCCTGCATTGTTCAATATTTTGCCCACAGAATTGTTCAATATTACAAACTCAGGCTTGAATTCTTCGGTATAGATGCATTAGTCTTCCTAAATTTATTTTGCTAATTTAGTTGATGGGAGCTCTGGTGGTGTGGTGCCTAAGGCATTTGACTGCTAACCAGAAGGCTGGCAGTTCAAATCCACCAGCCACTCTTTGGAAGGAAGGTTGGGCAATCTACTTCCATAGTGATATCGCCTCGGAAACCCAAGGAGGGGTTGCTATGAGTCACGTCTGACTCGATGACTGTGAGTTTGGTTTTTTTGGTAATTTAAACGACAACAATTGCACATTATTTTAAGTTTCATTTCTCTGATTGTGCTAAATAATTCTTCATAACGTTCTCTTTCTATTATGTCTTGAATATTTTGTGACTTATTAGTTTATGCCCTTTACATGATAGATTTTGAGCTATTAAGTTGGTGGTGAAATTATTCCAGCAGAGAAGACAGAGTGAGCAAAGGAATAGAATCATCAAATTGTAGAATGGGTTTGCAAGGCAGCAATTTTGGTTTGACAGTATTTTGGAGTGTATGTGGGAGAAAAGGCAGAGGAAAAAGAGATGTGCCTTAGAGATATTGGTCATTGCCTGCTTTTCTCTTCCTCCTTCTAACAGAATCTTTCCTTTCCACATCTCTTCTTTCCAAGGGTCTGTTCTCTGACCCTGTTATCCCGCCTATTTCACATGTCATTGGATGACAGCTGATTTGAACAGGAGTAGGCATCCAAGAACAAACATTCCATAAACTGTTTTCTGACCTTTCTGTGATTCAGCATGGAAAGATGGATTGAACCATTTGGACTGTAGAATTTGGATTTGGAAAATTAAGAGACTGAACTAATTAGTTCAGACGTTCAAGGAAGTGTTGAGAGTTGTCAAGGCTTAGGAGGCCTTGGGAGTGGCCCCATTGCACTGTATGCTAGCTGAAACTATGAAGGAATGGTAGCTATAAATAATCAGAGGAAGCAGGACAATAGAGAGAAGGGAAACTGAAAAGAGAAGCAGAGACACTGATAGAAAGAGAGAGTGGTTGAGTTTCAAGGCTCTTATTTTTCTGACAGCTATCAACTGGAGTTCTGATCAATGAGCATTCTTTAACGATTTTTCCATTTCTTTCTTTTTTTTTTTTTGCTTTAACTTGAGTGGATCATTAGTCCTTCCTAGCTTATAGGCATTTTTGGGTGTAGTGCCTAAGCATTTGACTGCTAACCAGAAGGCTGGCAGTTCAAACCCACCAGCCACTCCTCATAAGGAAGGTTGGGCCATCTACTTCTGTAGTGATACCGCCTCGGAAACCCAAGGAGGGGTCGCTATGAGTTGGGTGCGACTCGACAGCACATAACAACAACAACATTATGAAGAACTGGATGCTTCAGCAAGATGTTGTAACTTGCTAGGCAACAGAGAAATATAAGTGTTTTTGAAATGAGGAGTAATGTCATTAGATGAAGATTAATCCAGTAGTAGCACTAGAAGAGGCTGGAGAAACTGATTTGGGAAGCTATTACAATAAGAAGTACAGGAGGTAATTAAGGCCTTGAATTGAGATGATGAGAGAGGAAGGTAGGTAAATGGACAGACCTAAAATATATGACAAAGGTAGAATCAACAACACATGATAAGTTATTTGATGAATGGAAGAGACAAAGAAAATAACAAGTCAAAGTTGGAGTTGAGACTTTTAAGTCTTGGAGATTAGAAGTTGGTGGTATCATCAAGAGAAACAGAGAAGTTAGGAGGCTTGGCTGTTTTGAATTGTGGAGAGCCAGACAACTATTTAGTTTTGTGTCTCTTGGCTTTCAGGTGCTGCTTGGAAATATTGTTTAGTTCAGCTTAAATAACTTTTATTGAGTTCCTGCTAGCCTGTTTTCTAGGCCATGGATGGTGGAGTTGGGGATTGAAGTACAAAAAATGAACAAAACATACTTTATTCCTTCAAGGAACCCTTAGAGTTGTCTGTGAAGTCATTTGATGTGTACATATGGAGCTTGGGAGAGAACTTTTGGAGTAGAGGTCCATATTTAAATGAAGATATTTTCCCCAAAACCCCTGAAAGTTCAAAGGATAGAATGAGGAGGTGTAAAGAGGAGAACCAAGGGTAAAACCATGGGGAATACCCTATTTCTCAAGACAGAAGAAGGAAAAAGAACCAAAAGAGGTACGCCAGGACAGTCTTCAAAGAAAGGATAGTACAGGTTAACAAAACCAAAGGAAGAGAGGGTCCCAGGAAGCACAAGGTTATCGAGAGTGTTAAATGCAGAAAGCTTGATGAGAATGAAGTCGAAGAAAAAGCCTGTGGATTTGATGGGTAGTAAGTAATTTTTAACACTAGTGAACAAATATACAAAGTGAATATAGACCACTCTTACAATTTGAGTGTTAGAGGATGGAAGGGGGATGATAGAGGATGCAACTTGGAGGTCAGAGCAAGGTCAAGGGGAAATTTTGTTTGGTTTTAAAGACTGTGTCAACAAAGAAGAGATGACTGATCAGGATGGATCGAAGAGTCCATGAGGAGAATTTGAAGGAGTAAAGAAGTTAGGATGTGGGAGGGTTTGTTACCAGAGTGAAGGGGAGGGAGCTAAGCTTACCAGAAAGAGGGACATTTCATTTCTGGAGCCCAAGATGCAGAAATGGAAGGAAGAATATAGTACACAAGTCAGAGGAATGGAGAAGTGAAGAGAAAGGCAGTAAAAAGAAACATACCTCAGATGGCTTCTATTTTCTCAGAAAAATAAAACAGCTAGACGTGAAGTCTTGTGATTGGGGATTTTAGGAACCTAGAGGAAGAGAAAGTTTTGAAAGGCCACTACAGGGAATGGAACAGGGTGAATGAGAGGATTTTTGAGTGTAATGAAGAGGCAAATAAGGATGAGAAAGTGAGAGATGAATCAAGGAAATGCAAACTGTTTCAAGTTCTAGAAGTATTTGAAGAATTTTGCAGAATTTTAGGAAGTTCCCCTCTCCCTCCCTCACACTATTTTACAAGTAAAGACTTTAATTCCAGACCTCTCATGTATTTGTTGAGGTCCTTTCCTCTTTCTGCATGAAAAGAGATGGGACAGTTGATTATAAAGTTAATTTAGGGAACTGGTTAAATCTGAAATCCAGTTTGAACTCTGAAATCTGACTACAAGTGATCCAACCAGAAGTGCAAGACCATGTATGTGGAACAAGTGTGATAGCAGGTCAGTGAGTCACAGAAAATGATTCAGGAAAATTCCTTATAATTTGTGGTCTTGGTAAGACTATTTTTTTTAAATGTTTAAACAATTCTGACTTTCCATATAAATATTTAAATATCTGATTTATACAAAATATCTGCCAGTGAAGTCATTATCTAAAAGAAATTCAGTTGTCATAGTGCCTATTCTATAATGAAAGTCCGGTTTTCAGTGTGAAAGTTACAGCTCTAGAAGATAATTCAAAAATTGTCACACATTTAAAAGCAATCCATCAGTCCCAGCCATGGAAATGAGAGTATTATTGACAATGCTTTCTAAAGTATTAATTTCTTCCCAGATAGCAAGACTTAGTACCTTAAGTTTCTATAAACCATCTTAAAGATGAGGCTTCAAATTTTGAAGTACTCATTTTCAGCAGAGCTTCAAGAAAGGCTGAGTTTCCTCAGAGGTAGTGGTGAAGTACAGGTAGTCCCCCACTTATGGCGGGGTTCTACTCGGTGATGTGTGTAGAATCTCTCTTTTTTTAAGTTTCATTATCATTACCTTTTTCTATCAGTATCTTTGTAAATCCCATCTTTATTTGTCTTTGGGGGTTGGAAACATACATAAATTTACAGATATATTTTAATACATATAGGCATATATAAAAAATCCACAAGTCATTAAAAGAAAAGTATGACTCTAAATGTGGTTTGTCATAATGCTAACGTGTCTGTTGTAAGCTGAGGACTGCCCGCAATATTCTTATTTGTCTTTGTGGATTCGATCAAACAATAACTTCATATTGAATGTCAGTACTGACCATTAGGGGCCAAATAAATCATCACAACTCTTCTCTGTTGTTTCCACATGCAATTTTAGTAGCTACAGACAGAGCAGATAGCATTGCCATGATAGACAGAGTAGTAGTATTACTCCTGGCTAGAAAATTCTCTAGGCATTTTTGTTATTGTTGTTTAAACTGAATAGAAAGTGACTCTTGAAAAAAGGTGGAAGTTTTATTAGACATTTGTTTTCAAAACACATTATTATTGTTGGTTATCTTTTATCCTGCTGTGACAACAGATGGAAATGACCATCAGTGATGTCCACAGGCTTCAGCATGAGATGGGGGTCAGTGACAGTTTTGGCCTCTTGCCCAGGAGATGGAATGAAATGACTACCAGTGTTCTTGGCTGAATTCCAAGGCCTCAGAGGAGAGCTTCACACTGAACCGGTATAGAAACCTTTAACACTTTTGTGAATTGGTAGATGTTGTCTTCAAGGTAGAGGCAAAACCATTGATACACCCGCCTCCCTCTACTGGGTGTGCATGTGTGTTTATGTATGTGTGCACATTTACTGCTTCTGGCTGCCTCATAGGGGAATGCGGCTGGCCTCTGACCCTTACTGTCTTTATGCCTCAGCTTAGGAAGGGATAGTCAGCATTTCTGAGGCATTACTAGCCAAGGAATCCAGCTTCCATGATGAGGTATTGGGCAGTAATTTGGATGAAACCATGGTTTGGCAGGCCAGCCTCCTCATATGACTCAAGAGACTGGAAATTGTCTTGGATGTCTTTGTTCAATGGGGCCACATTCTAAAGAGATTACCCTTCTTAAGCTGTGTCTGAGGTGTAAGTCAAGAGAGCCTGGTGCTAATTAAAACCAAAACACCAAACTCTCTGCCATCAGGTTGATTCTGACTCATAGCGACCCCTCCTTGGGTTGCTGAGGCAGTATCTCTGCAGAAGTAGATTGCTCAGCCTTCCTTCTGAGGAGTGGCTGGTGGGCTTGAACCACGAACCTTCTGGTTGGCAGTCAAATGCCTTAGGCACTATGCCACCAGAGCTGCTACTTTAATTTTTCTCCTAGTACTCCTTTCCCTTTTGGCTTCCTTCTCCTTCCTTCACCTGTGTGAGTCATTTAGGAGCTATGGTTATACTATTCATAGGGAGTCTCTGTTGTTTTGTGACACATTTCATGCCTTTCTTGGAAACATTGTCCACCTCTTTTGGGGAATACTCCTTGCCATGCTGCAACTAGTTGGTTTAAATGTGAGCTGCCACGTTCCTGCAGACCTTGCCACCTGGCCACAATTGATGGCTGGAAGGTTATTGTTGTTGCTATGTGCCGTTGAGTCGGACCCAACTCATAGCGACCTCTCCTTGGGTTTCTGAGGCAGTATCACTACGGAAGTAGATTGCCCCATCTTCCTTCCGAGGAGTGGCCGGTGGGTTTGAACCGCCAGCCTTCTGGTTAGCAGTCAAGTGCTGTTAGATCTCATCATTTGAACTTGTGAACCAGGGACCAGGGTGGTAAAGTTAAGATGAAGTATGCTGGCTGCTGACAGCCATTTTCCTTGTCACGTTCTTAAAGCCAGTCTAAAAGCATAACGTAAACTTACAGAGAACGGCTATGACGGCACAGGATAGCCTTGTGAGGTTCAGATTTCTGGTCCCAAAGTTTCTGACATTCAGGTCTCTGTCTTTGATGCCCACCTATAGTCCTGCCCTTCGAATAGCGCACAAATCACTCTGTTTCCCCTTTTTGCCTAACCTAGTTTAAGCTGAGTTTCTGTTACTTGCAAACTAAAAAGCCCCAACCATTCCACTTTCTCATCTTCCATATCATGTGTTCCATGCACTTAAAAATATTATTTTATTAATGTCCTTATGTTATTAGATGATTTGTCCTGATAACACTTTGGCTAAGCAGACGCAAGTACCTAAAGTAAGCAGTGTTGTAAGGAACTCAGGAAGGACACCTGAGTTGACTGAAAAATACGTAGAAGAGTTGGGAGGACTGATTTGTGTATAAGGTCAGTCAAGATTTATTCTTTACAAGGCAGGAGACCAGAGTGTTGTCTAGAAGGTGACTTGGAAGATCTAGAATGTGAATTCTGACGTTCAGAAATCTAGAAAGAGCAGTGGTATACATATCAGTATATATGTAGTGCCTAAGGCACTTGACTGCTAACCAGAAAGCTGGCAGTTCAAACCCACCAGCCACTCCTCAGAAGGAAGGTTGGGCAATCTACTTCCGTAGTGATACTGCCTCAGAAACCCAAGGAGGGGTCGCTATGAGTCAGGTCCGACTCAACGGCACATAACAACAACAACAACAACATTGTTGTACAGAGCTGTTGTACCTAGACCAGCGAGTCTGACATTTTCTTAGGAGTTCAACATCTGCATATACCCACACTGTAGTGTGTTAAGAAGTTCAACATGATCAGAAGATTTTAATTTGTTTTCAAAAGAATTTGGTGAAAAATTGGATTTAACTTTTTTTAAAGTAGGAAATTAATTTTTTTTTTTTTTTTATTAACCTAGGTACTAGTACAATGACTGAAAATGTGACTTGGGGCAACCCAGTTTATGTGCCTTGTTTTATGGACTTGAAAGAGTTCTTTTAACTTCTATCTTGTAAAAGTCATCACAGTAATAAAAAGACAGAAAAATAAAATAAAATAAAAACCCAATAAAAGTGGGTCAAAATATTTGAAGGGATAGTTTACAAAGAAAGATATATAAATGGCCAAAACTGAGGATGCAAAAACGTGCTCAGTGTCATTAGGGAAATGCAATTAAAGCTGCAGTGAACTAACATGGAATACCCACTAAAAGACAAAAACCAAACTCATTGCTGTCGACTCAGACCCGACTCACAGCGACCCCTCCTTGGGTTTCTGAGGCGGTGTCAGGAATGGCTGGGGAGTTTGAACCGCCAGCCTTCTAGTTAGCAGTCAGATGCCTCAGGTACTACACCACCAGAGCTTGCCAATCCATTGGCTTGTTTGTTTCTTTCTATTGTGATTTCTCTGTCTGACATTGTTTCAATCTGGTAATGAGATTGCATCATATGTCTGAGAAAGGTGTGCGAAGTATTATGCGAGATGTTAAAAATGCTAATTTCCTGTAGTGGGTGATCTGATGGAAAAATACGGTAACACCCAGCAGTCCATTCAGGGTTGGTGGTAATCTGCCCCTAGGGGAGCTCATGAGGAGGCCGGCTCTGCAGCCAGCCTACCTAGTTCTAACCTGGGCTTTGTTGCTTACTAGATCTGCTTCCATGGGCATGCTAGGCAACCTATTGGCCTCACTTCCCTCATCTGTGGAACGAGAATAACCCATGTTACCTCCTTCATGGGGTTGTTGGAGGCTTAAATGATTTAGCACATGTCAAGCCCTCAGCCAGATCCTGGCACTTAGTAAGAGCTCAATAAATGTAACCATCATCATCATTACCATGAAAGGCGTCAGGTGCATCACTGCAACCTGGGAAGATGTAACTGACAAGTATCTGAACAGATACGATAAATTAAGTTTTGGTCACAGGCATGTCATAACTTCAGAGACTTTGATGGGAGTGAAATGAAAATGGCCAGTTTGCGATGTAGGAGACACAGCTTCGTGGAAACCCAGCACAGTGCTGGTTCAGTTCATGCTCTCTTTTCCAGGAATGCACCCCACATACTAAACAGAGCCCACGGAGACGGAGTTCCTCTGGCTGGGTCTTAGAAAACCTCATAGGCAGGAGGTCTGTCCTCAGCTAGCTCTTGCCCAGGTGAGGATTGTTGCAGTAAAGTCCTGTCTTTTTTCCCAGCTCACCTAGCATCCGAATCCAGTTTCTATGTTGGGGAATCTCAGACCTGTCTTCGTGAGAAGCAGAGCCCACTCCATCATACCCGCTGCCATGGAGTCAATTTTGACTCAAAGTGACCCAATAGGACAGTCTGCCCCATAGGCTTTCTGAGGCTGTAAACCTTTACGGAAGTAGACTGCCTCACCTTTCTCCTATGGAGTGTCTGGTGGGTTCAAACTACCAGCCCTTTGGCTAGTAGTCAAATGCTTTAACCATTATGCCACTAGACTTCCTTTCACTCCATTATAGACACCGAAAAAATCCAGTGCTTGTTCTCAGTGGCAGCTTGAGTTTAGACTTGCTAACCTCAGCCATAGATTGAATTTGAATCCGCAGTGAGTTACCCAGGGCCAGTTTAGGATTTCTTGTGGTAGTGGTATTGGCAGCGGCGTCTAGAGAGCAGTGGTAGTGAGACAGCAGTTTCAGCAGAGTTCCCCCAGCTGGAGGTGGTGGCAGTGCCCGCTGTGGCGTCGGAAATTCAGTAGTGACATCTGTATCAGCTACCCTTAGTGGTGCCATAAGGTGCTCTGGTGGCACAGTACCTAAGGCATTTGACTGCTAACCAGAAGGTTGGCAGTTCAAATCCACCAGCTGCTCCTTGGAAGGAAGATGGGGAAATCTACTTTTGTAAAGACTTACAGCCTTGGAAACCCAAAGGGAGTTGCTGTGAGTCGGGGGTCACTGTGAGTCAGAACCTACTTGGTGGCAGTGAGTTTGGTTCTTTTTTGGTTTGGTGGTACAGTGGTTAAAGCACTTGGCCACTAACCAAAAGGTCCGTGGTGGTTCGAACCCACCAGCCATTCTGCAGAAGAAAGATGAGGCAGTCTGTTTCCATAAAGATTGAAAGCCTTGGAAACCCTATGGGACAGTTATACTCTGTCCTATAGGGTTGCCATGAGTGGGAATGGGGTCGACAGCAATGGATTTTTATTTATTGATTGATTTTTCTGGCTTACCTCTTGAGCCTGGTTCTTTTTTTTTTTTTAATTAGGATTTGGGTGAAGATTTACAGAGTAAATTCACTTTTCATACAGCAGTTCACATATACTTTGTCTCATGTCATTGACCAAAATTTACAATGCAGCAGCTCCCCTCCCACTTCCTCCCCATAGTTACCTCCTCCCAGTGTCCATCCCTTCATACTCTTCTGCACCCTGAGCTATCTCCCTGTGCATAAGCAGCCCTTCCTTCTCCCATGATTGTTCTCTCCAGGGCGTGTGTCTACTTGAGGTAAATGTTTAACTCACATGCCTGTACTTTGTTTGGCTAGAAACCACAGTTGTGGGTTCAATTCCAGACCTGAAGGGCAGCTAGGGGCCATAGTCTCGGTGGTTCCACCAGGCTCTATTGGACCAGCAAACCTGGTCCCCACCTTCTTTTTTTTTTTTTTTTGAGCCTGGTTCTTTAGACTTTGTGTTGATTCTGTGAATTACCCAGTAGCTTTCAATGAATTCATTTTTCTCAGTAATTAGCCAGGATTGGTCTCTATGACTTACAGTCAGTAACCCTCCCTCAGGCACTGATTTTCTGTGATCCACTGATCCCGTTCTGTACCTATCATTTCTATGCCAGAACAGATGTATTCATGATAGAAAAGTCTAGCCCTTGTTGGTGGCAATCCTTTAGATTGAAATTTTTAAGGTGTAGTCTTCATGTGCCCAGGCTGTGTTTCTTCTCAGGCATTTGCCGTATGACTGCAATGTGTGTTACATTTATTCAGTTCACTTCCATTTACCAATCACACAGTCAAATAAAACATGGTTTCTTCTGCACATAGTTAGAACTGAAGCTGTTGAATTTGTTATATTGTAATGTGATGTGGGCAAATCAATGCATCCACACCCAAGGAAAACAAAAAACTCAGTCCAATTAATGAGTAAGAGTGAGCACGGGGAAGGCAGTGTAACTGGTGGTAAAAATATGGACATGTAAACTTGACCAGTCTTGCTTCCTATACAGTTTCTTCTTAATTTGCTGTGTGAGATTGGAAAAATTGCTTAACCTATCTGAACCTCATTCTCCTTATTAGTAAAGTGGAGATAATAATACCTCACTTCTTCTTGAGTGTTTTGAAATTTCAGTGAGATAATGGATATAAGATGATTGGCATAGTTCTTAGTTTAATAAGCACTTAAGCTTATTAAATGGTAACTGTTATTATTCAATGGTAGGTGTTTTCACATCCTCACAACTGGACCAATAAGCGACATCACAATAAATGGAGAAAAGATTGAAGTTGCCAGGGACTTCATTTTACTTGGATCCACAGTCATCACTCATGGAAGTAGGAAACGAGAAAGCAGATGGTGTATTGCACTGGACAAATCTGCTGAAAAAGACCTCTTTAAAATGTTGAAGAGCAAAGATGTCACTTTGAAGACTAAGGTGGGCCTAACCCAAGCCATGGTATTCTCATCGCCTCACAGACATGTGAAAGCTAGACAATGAATAAGAAAGACCGAAGAAGAATTGATGCCTTTGAATTGTGGTGTTGGTGAAGAATACTGAAAATTCCATGGACTGCCAGAAGAATGAACAAATCTATCCTGGAAAAAGTGCAGCTGGAATGTTCCTTGGAAGTAAGAATGACCAGACTTCATCTTGCCTGCATTGGTCATGTGGTCAGAAGGGACCAATCCCTGGAGAAGGATAACATGCTTGGTGAAGTGGAGGGTCAGAGAGAAAGGGAAGGACCCTCAATGACATGGACCAACACAGTGGCTGCAGTGATGGGCTCAAGTGTAACGGGGATTGTGAGGCTGGTGCAGGACTGGGCAGTGTTTGTTCTGTTGCCATGGGGTCGCTAGGAGTTGGAGTTAACTCAGCAGCATCTAACATTTCCACAGCATCACTCATCTGTCAGTTTGCTGCACTGTGGAGGCTGGTATATTGCTGTGTTGCTGGAAGCTATGCCACTGGTATTTCAAATGCCAGCAGGGTCATCCATGGTAGAGAGGTTTTCAGTAGAGCTTCCAGACTAAGGTAGATGAGGAAAAAATGCCTGGAGATGAACTTCCAAAAACGGGTAGTGCAGACTCTGCTGATCACAACAGAGTATTGTCAGCTGATAGTGCCGGAAGGGGGCCGTACATTGAAAGGCAGTCAAATACACTGTGGCTGCAACCATGGACTCAAGCATAGCAACTATCATGGACGCGGCACAGGACTGGGTAGCGTTTCATTCTGTTGCACATGGGGTCCGAGGAGTTGGAGACAACTCGATAGCAACTGACAATAAGAACAACAACAAACTGTTTACACAGTGAATAGACCGCCCACAGGGATTGTGTAATCCCTGGGGTAAGCACCACTCTCAAGAGCACACAAAGTGCCTTGAGGGTCTGTGTTAGTTTCATTGGCTCCTTGACCACTTCCATTCATCTTTACTGGTCGTCTCACTCATTTGCTGCCTTCAAGTCGTTTCCAAGTCATAATGACCCCTCCTTGGGTTTCCAAGGTGGTATCACTACGGAAGTAGATTGTCCAACCTACCTTCCGAGGAGTGGCTGGTGGGTTTGAACCACCAGTCTTCTGGTTAGCAGTCAGATGCCTTAGGCAGTATGCCACCAGCGCTCCTTTTCTGGTCTTTCTAGTTCTATTATATTATTCTTAACATCAGTGGTCATATATGTTTTCCCAGCACAGTTTCAGGTAGAGGTAGGCAATGTTTTCTGCTTGTTTTCAATGGTCTTCCTGATGCTGTTTAGCAGCATTTTAATGGAATTTTTGGCTGCAGCCTCATGTTGAGGCAGTGTCTTCAGGGAATTCCTCTGTACTTTTCCTGGGGTCGAGATTGGCATGGTGTCATGATATGGACTTGAGAGTGTTTATTTTACCCAATTGCATACACATATACTTTTACCCACATTGAAACCTCTGTGCCCCTTTCTTGTTCACTCTTGGGCATTGTGTCTTTTTCCTGGGGTGGAGGTTGGAGTGGTGTCATGATATGGACTTGAGAGTATTTATTTTACCCAGTTGCATAAATACATATTTTCTCCACGTTGAAACCTCTGTGCCCTTTCTTGTTCACTCTTGGGCATTTTCCACTATTTGATCTAGTAGGTGGACTTGTATGTTTCAGAAGACATTTTTGATTCATGAGTCTCTCTGCCCTAGCGTTTTTCCCATGAAGACTGAGGAAAATGATTAATTTACTCAACTTGCTATCTGATCTTTTCCCTGAGTGTACCTCTTTTAGATCCTGATCATTAAATCGTTACTCAGATTCTTCAGTCCATTTAGCTTTTTAAAAACTGTGTATTAAAAATGTTTTATTGTCCTTGGAGTCCTTTTCAAAGTATTTCCCAAATGATATTTGGTCTAGTTTCAGTTTATAGCCAACCCGCTATATTTTGTAGGCTTTCTTGTTTTCCTTATATGGGCTAATTTTCTGTTTTCAAAAAAAATTTTTTTTCACCCTTGGAATTGTTGTTTTTGACCATAAATAATACGTATTTGTTTGTTTGTTTGTTTATTCCTGGAAGAGCTTTCAATTACAATTTGTTTTTTAAGTCCTGTCTTCCCAGTGTTACATGCAGCTTCATTCTGGGCTTCCAAGGAGGTATTTGAATACAGTCTCCTGGCCTCTGTTCTGTCCCCTTTCATTCACTTCTCTCCTCACCCCAACACCAATGGAAGTGGTAATGACACTGGGCTGAAGGTCTGGCCGGTACTGCTACCAGCTTCCTGCAGGAATGACCCAAAGGTTGGGTCATTTGACTACTGTGGCTCCAATTTCCTCATCTGTGAATTGAGAGTAAACAATTAATTTATTAAAAATATTTATTAAGCACATGTTATATGCTGTACACTGTTCTAAGTGCTGGAAAGTCTGCAGTAAACAAGAGAGTCAAGGAACATATGTTCTCTGTGGTTGAATTGTATAAACTCCAAGGCCATTTTGAGTTTACAGCACTCTATGTGCAATGGTACTTCCACATAGTTTCAAATCTTTTTTGAATAAAATAGAAAAAAATACGTCTGAAGTATGTTTTTGGCTTTTTGGGGATTCCTTTGAGTTAAAATAAATACCCAAGAGCTGGTCCTAAAGGCTGCTCCATGGAAACCAGTGTGAGATGCTCGGTAAAGAGAGGAGTCAGGTCAGATGCTGCAGACTGCATCCCTCTCTTCAAGTGGATTTTAAAACACTTCAGGAAAGATGGGACTTCTTTAAGGAAGAATAGCTGTTTTTTTTTTTTTTAAGTGCATTAAAAAAAAGAAAAGAATTACTGGAATAATGACCACTGACCTTTATTTAGATGTGGGAGTCAACTTCAGTAAAAGAGGAAATAGGTAAATTCATGAATGTTTCCTTGGTTTCTGCCCATATCACAATATTTATCGAGTTATAATATTGTATTCAGTTATAAAATATAAATACAAAATATAAAGCTCTTTACCTGTGATTAGTAATAATTCATAGGGATGAATAGTAAAAAAATCTAGTTTTATTATTTACTTGACAATATGTATGTACATGTGCCTTGGAGGACATGAGGGACTGGTGAACTTCCAAGTTTACTTGCCGGTGAGTTATTAATATTATAAGATTATCACAATATCCAAAACCCACCAATCCCACTGCCATAGCAGGAGTCCCGCAAAGCACATGTAAGCCAAGTCTTCTCTTTTCACTCCGTAACCCACTTAACTTAAAAGTGGCTGCTTGTGGGGATGATCTATGCCAGGTGGTATGAAAAGGTTGGAATTATGTTGAGATAATTTTGGAACTATTATCTGAATGGGACCATCTAAAAGGATTGTTTGTAGCAGATAAAGGCTGTCAGGAAAAATAAAACAGAAGAAAGATGTAAGAAGCTGACAGAAAGCCAGTGATGAGCTAGGGAAATTCAGACAACATCTGGTGTAAAAATAAAACTCCTAACAGGGTTTTGCTTGATTCTGTGGGGGAGAAATAAATAATGCATGTTAATTTTTGTCTGTTTCTCAAATTCTTTCTTTTCCAGGATAATAATTCTTCTTTAAAACCTCTGTTACCACACTTGTAACTTGAAAAAATAAGTTCCTGTAAAATTTTCTTAAAATCCTGGCTCTGATTTCACTCTGAATCCTGATCACCTTTACAATTCCAGGGGTAAAAACAACAGTACTGAAAGAAACCGGGTGCCAAAATTCAGTTTTCATTCTTTGCCGGGTCTTTTTCCCTTAGGTAATTTCTTATCTTCATGAGAACCTGTGTGTTGTTGCCCTGACTAACACACGATTAGGCCTTCTACTAGTTTTTCTTTCTGTATCTTTTTTTTTTTTTTTTCTTTTTTCCTTTTAAAGGCTGTGCTAGTTTACTTTCACCTAGTTTTGAAGGAATGAAGAATTTCATCATAAAATTTTAAAAAAGGGCCCTATGTCTCCTTTGGGAGCTCTGGTAGCATAGTGGCTAAAGCACTTGACTGCTAACCAGAAGGCTGGCAGTTCAAACCCAGCAGCCACTCCTCGGAAGGAAGATTGGGCAATCCTACGTCCGTAGTGATACTGCCTCGGAAACCCAAGGAAAGGTCGCTATGAGTGGGGGCCGACTCGACGGCACATAACAACAACAACAACAACAACAACATGTCTCCTTTGCCCTCTTGAGTTTGAGGATTCCAGTCTAGCACACTCCCATCTCTGCTTTCAACCATCTCTTCCATTTTTTTTTTTTTTTTTTACTGGCTATGATTTCCTGATTTATTTTCTCTTTGTTTTCAAATTGAAATGTCCTTTAAGCCATGGGTACAAAATTTGGGAGTGGCAGGATCCAGGTAAGGGCTGGGAGGCAGGCAGGCCCCAGCCCCCTGGAGCCAGGAAAGGGGGGGAGCAGAGCACCCGGAGACCACAAAGTGTCAGATTCCAGGTAGGAATTAGGTAAGGGGAGGGCGCAGAGGTTTCCAACAGCTAAGGGAGACAAACTTGTCTATCGGTTTGTCATCCCGTGGGGCTTGTACATTCCTGTGAGGCTTGAGGCTGTGCCACTGGTGTTTCAAACGCCAGCAGACTTGCACATAGTGCACAGGTTTCAACGCAGCTTACAGACTAAGACAGACTAGGAGGAAGAAGGAGGCCATCCACTTCTCAAAAATTGGCCGGGGAAAACCTTATGAATAGCAGAGAAACACTGTCTGATACATTATTGAAC
Source organism: Orycteropus afer afer (assembly GCF_000298275.1). Classification (NCBI taxonomy): domain Eukaryota; kingdom Metazoa; phylum Chordata; class Mammalia; order Tubulidentata; family Orycteropodidae; genus Orycteropus; species Orycteropus afer. The sequence goes on from NW_006921854.1 coordinate 3,326,540, forward strand.
AACTTTATGAATAGCTTGGAAACATTGTCCAACATGGTGCAGGAAGATGAGCCCCATGGGTTGGAAGACACTCAAAATAGGACTGGGAAAGAGCTGCCTCATCAGAATAGAACCAATCTTAATGATATGGATAAAGTAAGTCTTTCAGGACCTCTATGTGCTGACGTGGCACGACTCAAATTGAGGAGAAACAGTTGCAAACATCCATTACTAATTGGAACCTGGGATGTATGAAGTACGAATCTAGGAAAATTGAAAGTTGTCAAAAATGAAATGGAACATATAAAGATTGTTATCCTAGGCATTAGTGAGCTGAAATGGACAGGTTTTAGGCATTTTGAATCAGACAACCATGTGATCTACTATGCCAGGAATGACAAATTGAAGAGGAGTGGCATGGCGTTCATCATCACAAAAGATGTTTCAAGGTCTGTCCTGAAGTATAATGCTGTCAATGATAGGATAATATCCATACGTCTACAAGGAAGACCCATTAATACTATTCAAATTTACGCAGCAACCACCAAAGCCAAAGATAAGGAAATTGAAGATTTTTACCAACTTCTGCAGTCTGAAATTGACCAAGCATGCAATCAAGATGCATTGCGTATCACTGGTGATTGGAATACAAAATTTGGAAACAGAAGAATCACTGGTAGTTGGAAAATT
>NW_006921854.1:3333158-3334380 GCF_000298275.1 Orycteropus afer afer
GAAATGATGCTTTTTACTATATTTTCAGAAATTATAATTGAATCAATTCAAATTCTTAGTTACTAGTAACACAAATTAATTAACTATCTTAGACAAAAATGGGAGTGTACTGGTCTATGTCACTGATCTGCAGAAAGGTAGGAATGCAGCATGTTTCTGGAACACCCAGAACCAGGGAATAGAGTACAGCCAAGATTGTCTCCCATCCTAGTTCTTTTCTGCATGTCAGATCCATTCTCTCAGACCAGCTTTCTTCCTCTAACCTGTATGTGTTCACATGCCGCTCTTGGCCTTTATTATCAGAGATGTTGTCTCTCTTCTCTCAGTTCCAACTCAAAATTCCTAGGGCTGGATTTCAATTTGCATGGCTAGAGTCATATGTTTTCTCTGGTGACTAGGACTATGTGTACTATTCTTATAATTTCAGCTGCTCCCATATTTGCCATTTATTATCTGTGTATGTCAAATTTGGGAAGTTTTCAGCTATAACTTCTACAAATACTCACTTTTCTCTTTCCTCTTCCTCTGGACTTCTGTTACCCATGTGTTGGTTTGCTTGATGTTGTCTCACTAAGGCTCTGTTCATATTTTTTCACATTGGATACTTTCTGACGATCTATCTTCAAGTTCACAGATACTCCTGTCATATAGGACTTGCTCTTGAACTCCTCTAGTGATTTTTCCTTCACCTTGGTTATTTTACTCTTCAATTCTAAAATTTCAATTTGGTTCTTTTATTTATTTATTTTTTAAAGTAATTTCTACATCCTTTCTGAGGATCTTCATTTCTTGATTCATTGTTGCCATCATTTCCTTTAACTGTTTAAATGTGATTTACTTTAGCTCTTTGAACGTATTGATAATAACTGCTTTGACGTCTTTGTCTGCTGAATCAAACATAATGCATTTTTGGCTAATATTCAAGCTACTGCAATGTGCCCAGGAGACCAGAAGTGCCATGAGGAAGATAAAACTTGAGACAGATATGAAAATACCCTGAACTTTGAATGCATCCCTCTACTTACACAGATCTATTGGCAGAGGACAGAGTCTCACTACTCAGAGTGTGTGAGTTCAGCCATTGACTGACCACTCAGTTATACACCACCAGGACAACCACTAGGGAAGAAGGGACAGCAGTACTACATAGTAGAAAGTATATTGCCTTGAAAACTGTTTCTATTGACTATTTATTTTCCTTGTTGTTGCTGTTATGTGCTGT
>NW_006921854.1:3335205-3362994 GCF_000298275.1 Orycteropus afer afer
CGAAACAGTGCCTGGTCCTGCGCCAGCCTCACAATCTTTGCCATACTTGAGGCCCTCGTCGCAGCCACTGTGTCACTCCATCTCATTGAGGGGTTTGCCCCTTTTCACTGACCTTCTTTACCCAGCATGACATCCTTCTCCAGGGAATGGTCCCTTCTGACAACATGACCATAGCAGGTGAGATGAAGTCTGGCCATTCTCACTTCCAAAGAGCCTTCTGGCTGCACTTCTTCCAGGACAGGTTGGTTCATTCTTCTGGCAGTCCATGGTATGTTCAGTATTCTTTGCCAGCACCACAATTCAAAGGCGTCAGCTCTTCTTCACTATTCCTTATTCATTGCTCAGCTTTCACATGCATGTGAGGCAATTGGAATATGGCTTGGGTTAAGTGCACTTTAGTCTTCAAAGTGACATCTTTGGTTCTTTTGACATTTTTAAGAGGTCTTTTGCAGCAGATCTGCCCAGTCCAATACGATGTCTGATTTCTTTCTTTTCCCTTTTGTATTGTTCTGAGGAGTGGATTGCCATGGTATAGTTGTTGGCCATCTGACTTCTGGACTCCTGTTTCTATGGGTGTTGATTGTGGATCCAAGTAAAATGAAATCCTTAACAACTTCAATTTTTTCTCCGTTTATCATAATATTCTTTATTGGTCTAATTGTGAGGATTTTTGATTTCTTTATGTTAAGGTGTAATCCGTACTGAAGGCTGTAGTCTTTGATCTTTATCAGTAAGTGCTTCAAGGCCTCTTCACTTTCAGCAAGGAAGCTTGTGTCATCTGCATATCACCTGCTGTTAAAGAGTCTTCCTCCAATCCTGATGCTGTGTTTTTCTGCATATAGTTCAGTTTCTCAGATTATTTGCTCAGTATTCAGATTAAATAAGCATGGTGAAAAAAAAAACCAAGTCAAGCACACACCTTTCTTGGTTTTAAACCATGCAGTATACCCTTGTTCAGTTTGAACAACTGCCTCTTGGTGTATGTACAGGAACTGCATGAGCACAATTAAGTATTTGAGAATTCCCATTCTTCGCAATGTTATCCATCATTTGTTATGTTCCACACAGTCAGATGCCTTTGTATAAATAACAAAGGACAGGCAAACATCTTTCTGGTATTCTTTGCTTTCAGCCAAGAGGCGTCTGAGATCAACAATGATGTCCCTTCTTCCATGCCTTCTGAATCTGGCTTGAATTTCTGGCAGTTCCCTGTCAATATACTGCTGCAAGTGTTTTTGAATTATCTTCATCAAAATTTTACTTGTAATGATATTAATGATACTGTGGGATAAATTCCCCATTCTGTTGTGTCACCTTTCTTTGGAATGGGCATAAATATGGATCTCTTCCAGTCGGTTGCCAGGTAGCTGTCTGACAAATTTCTTGGCATAAATGAGTGAGTGCCTCCAGCGCTGTATCCGTTTGTTGATACATCTCAATTGGTATTCCTTCAGTTCCTGGTGTCTTGTTTTTCACCAATGCCTTCAGTGCAGCTTGAACACCTTCCTTCAATAGCACTGGTTCTTAATCGCGTGCTACCTACTGAAATAGGTGGATGTTTACCAATTCTTTTTGGTACAGTGACTCTCTGTATTCTTTCCATCTTCTTTTGATGCTTTCTGCATTGTTCAGCATTTTGCCCTTAGAATCTTTTAATGTTGCAATGCAAGGCTTTAATTTTTTCTTCAGTTCTTTCAGCTTGAGAAATGCCAAGCATATTCTTCTTCCTTCTGAGTTGCTAACTCCAGGTCTTTGCACATCTTATTATAATACTTTACTTTGTCTTCCGGAGCCGCCCTTTGGAATTTTCTGTTCAGCTCTTTTATTTCATCATTTCTTCCATTTGCCTTAGCTACTCTCCATTCCAGAGCAAGTTTCAGAGTCTCTTCTGACATCCATTTGGTCTTTTCTTCCCTTTTTGTCTTTTTAATGACCTTTTGCTTTCTTCGTGGATGATGTTCTTAATGTTATACCACAACTTGTCTGGTCTTCAATCATTGGTACTCAGTGCATAAAATCTATTCTTTGGTCTCTAAATTCAGGGGGGATATATATACTCAAGGTCATTTGTTGGCTCTCATGGACTTTTAAAAATGTTTTCTTTGGCTTCCAACTGAACTTGCATGTGAGCAACTGATGGTCTGTTCTATAGTCAGCTCCTGGCCTGGTTTTGACTAATAACATCTCCTCTTTCCACAGATGTAGTCAATTTGACTTCTGTGTATTCTATATGATGAGGTCTACATGTGTAGTTGCCATTTATGTTGTTGAAAGAAGATATTTGCAATGAATAACTTGTTGATCTTACAAAATTCTGTCAATCATGCCGTCGCTGGCGTCCTTTCAGTCACCAAGGCCATATTGTCTAACTACTGATGTTTCTTCTTTGTTTCCAACTTTTGCATTCCAATCACCATGATTATCAATACATCTCGATTGCATGTCCGGTCAATTTCAGACTGCAGAAGTTGGTAAAAATTTTCAGTTTTTTTCATCTTTGGCTTTAGTGGTTGGTGGGTAAATTTGAGTAATAGTAGTATTAACTAGTATTCCTTGTAGGTATATGGGTATTATCCTATCATTGACAGCATCATACTTCAGGATAGATCTTGAAAATTTCTTTTTGATGATGAATGCAATACCATTCCTCTAAATGACCAATACCAGTCCATTTCAGCCCACTGATGCCTAGGATGTCGATCTTTGTGCATTCCATCTAATATTTTACAACTTCCAATTTTCTAAATTCATACTCTGTACATTGTGTGTTCTGATTATTAATGGTCATTTGTAGCTGTTTCTTTTCATTTTGAGTCATGCCCCATCAGCCAGTGAAGGTCCAGAAAGCTTCAGTCCATCTACATGGTTAAGGTGGTTTCTATTTTTTTTTTTTAGGAGGCATCTCTTCCTCAGTCATATTTTGAGTGGCTTCAGTCCTGAGGGTCTCATCTTCCTGCACTATATCAGACAGTGTTTCACTGCTATTCATAGTGTTTTCAGTGGCCAGTTTTTTCAGAAGTGGATGGCCCTGTCTTTCCTTTTTCCTGATGTGTCTTAGTTTGGAAGCTCTGTTGAAACCTGTCCATCATAGGTGACCCTGCTGGTATTTGAAATGCTGGTGGCATAGCGTCCATCATCATAGCAACATGCAGCCACCACAGTAAAAGGCAAATTGACAGATGAGTGGTAGAAATGGAGATAATATTAGTACTAATTTTATAGATGTGAGGAGTAAATAAGTTAATGTAAACCAAAAACTAAACCCATGGCTAGTGAGTTGATTTGATTCATAGCAACCCTATAGGATAGAATAGAACTGCCTCTAAATAATAGAAAAATAGTGTTTCCAAGGCTGTAATCTTTATTATGGAAGCAACTACCACATCTTTCTCCCGCAGAGTGGCAGGTGGGTTTGAATCAGTGACCTTTCGGTTAGCAGCTGAGTACTTAACCACTTCATCACTAAGGCTCCAGAGTGAATGTAAAGTGCTTATAAAGTGTGTGGCACAAAGCATGTACACAATATGTTATCTGTTATTATTTTTAATAGGAACTAAGGAACCAGTGGAAGTTTTGAGTGGGAGGAGTGACTCAATCTATGCTTTAGAAAAATCAATCTGTCAGTGGTTTATAAATAGGAGCTGAGTGGTAAAAGATTGGGGAGAGATTAGAAGGGGGAAAGGCTTCCAGTTAGAGGGGTTGGTAAAGACTCCAGGTGAGAGACAGTGAGAGCCTGAGGAAGAATGGTAGTAGTAAGCTCGAAGAGGGGACAGTCACTTAGACTAAAGTTGTGCTTCTCAAACATCTTCAACTTGCACAGACAAGTTACCTGGTGATCTTGTAAAATACAGATTCTGGTCAGTAGGTCTGGGTGGACTTGAGATACTGATAACAAGATCTGAGGAGGTAGCCATATTGCTGGTCCCTGAACCACAGTTTGAGTCACAAGGGTTTTGAAGGTAGGATTGATATGATTTGGCAATTGATTTGTAGTGGGGAGAGGAGACAGAAGGATGGTGGATTTTTAATGGGAGGAGTTGAGTTGGGAAGGAAAATGGGGAGCTCAGATCCACATGCTGAGCTGATTTCTGCACTCAGGGTTGTGGGAGCCAAACAATGTAACGACACCATTGATGATCAAAAGACTTGGATTAAATTCTGGCGCTCACAATTATTAGAAGGATTATTGAGACCCTGTTGTTGCTATGTGCCGTCTAGTTGGACCCAACTCATAGCGCCCCCTCCTTGGGTTTCCGAGGCAGTATCACTTTGGAAGTAGATTGCCCCATCTTCCTTCTGAGAACTAGCTGGTGGGTTTGAACGCCAGCCTTCTGGTTAGCAGTCAAGTGCCTTAGGCACTATGCCACCAGAGCTCCCTTGAGACCCCAGCTGTTCTTCATTTCTAAACTGGAGACCACAAAATGACCATTTCAAAGGACTGTTGTAAGGATTAGTTGAGATATTTTGTTGTGAAAACCTGTGCCATCATGGCCAGCACATAGGCAGCTCTCGGTGAAGACCAGCTGCACGTATGGACTGTGTGTTTCCTAATCCAACTCCTGGCAGGGCTGGTCTGCCTTCAGCATATACGTTTCTTTCCTACACTGTGCATACTGATAGAGGCTTCCAACTGAACAGTAATTTGACAGCCTTCTGAACTTTATGTTTTCTAAGCATTCATTAGCTGACATAATTTCAGGGGACTTGAATGGCAGGATTGGCAGCGGTTCCACCAGAGTTACATCCATCAGAAACCTGCAATTGTCAGATTCTTCCTTTTAAGGCGCTTCCCCAGGAATAACTATCTGAATCAAAGAGGAAAATATCTGGTCAAACTCACTTATAATCATACTCTAATGATGGTAGGTGGCAGGCTGTGGGAGAAATCTGTGGACTTTTGTTGCCAGAGACAGCGTTATTGATGATTGAAGAATTAGCTCTTCAGGGCTTATCTGCGTTCTTAGATATTTTAGATTGGTTGAAAGAAAATATTTTCCCCTTCAACTTAATCTGAACTTTCAAAATTGTCCTTGCATCTGTCCCTACACATGACCCAATCAGTGAGACTTTAGAGATAAGGTTAAACTGAAGTGAAGGTATAAATTTATGATATGCAAAGAATTTATGGCATATATTTTATCCTTACTCATAGCGACCCTACGGGAGAGAATTGAACTGTCTCACAGGGTTTCAAAGGCTGTAAATCTTTAAGGAAGCAGACTGCCTCAGCTTTCTCCCACAAACCAACCAGTGGGTTCGAACCCCAGACTTTTAGTTAGCAGCTGAATGTGTTAACCACTACACCATCAGAGCTCCTATAGGGTCTCTATGAGTCGGAATCAACTCAAGGCAGTGATTTTTTTTTTTTTTAATTTTGTCCTAGAAGGCTTCATTAATGACTATAATATTAACAAATGGTGGTTATGCTACCACGTCAAGAGGCAATTTAAGTACAACCTCTTTTACATCTTGCTTCATAAAAGACAGCAGAGAGAAAAAAGTTCCAGGCCAAATTATAGAGATAGTATCTCAAATATAGCTTGGATTCAGTCATCCGAAGACTCATTAAGTTACAGTTCTTCTAAAAACAACTTATCCTTTCCCAAAATTAAATTATATATAAAAAATCCTGGGATATTTTGGGCTGGACCGCAGTGACATTAACGGCAGATTTGGGGACTTTGAATCATTCAGAATAGTGCATGTGGATTGATTCCTAAACAAATCATCTTACTTTCGATTCTAACGCTCTGCATTTTGTTGTTTCCATTGCTCTCCATAGCTGGAATCCATTACTGTCATCAGCTCCAAAAAAATCCAATCTTTCAAGGCTGAAAGAGCTCCAGAAGGAAACCTCTGCTGCCAGAAGTATTTCGATCTTGCTTGAGTAGTTGGCCAAAGTCCTTGCCAACCTATTTACCTTAATTAACTCCACAGGTATGGTTCCCTCAAGATGAACTTGAAATGTAGTTGACTCCAGATTCAAAAAGAGAAACCTCCATCTCTTGAAATTACAGAAGCATGATGGCTCTTAGAGATTCCCTGAAAATAACACCAAATTTCTTCTTAAGTTGAAAGGCTAAGTCTCAATCTAATAGCTTGCATAAGGAACAAACCAGCTTTAGGCATAAACTATTCCCTAGTGATAATTGCTATTAAAATATTTGCTAAATGAGTGGATTCTATTATCTATTTTATCTCCTGAGAATTTTGTGAGGCTTTTAGCAGAATACATAATTTTTACCCCCATAAATCTCCTCTTACTGTATGCAGTACCTCTAGCCATCATCTCTAATCTTCATCTCCACTGCCTGTCTGTCAGTTTGTTGTAGTCTGCTGGCCTATCTGTTGCTGTGATGCTGGAAGCTATGTTGTTGTTGTTGTTAGGTGCCATTGAGTCATCTCCGACTTATAGTGAACCTAGGCAGAGCAGAACGAAACACCGTCCGGTCTTGCACCAGCTCTGTGATACTTGCTATACTTGGACCCATCGTCACAGCCACTGTGTCAATGCATCTTGTCGAGGGCCTTCCCCTCTTTCATCGTCCCACCACCTAACCATGTATGACATCCTTCTCCTAGGAATGGTCCCTTTCGATAACATGATCAAAGTAGGTGAGATGAAGTCTAGCCATTCTCGCTTCCAAGGAGCATTCCAGCTGCACTGCCTCCAGGACAGATTTCTTAGTTCTTTTAGCAGTCCATGGTACTTTCAGCCTTCTTTACCAGCACCACAACTCCAAAGCATCAATTCTTCTTTGGTTTTCCTTATTCATTATCCAGCTCTCACATGCATATGAGGTGATTGAAAATACCATGGCTTGTGTCAGGTGCACCTTAGTCCTCAAAGAGATATCTTTTTTCCTCAGAACTTGAAAGAGGTCCCTTGCAGCTGATTTGCCCAATGCTATATGTCATCTGATGTCCTGACTGCTGCTTCCATTGGCATTGATTGTAGAACAAGCAATGTGAAGTCTTTGACAACTTCAGTCTTTTCTCCATTTATTGTGATGCTGCTTATAAGTCTAGTTGTGAGGATTTTTCGTTTCTTTATATGAGATGTAATCCGTACAGCAGACTATATTCTTCAGTCTTCATCAGTAAGTACTTCAAGTCATCCTCACTTTCAGCAAGCAAAGTTGTGTCGTCAGCGTTAGGTTATTAATGATTCTTCCTCCAATCTTGATGCCATATTCTTCATCATATAGTCCAGCTTCTCAGATTATCTGCTCAGCATATAGATTGAATAAGTATGGTGAAAGGATACAACCCTGATGCACTCCCTTCTTGATTTTAAACCATGCAGCGTCCCCTTGTTTTGCTTGAACGACAGCCTCCTGGTCTATGTACAGGTTCCTAATGAGTATAATTAAGTGTTCTGGAATTCCCGTTCTTCTCAATGTTATCCATAATTTGTTATGATCCACACAATCAAATGCTTTTGCATAGTCAATAAAACACAAGCCAACATCTTTCTGGTATTCTTTGCTTTGAGCCAAGATCCATCAGACATCAGCAATGATATCCCTTGTTCCACGACCTCTTCTGAATCCAGCTTGCATTTCTGGAAGTTCTCTGTCAGTATACTGCTGCAACCCTTTGTGAATTATCTTCAGTAAGATTTTACTTGTGTGCAATATTAGTGATATTGTTTGATAATTTCCACATTCTGTGGGATCACCTTTCTTTGGAATGGGTACAAATATGGATCACTTTCTTTGGAAGGGTACAAATATGGCCAAGGAGCTGTCTTCCAAATTTCTTGGCATAACCAACTGAGTACCTCCAGTGGGGCACCCGTTTATTGAAACATCTCAGTGAGTATTCCGTCAATGCCTGGAGCCTTATTCTTCACCAATTCCTTCAGTGCAGCTTTGACTTCTTCCTTCAGTACCGTTGGTTCTTGAGTGTATGCCACCTCCTGAAATGGATGAAGAGTGACCAGTTTTTTTGGTGCAGTGACTCTGTGTATTCCTTCCATCTTCTTTTGATGTTTCCTGCATCATTTAATATTTTGCCCATAGAATCTTTCAATATTCCAACTCAAGGCTTAAATTTTTTCCTCAGTTCTTTCAGCTTGAGAAATGCCGAGTGTGTTCTTCCCTTTTGGTTTTCTAACACCACGTCTTTGCACATTTCATTATAGTCATTGGCTTTGTCTGCTCAAGTTGCTCTTTGAAATCTATTCACCTCTTTTATCATTTCTTCCAATTACTTTAGCTCCTTTCTGCTCAAGGGCAAACTTCAGAGTCTCTTCGGTCATCCGTTTTGGTCTTTTCTTCTTTTCTTGTCTTTTTAGTGAACTCTTGATTTCTTCATGGATGATGTTCTTGATGTCATCCCACAATTCTTCTGGTTTTCAGTCATTGGTGTTCAATGCATCAAATCTGTTCTTTAGATGATCTCTAAATTCAGGAGGGATATATTCAAGATCATATTTTGGCTCTCGTGGACTTGTTTTAATTGGGTTTAACTTCAAGTTGAACTTGTATATGAGCAGTTGATGGTCTGTTCCACAATCAGCTCCTGGCCTGGTTTTGGCTGAAGATACTGAGCTTTCCCATCACCTCTTGCCACAAATGTAGTCAGTCTGATTCCTGTGTACTCCATCTGGCAAAGTCCATGTATATAGCTGCCATTTGTGTTGTTGAGAAAGGTATTTGCAATGAATAAGTTGTTGGTCTTGCAAAATTCTATCATGCGATCTCCAACATTATTTCTGTCACCAAAGCCAAATTTTCCAACTACTGGTGATTCTTCTTTGTTTCCAACATTTGCATTCTAGTCACAAGTGATAATTAACACATCTTGATTGCACATTCAGTCAAAATCTGACTGTACAAGCTGATAAAAAAATCTTAAATTTCCTCATCTTTGGCTTTGGTGGTTGGTGAATAAATTTGAATAACAATCATATTAACTGGTCTTCCTTGTAGGTGGGTGGGTATTATCCTATCACTGACAGCATTGTACTTCACGACAGATCTTGAAACATCCTTTGTGATGATGAATGCCACACCATCCCTCTTCAAATTGTCATTCTCAGCATAGTAGATCATGTGGTTTTCTGATTCAAAATGGCCAAACCCAGTCCATTTCAGCTCACTGATGCCTAGGATATCAATCTTTATGCATTCCATTTCATTTTTGACAACTTCGAATTTTCCTAGATTCATACTTCGTACATTCCATGTTCTGATTATTAATGGATATTTGTGGCTGTTTCTCCTCAATTTGAGTTGTGGCATGTCAGCAAATGGAGGTCTCAAAAGCTTTACTTTATACATATCAGTAAGGTTGGGTCTGCTCTGATGATGCAGCTCTCTCCCAGTCATATTTTGAGAGCTTTCCGACCAAAGGGGCTTGTCCTCCTGCACTGTATTGGACAAAGTTTCTGGGCTGTTCATAAAGTTGCACAGTAATGTATCAGACAGTGTCTCTCTGCTATTCATAAAGTTTTCCCTGGCCAGTTCTTTGAGAAGTGAATGGCCTCTTCCTTCTTCCTAGTCTGTCTCAGTCTGCAAGCTGTGCTGAAACCTGTGCACCATGTGCAACCCTGTTGGCATTTGAAACACTGGTAGCACAGCCTCAAGTCTCACAGCAACATGCCACCACAAACTGACAGACAAGTGTGTCTCCCTTAGCTGTTCAAAACCTCTCCACCCTCTCCTTACCTGGGTCCCTGTTGCACCTCCTTGCTCTGTCCTGGTCCCCCTGGCTCTTCTCTCCTTTCCCCTGCTTTCCTGCCACTTGGGAGGTGGGGCCTGGGTCCCTCCCCTTACCTCAATCCCTGCAGCTGCTGCCTCACTCTGTCCTGGTCCCTATATTGTTAATAGGTCTGATTATTATGTGATGTGGATTTTTATGGGGAAAAAAAGGAAGAGTGTAAGGATTTGGAGAAGGGATGTATTCTGGTTACCAGTGCCACTCTGACAAGATTATACCACAAATGGGATGGCTTGAACAAAAAGGAATTTTTTCTCTTACAGTTTAGGAGGCTAGATGTCTGAGTTCCAAGTGCCAGGCTAGGGGCTGGGTGAAAGCCCCTCAACCTTGGGCTTCAGTTTTGCCTCCTCCTCCTGGCCTGCTGGAGCTAGTGGTTTTTCTTCACTCAGACAGCTGTTGGCTGCTGAGACTGACAAACCCAAGGTTGACGAGTAAAAAGGCACAGTCCTGATGTTACAAAACCAAATGGCAGACCATTAATTTAAGTCCATTGAAAGTCCCAAGGTCGGCAGAGCATGACAGGCTGCTGAACAATGACACAGCTACATGCAAGGTTCAAGCGTGCCATAAGCTAGAGACCATTCCCCAAGGCTTCTCCTTATATACAGGAAGCAGACCACAGCCCTAAGGCAGCTATTCAACTGCTCACAGTAGATTCCACCATGGAGTTGATTACCGGTCTCATCATGCAGAATACTGCATCCAGCTGCCCAACCACTCAACCAGGACCAGCCAAGTCGACACACAAACTTTACCACAGGATGGTACTGTGGATGGAAGACCTGGCCCATATAAGCTTTGCTGAAATTTCTTCCTTTGAGCTAAGGAGGCCTGAAATGGGGGTCACCAATATTTCATACACCAGCAGGGTCCCCCAAGGTGCATAGGCTTTAACAGACCTTCCAGACTAAGGCAGACTGGGAAGAAAGGCCTGGTGATTCACTTCCAAAAATCAGTCACTGGAAACCCTGTGGATCATAACCGGGTATTATCTGACATAGTGCTTGGAGATGGGCCCTGTAGGTTGGAAGGCACTCAAAGTACACAGTGGTCACAACAATGAACTTGAGCTGACCCACAGTCATGAAGACGGGGTAGGACCTGGCATTGTTAGGTTTTGTTGTACGTGGGACCTCTATGAGCTGGAGTTAACTCGAAGGCAACTAACAACAACAATCATCCATCCGATAATCTGAGAGAGCAACACGGGAGTTAGCCTAGGGAGCGCCTGCCTTCGTCACATCCCATCAGTTCCCAAGACCTGCTGACTTCTAGGTCCTCACCGGGTGTCAACTCTGTTCTCTCCCTTCCTTTTCTTTTAGCACCACTGTAGTCCCTCCCCTCACATTTCTCTCTGGGCCCGTCTCGCAGCATCGTAAGGACTATCTCTGATCCAGTCAAGGCCTTCCCTAATTTACCCTTCAGAGAACCTTCACGGTGATATATTTAGAGTCCAAATTTGATCATGTAATTTTTTTTTTTTTCAGTAACTCCATACCCCTCCAGTAAGGAATCCAAGCTTTTTGGCATGGAAGCCAAGGCTTCTTTTATAGTCTCATGTTCATTGCCTGCCTGATGCTTACCTCCCCACACTCCACACTGCTGCAGGGTTTTTCCACCTCAGCACTATTGATATTTTGGGCCAGAGAATTCTTTGTCGTGGAGGGCTGTCCTGAACACGGTAGATTGTTCTGACAGCTTTCTGTCCTCTAACACTCTAGATGCTAGTCATGCTCCCTTCCCCCATTCACAACAAACAAGAATGCCCCTAGACATTGCCAAAGGCAAGTCGGGGGCAAAATCACCCTCCGCTGAGAAACCCTCCAGGGTAACAACTCTTTACAGCCATGAGCCCACACCAGGCGGTGCTGTACATCCATTCCTTTGGTGTTGTTGCCATCTCTTCCTGGAATGACTATGGGAGGGAGAAGAATGAATGGAAGAGGAGAAGATTCTGTCCTTCTGCCCATTCCTGCCTTTCTTCCCCCTGAAGAGAAGGGGGCACTGGTTTGATCGGCCAGATTCCAGGACACTGATGGGCCCACATTTACTGGTGGGTGAGATCATTTCTTTGAAAGGTCACAGAAATGAGTCTAACTCTCTCTTTACGTTTTTAAAAAAGTCACCCAATTAATACATGAATCCATACTTGTAGAATTTTAAACAATACATAACATAAAAGTAAAAGCTTTCCGGGGTCAAAGCAATTATAACAGCACAAAACATTTAGATAATGCTGCCCCAACATTATCACCACCAGACAACCTCCCTGTCTGTGGCTGTGGCCCCTTGGGGTCCCAAGGTCATGTATAGAAGATTGAGGTTGCATCCACTCCCGAAAGCCAGGTCACAACTAACTTCATGATGTGTTCCAGAATTACTGCAGCAGGTGACGCACATTTCAGGCCTCCTTTGCTCAAAGGAAGAAATTGCAGCAAAGCTTAGATGGGCCAGGTCTGCCATGCACAGTACCATCCCTTCTCCAAATCCTTACACTCTTTTCCTTCTGTTCTCGTAAAAATCCACAACACATAGTAATCAGAACTATTATCAAGAAAGAGATTTTTTTTTAATAACACAAATTTATTATTTTCCAGTTCTGGTTCAGAAGCCTAAAATTGGTATTATGTACAAAAACAAGGGTCGGCAGGGCAGCATGCCTTCTAGAGGCTCCAGGGGAGAATCTGTTTCCTTGCCTCTACCAACTTCTAGAGGCTGCCACCCAACTGCTTCCATCCTTACATCTCCTTCTTGGACTCTTCTTCCTCCCTGGAAAAGAGGGACTGTTGATGTTTTGTGATGCGCAATGTTACAAAACATCAGTCCATAGCTGAGCCCAGAGATTTGGCTTCACAAGGTCAAAAGTGAGTCCCATGATCTGCATTTTCTACCAGCTCGCCAGCTGAGTCTGCTGTGTGTCTAGTGTGAAAGCCACCGACGAAAGAGCTACAAATTAAAACGTACAAAGATGCATCCAGGTACCCAGCCGTTTGACAGCTGAGTATACCACTTTCCATTCATATGGATTGAATACCCAGTACCCACACTTCAACAATTCGACGTTACATAAATCCTTCGTAGCAGATGGAGGAAAAGATGTCTCTCTATGCCTATGTCCTAAATACCAAGCAGGCCTTCAAAACAAACTAGGCAAAGAGGAAATACCTGCAAGGGTTCTTTCTTAGGATAACAAAAACATGCCTGATGGTGGAGAAATGTAACTATTTTTCATAAAGGTTTCCAGCTAGGGGAACAAAGGCTGAGAAAAATACTTTCCATGCAAGTTTAATTCTAGAAACCCCATCCCTTAAATAGAGAATTTAAAAATAGCCCTTTCCACTAATTCTGTTGATTTTTATTCTTTTCAAGCCTTTGTCATCACTTAGGATCCCAGGGATGGTCACTAAATGATGGTGGAGGTGAAGTGTTTCCGGAAGTAGAAACGAAGATGATGGAGCCAACTGGGAAAATGCTTCGAAGGCTCTGATTGAAGCAAACCTGCCCACAAAATTGTATCTGTGTTATGATGACAACTGTAAAAACTCTGTCTGCTATGAACAGGGGTTGAAAGGGAGCGTGAAACAAATGTAAACAGTTTGGTTTGTTGGATGACAGAACTTTTGGGTGGATTTTTCCTTCTTTTATTTTGAGTTTTGTCAATGTTTTCGTAATGTTTTGTAATAAACAATACTATAAAAGAAACAGCTGAACCTGCTGACTAATTATTTTTAGAAAGAGCCACTCAACTCTATCAGAGCTAAAACTGCTGCTTTTGGCAGACGCTTTCCAACATTTAAATTGGTAGTATCAGATAAGCTCAACCAAGAAGTCAACTCCTCTGGCCCGTAGCAGCACTCTGTTTCTTTCCAGCTCACTTTTTATGGCAGGCATACCAAGTGTTCGTCACGCTACTCAGGGGCCCCAGTGAAGGTGTTTTGTTGTTTTTATTTTAAAAATAATTGAAATGTTGATGGGTCACTCTTGCCCTAAAAAAAAAAAAAAAAGTCAAAGACCAAATCATCTTCTGCAATATAATGAAAACAAAACTCGGGTCCTCAGAAGAGTACTTGTCCAGGTGTAAGAGTGGATTCAAACCTCATTTGGAGGAAAGTATTGGTGTCACCTGCAGGAACCCCTGCAGTTTATCTTTGTGCAGAAATGAAATGGCAAGAGTACAAGTCAGGTTCTTAAAATTTGACAACGGAGTGTCAGCCTCACTTCCTGCACATCTGGTGTTTAAAGCATATGGATAATCAACCGCATAGACTATTGGCACTTCAGGCACTTGTCAGAGAGTTCAGTCCTGAAATGACTTGTAACTATGCACTTGCCAAAGGCGCACCTAAGACAAATAATACTGAAGAGAGACAATTAATGGACAGATGGTCTTTGCATTCTCTTCTAGGAGCTCTAATCTCTGCGTCTCTAATTTGTTACAGGATCAGGAAGCAACATAAGTGAGTCAGTTACCTCTGCTCCTGACGGAAGTGCTTTCACTGAGTTCAAAATTTAACGGTATGCTCTGAGCCTCTAGGACAATCAATATAAGAATTGTCCATTTGAACAACGTTTTTATATCTTTTGTAAATATCATTGCAAATATGATGTTGTTCCTTATGCTACCTAAAATCTTTTATCTAAAAACATGCATGAGAAATTCCTTCTGGATTTAAGACTTTAGCTTTGCTTTGCTTGTAACACAAGTTAGAAACCATATGATTCTCTTTGTGCTTTAGCCTCCACAAATCTCATGGTTTGATGCCAGGAGTTATCTAAGGAAGATGGAAGGAATATATAGAGTAACTGTACCAAAAAGAATTTGTCAATGTTCACCTGTTTCAAGAGGTAGCTTATGATGAAGGACCGATGGTAATGAAGGAAGAAGTCCAAGCTGCGCTGAAGGCATTGGTGAAAACGAGGCTTCAGGAGTCGACAGAATACCAGTTGAAATGTTTCAGCCAACAAAGGTGTGGCAGTTAAGCTTTGGGTCTACTTGACTGGGCTGTGGTTTTGAGAGGCTGGACAGCTGAATATAGTTATTCCCCATGATGAGATTGTAATGACCTCTGTGCTGGAATCACTGTGAGATGTTTATCAGGGAAAAGGGAGCTGCCTTTGGGGTGTGACCCACTTCTGGTATATATGGAGGAGATTTGGGAAAGGTCTCTAGCGTTTGGCACATTTGGAGCCTACATTTGGCCGACTCTTCATCTCCAGTTCCTGGACTTGGACTAGTGGCCTGCTGTGTTGCCTGCTGATCTTGGGACTATGTTAACTTCCTGACCTTGGGTTCATCAGCCTCAGCAACCAGCTGCTGCCTGAGTTAGGAGATGCCTCTGGCTCCAGTGGGCCTGGAATAAGAGGCAGAATTGAAGCCCAAGGTCAGCCCCTATAGCTGGCACTTTGAATGTGGACTTCTAATCTCCTAAACTCTAACAGAATAAATTGGTATCTTTAAAGACATCCACTTGGGAACCACAGAGAACCTAGACAGAACGCAGTGCTGAAAGTGTGCATTCATCTATGCCAACACATTAGGAAGATGGCTACCTGGCTAATGGACTGGAAGAGATCCATATTCACACCCATTCCAAAGAAAGCTGATTATTGAACAGTATCATGAATGGCGTATGCAAGTAAAGTTTTGCTGAAGATAATTCAAAAATGGTTGCAGCAGTACGTTGAAACAGAATTGTCAGAAATGCAAGCTGAATTCAGAAGAGGACAGGGAATGAGTGATATTGTTGATGTCAGATGGATCTTGGCTGAAAGCAGAGAATACCAGGACATGTTTACCTGTGTTTTATTTACTGTGCAAAGGCATTTGGCTGTTGGATCATAACAAATTAAATTATAACATTATATTATAACAAATTATAAATTATAAGAAATTATACTATAACATATACTATAACATGATATATATATTATAACATTGAAGAATGGTGATTCTAGAACACACAATTGTGTTCATGAGGAACAAGTACATAGACCAAGAGGCAGTCATTCAAACAGAAGAAGAGGATATGCATGGTTTAAAATCAGGAAAGACATGCATCAGGGTTGTGTCCTGTTTCCATACTTATTCAATCTGAATGCTGAACAAATAATCCAAGAAGCTGGACTCTGTGAAAAAGAATGCAGCATCAGGATTGGAGGAAGACTCATTAACAGTCTGTGGTATGCAGATGACACAACTTTCCTTGCTGAAAGTGAAGATGACTTGAAGCACTTACTGAAGGAGGTCAAAGACTGCGGCCTTCAATGTGGATTAGGCTCCAACATAAAGAAAACAAAAGTCATGAAAACTGGATTAATATAATGATAAATGGAAAAAATATTGAAGTTATCAAGGATTTGATTTTACTTGGATCCACAATCAGTGTCCATGGAAGTAACATTCAAGAGGTCAAATGAGGTATTGCATTGTGCAAACCTGTTGCAAAAAAACCTCTCCTTGGGTTTCTGAGGTGGTATCTCTACAGAAGTAGATTGCCCACTCTTCCTTCCGAGGAGTGGCTGGTGGGTTTGAACAGCCAGCCTTCGGGCTGACAGTCAGATGTCCCAGTCACTATGCCACCAGAACTCCCCTTTAAAGTGTTAGAAAGCAGAATGTCACTTTGAGGACTAAAGTGCACCTGACCCATGCCATGGTATTTTCAATGATCTTATGTGCACATGAAAGCTAAACAGTGACTAAGGAAGACCAAAGAAGGATTGATGCATTTGAATTATTGTGGCGAAGAATATTGACTATACCATGGACTGCCAGAATGAACAAATCTGTCTTGAAAGAAGTACAGCCAGAATGCTCCTGAGATGCCAGGATGTTAAGACTTCGTCTCACATACTTTGGGCATGTTATATGTTAAGACTTGGTCTCACATACTTTGAACATGTTATAGGAGGGACCAGTCCCTGGAGGACATCATGCTAGGTCTAGTAGAGAGTCAGCAAAAAAGAGGCAGACCTTCAATAAGAAGGACTAACGTAACGACTCTAACAGTGGGCTCAAATGTGGCAATGATTGTGAGATGGCCCAGGACTGGGCAGTGTTTCATTCGTTTGAACCTGGGGTTGCTACGAGTCGGGGCTGACTTGATGGCATCTAAGAACAATAAGGACAACATTGTACTCCTCCACTGGCCGTTTCTCATATGTCAGAGGAACTGACGTGCTCAGCAGAGGTGGGCATGAGGAGGAAGATGCCTTGTAGTGTCCATTCAGTTGTTGTTAGGAGTCGGTAGGCACAACTCTTCCAACTTAATGATCTCGTTAGATCTTTTTTTTTTTTTTTCCTCCAAGAATTTGTTGTTCCTGAAGTGCTAGATTTTTATAAAGGAAGAAATGCATTTCATTTTCTATAAATATAGAAATTAATTACTCATCGTTATAACTATTCATTAAAATTCAAAATTAAATAAGAATGTTCTTCTTGGATTGTTTTTAAGCCTTGAAAGAGATCCGTTTTATTATAGCATATACAGCTGTACTATTTAAGGAAATCATGACATAAGGTTCATAATTGAATTAAGGCAGTACCTTTGCCTAAATCCTAAGAACAAATTAGTAAAAGACAGTGGGTAAAATTATGGTGCTTTGTTAGGTGAAGGGAAAAATTTAAGTGGTGAGACCTATGCGAAATCGTTCAGTACAGATTAGTATGTAAGCACACGTAAGCTCATGCTTCCTTGCTTACTGGGTAGTCTGCCCTGTCAGGGACTGCATGTTTGAAAAGAGGCTTTGATTCTGTAAGAAGGTGCTTTGGGGTTGGGTGAGAGACAGATGGCGGAACCATACCTAGAAGCAGAATCTTCGATGTAGTGAAAAATGTGTAAGTGTTCACTGTAGATCAGTAAGTAAGCACAAGTAAACTCGTGCTTGCCTTAGTTAAGGTGTAATCTCTGGCACTGCTAGGAGGGAACACACTCATTCACTCGCTCACTCATTCGTTCCATCATTCGTCCTGTGAATCTGATATGTTCCAGGGACCGCTTGAGGTCCCCAGGATGGATCAGTAAACAGGGCAGACAGAACTCCCTGCCTCTACATTTTACTAGGAAGAGACAGTCAATAAACACATTTAAAAAATATGGTGTGACAACTGGTGTTAAGTGATATGGAGAAAAATCAATTAGGTAAGGGAGAGATAGGGTGCACTTGGTGTGGGGGTGGAGTTTGCTATTTTAAATAGTGTGATCAGGTAACAGCTGAGCAGAGAATGACAGGAGAGAGGGTTAGCTATGTGAGTCTTTCCGGGAAAAGTGTCCATGCAGAGGCAAGGGTCAGTACAAAGACCCTGGAGCAGGCGTGTGCTTGTGAATGTGAGGAAGGCAAAGAGATGGACATGGCTGGAACAGAGTATGGGAGGAGATTAGTGTGAGGGTGCCCATAGAGACAGCATGGAGCCGGACCATGTAGGCCATTTAAAGGGCTTTAAAAATCAGACGGGGATTTGAACAAAGGAGTAGCATGATGTGATTTGTGTTTTAAAAGCGTTGTTCTGAGTACTTTGCGAATAGAGTGTGGCAGGGTGGGTAGGAATAGGGTGCCCCAGGAAACTTTAATAATCCAGGCAGAGATGATGGTGGTTTGGACTTGGGTGGGAATGGTGACAGTAGGGACAAGTGGTCAGATTCGGGATATAATTTGAAGATAGAGCCACTAGGACTGTTGATAAGAATTACGAAAGGGAGGCTTTTGGTCTGAGAACATGCTTCAAAGAATGCAAAAGACGAAGTTGCTGTTTACCAGATAAGGAAGACCGTGTAGACAAGATCAGGAGTTTGGTTTTGAACAGATTAAGTTGGAGATGTCTATTTGACACCCAAGTGTTGATATCCAGTAAGCAGTTGGGTAATATAACATTAACTTCTGTGGTACTATATTCGAAGAGAAGCTGACAAATTCAATGTATTCCAAAGAGGATGATGAAGTTGGAGAGGGCAGGAAACCTGGCTGGATAAGCAGTGGTTGAAGGACTTGGAGATGCTTGGTGTGAAGAGGAAAAATGCCTGAGTAGATGTGTCTCTTCTAGTGTTGGAAGGGCCGTCTTGTTGAAAAGGTGCTGTGAGTGAATTTCACTTGTATTTCCCCCGGGTGGATAAAAGTAACAGGAAGCTCGCTTTCAGGTGAATGTAAGAATAGATGTATATTTTCTTTGTTTCAAACACAATTTTCATGCGATTCTGCAGTAGGACAAAGCCTCTTCTAGTACTCTTGCTGAAAGTATTTGATTGGACAATTACTAAGATACTGCAGAGTATGGATGGAAGGGGGACTAGATGACCGCTAAGGTTCATTCCTTTTTGTTTCTGCATATTTTCCTAGGGACCATAGCACTCCAGGGAGCTCTGGTTGCATAGTGCCTAAGGCATTTGACTGCTAACCAGAAGGCTGGCAGTTCAAACCCACCAGCCACACCTCGGAAGGAAGATTGGGCAATCTACTTCTGTAGTGATACTGTCTCAGAAACCCAAGGAGAGGTCTCTATGAGTGGAATCGGCTCAATGGTAGTGAGGTTTTTTTTTTTTCTTACAACACTCCATGTGCCAATACATCTTCCTGAATATTCTTTCCTGCATTGGGTCTTGAGAATTCATGGGTAAATGACATCCTCCTCCATTAGACTATAAACCCTTTGAGGATTGGGACATGTTTTATTCTCTTTGTATTTCCTGAAGCACTTGACACAAAATTTTATATGTAACAAGTACTCAGAAAAATACTTGATGGTTGAATACTTTTACTTTCAAGGCGTCCTTCTCCAAAATGTAAACTCTCCTGAGATGGGAAACACCTTAGTGTGACTGAATCATGAGGACCAGTTTCATCCTTCAAATTCTGAGAGTCTGGGCTAAGGGGAAGGTTGTTAAAGGAAGAAAAGAAGACATTTTACCTACATCACACCTTTACCTTTGGCTGATCCTATTTGTGTATAAGTCTACATGACACGTCAAATATTGTGGTATTAGAATACTAAGAATAAATATTAGAGTATTTGTCTGAATAAAATCATAGATTTAAATGACATACTAAGATAGTTACTTCATAAGTATTCAGAGAATATTTCCAAAAGTGAAAGAATCCCATTAATTCATGTCTCTAAGGAATTCTGCTGACAGAGTGGTTAAAACACTTGACTGTGAACCAAAAGGTCGGTGATTTGAACCCACCAGCTGCTCCATGGGAGAAAGACGAATCAATTGGTTTCTGTAAAGATTTTCAGCCTTAGAAACCCTATGGGGGCAGTTCTACTCTGTCCTGTCGTGTTGTTAAGAGTTGGAATTGAATCGATGGCAGTGGGTTTGGGATAGGGTCTGTAGACTTCACAGAAAACCAATAGAACTAATCACAGAGGTCTAATGAGCTTCTCCACATGGAAAGAGCTAAGGTAGAAAATAAGAAACCAGAATCCATCCATCCATCCAACATTTACAGAACAGATGTATCATGGCCTTGACACTATGAGGGTTCAATGAAGTTGAGGCACTCACAGTTGAACAGAGATCATCTAAGTTATATTACACTGTGCTGAATTCTGGATGGTGGAAAAGCCAAGTTCTGTGAGATCAGAGAGGAAGCAGCGACCTTCCTGACGGCTCAGTACCTTTGTGTTGAATGAATGAATGGAGTGGACAAATATATGACATCACGGAGGAGGTGCAGTTGAGGCAGCAGCCCGTGTGAATGTCTAAGTCAAGGTCACAGCAATATAAAGAGAAAGCCCTCTGCAGCCCTGACACTAACTCCCTCCACTTCGGTGCAACAGCTGCGTTAATTAGGTATTTGTGCCCGAGAGAGTGCTGCTCACACCCTTCCGCCTCCATTTCCTGCCCATTTTCCTTCTCACTCCCACCCCCTCCCACCTACTCTGAACATGGAAATAAATTGATGTGCTTAGGTCACTTAAACAAATATGAGACTTGATTCTGTGAAGTGAGTGTTTAGCTTGCAAAGGAAGGGATCAACGCAGTATTTTGGATCAAACAACTGTTTTCTTTAGCGGTTTAAAGTGATCTATTTTCATTTTTTAAGCCATTGCCTTGTGAAAGGACCTAAGAATATCCCCAACTTAGTGTTAGATCCCGTAATTACATTTTCCCATTTTGAAAGCAGTTATGCAGTCCTTACAATAGAGTCAGCGGAGCTAAAAATAAACTCCAGGCAGTTCATATTAACTGGGTAATAATAACAGGCGACAAGGAGGCTCAGTGTCCAAATATGAGGAAAACAGGAAGTTCATTACACAAGCTGTTCTTTTCTGATAGATCTGAATTCTTAAAACCTTAACTCAAAAATAATCCCTTCAGGTTATAAATAAAAGCAAAGAATTGTCTCTTACTTGTGGTTTAATGGAGATGATAACATTGTAGCTTGAATAAATCCACACAGTTATGGATTGAATGTAACGCCAGAGCATGAAAAGGAAGAGAAGGAAAATGTGGAGACCCTAATCCCAGACAAGCCCATGGCTGCGTTTGCCCCAGCCAGGGTTCACTCTTCTCTTTCCCGGGGCGCACATTGCCAAGGAGATACCACGTTCTCTGGTACAATGGCAAGAAAGCAGAAAGCCTTCAGGTGTGGAAAGGGCTTTTATTTTTCCCTGGGAGAAGGTGGATTAGCCGAACAACTCCAAGTCCAAGTGTCTGCCAAGGATTGTAAATTGCAGCCCTGGTTTTCCAGGGGATGAAGTGGAATGAAGCCCAGAGGAGGAGGTTCAATCTCTCCGTGTAGAACTCCTGTTCTCTGGTGAGTACCATTGATTGTAAAGATTCAGAATTTCTGAGAAAAACAAGGTGAATTTGGAAAAGGTAAATTTATGTAACTAGACTGAACCCCACCAGGTCCCTGAAGCTAAATCCCAACCCACCAGGGATGTCAGTGGGCACTGTGAGGAGGGACTCAGGACCTGGGATCTGCCTCCTCCTTGGAGTCTCTCATTAGTGTTATCACAGCCCTCAACAGCGTCACCTTGGCCCCAACAGGGACTCACATCTCTCCTTATTTTCCTCTAACGCCGTGGGGACCAAGCTGGAGGCTTGATTGACACTTGACTGGGAGAAGGGGGAGAATGGAGGTAACAGAGTCTGTCTTCAGCCTCAGACGGTAACAGGCTCAAGCTGGTTTGGCTCAGAAGTTGGAGCTTTCTCTTCAGAGCCTGGATCGGTGAGTCTGCAGGTTTACCTTGAACAGAAGGGCACACCTAGGGAGTGCTTTCCTCTTGGGTGCCCCATGCCCTCCCAGTCCTTCCTCTTCCATGTTGAGTGTGCTTCCTCCTCATGCAGGAGGGTGGGGTGGTTCTTAACTTCTTTCCCTTCACAACAGGCCTAGGAGCTCTGGTAGCACAGTGCCTAAGGCACTTGACTGCTAACCAGAAGGCTGGCAGCTCAAACCCACCAGCCACTCCTCGGAAGGAAGGTTGGGGCAATCTATTTCCGTAGTGATACTGCCTCGGAAACCCAAGGAGGGGTCGCTGTGAGTTGGGTCTGACTTGACAGCACATAACAACAACAACAACAATACACTACAAATCTAGGAGCATGTTCCAGGAAGGGGCTTCTTGTCACTTTGAGACTGATAAGGGACAAGGACAGTCTCAGGGGGCATGAAGAGTGCTAAGGTCTCACGCATCACAACAGCCTCAGATGCAGACTTTTGATACTGTTTCCAAATAGGGTTACACAGACAGCTCCAGACATACACTGACCTCATTAATAAAAGATGCTCATCCATAGCTTTAAACTCACTTTCTGTGACCAAATCACATCGGCAGTTGGGTGCTATGGCTTTTATAAACCCCACGAATAATGTAGTTATATCACTTCATGTATATTTATTAGACATGAACTTTTAGAATATATGACTATCTTTATAACCCTGTTCGGTCACATCTTCATTTTTTAAAATACAGGGATTCTTGAAGGTGGGGCATGATCTGACCTCTGAGGGGCTCTGAACTGACCTTCCCTGTGACGAGACCTCTGCAGAGAGAAGCAGGAAGATTTTTCTGGAGAGATTCATAGAGATACCCCTTCATGGTGGGTGATGCAGGGTTCCTGTGTGCACATAGGAAACATCATCTCCTAGGAGACATGTTGCACTGAGATGTCCTGGTCCTGGACTCAGTATCTTGACTTTGTTGCTCTGGACAGTTCCTGGAGGTTACTCCATGAAGAGCAGTGAAGGCACAGATCAAAGGGCCTGGTAACAGACAGAGAAAAAGAGAGAGAGAGAGAGCGCACAAGGGAGTTATGGACAGCTGTCAAGCCTGGATGTAGAGAGTATGACAAACAAGAGGGATTAATTGTTCAATTGAATAATTGTTCAATTGAATGAGCAGCCCATGAGGGTGGGCAGTTACTCCAGAGGGAGCTGGGAAAGGGATACCTTTTGGGGAACCTTACTGGACGGCAGTGATGTGAAGACCTCAAGGTAGATCAGGCACATCCCAGAGGGATCAGAAAGCCGGGCGCGAAGCTGAAGAAGCAGCCAGATTGTCTGTGGAGACTCGTGGAGGAGGAAGCCCTGCACTGACTACTCCCTCCAGTACCTGTCAGTAAGCTTTGTTGTTAGATGCCGTCAAGTCAGCTCTGACTCACAGTGACCCTGTGTACAACAGAAACACTGCTCTGTTGTGTGCCATCCTTACAGTCAACCAGCCGGAAACTCCTTTTAGGCCTCTTACCTCTGTATACACAGTGCAGACAGACTTCTGATGGTGCTTTTGATTAATTAATCCTTTTGCAAATACAAGAGTCCTTGGATAGGAGGAGGAGGTGTCTTAGCTGTGGGGTAAGGTGTAATTTTCCTAGAGTTTTGAGCCATCGTTTGAACTAAGTCAAGTATGACATGCCTTCATAAAGCAACCTGCGCCTCTCACACCTCCAGTACTTCTGCCACAAGGTCAACTGTATGCATTATTAAAGTATAATTTAAATCCATTAGTTTCATTTACATGCTCCCACTTATAATTCATAGTGCTACAAATAAAACATTCTAATATCTTAATTTTTGTGCCAAGAACCTAGTACAAAACCCTTCCTAAGGCTAATAGAAAGCCATTCAGTCTGCATGATTAAATCATTATTGAGCGCTAATAATCTTTGGTTTTAAATATCAGTGGCTTCTGTTACACACATTTTTCTTAACTTTACATTTTATTTCTTTAATTTGCACTAATGAGAGCACCAGTGCTCCATATTTGGCGTTATCTGCCTAGCAACTTGACTCTGAGCCACTAGAGCTACGAGCTACCAGTCCTCAAGCTTTCTGGATTGCAAAACTCTATTGTTTCCTGACTTCCACATATTATCCAGTATTTCTTATGGAGCAACATTGGCAGATTACGGAAAAAAGCCATACACCTCAACTACCATTTTGCTTCTGTTGTCTCCATTACAAGTAATGGTTCCTAAGCTATACAAAAATAGAACAAATATTATGAACAGGGTTTAAAATCAAAGAGAGTTGTTGGGTGTGTGAGCATGGTTTGTGCGTAGGAAGCTGAAGATAGCCAAGTTAATTAATTCAACCAGTATCTGTGCAGTGCCTAGTATTTGCCAGACCTGATGTAGGTGCTGGAGATACAAAAGTGTACAAAGCCATGTTCCCATTCTCAGGGAACTTACATGCTCATGGTAAGAGACAGCGGACAGGGAGTGAGTGACAGAAAGTGGGGTATGTAGAGAGGGCCTCTCTAATAATGTGACTGTTGGACAGAGACCTGAAAAAAGTCAGCAAAGCAATTGGCTATCTGGGGAAAGAGCTTTCTTCCTGGAGGAACCTTGGGCACAAAAGCTCGGCACAGGAGGTTGCATAGCATTTTGAAAAATATGAAGGGGACCAGTGAGAGTCTAGTGGACAGAGTGAGGGGACAGTGGAAAGAGAGGAAGGTGCAAGTTAGCAGGGGAAGATTAGGTAGGGTCTTTCTTTAGACCCGAGTAAGGACTGTGAACTTTTTTTTTTTTCCCCCCTAGTGCAATTGGAAGCCAATCAGAGGTTTTGGGCAAAAGAGCGATGTGTAGATTTTAACAGGAACACTGCGGCTGCCATAAGGGGAGTGTCTGAGACTGAGTTCCCTAGAAGTAGCTCCTGAGCCAGGCTGTGCGTGTGAGTTATAGAGGCAGTGCGCTCAGGAGAAGCTGGGGGCGGGGAAAGAGGACAGGGGTGGTGGGGACAGCGTGGCATGCATGTGATTTCAGGCACGATCTGGCTTCAGCCTGACCCCGTGGGGCGCTCTGGAGCAGAAGTTATACTGTTGAGTTGTTGTCCATGTGGAGGTAAGGGGACCCTCACCCTGATTGTTGGCCAAAGACTCTGGGGAAGGGGGTTTATGGCATCAGTCCCAGGTGAGGTGGTTTCCATTGTTCAAGGGCAGTCTGCACTGAAGCACTCATAGCAGCTGGAGAAAGGGCTCACGACCAAACTGATAAGAAGGATTCCAGGGGCCCTAAAGTCCTACAGGGAATGAATGTGGAAGTAGAGAGACTAGCAGGCGAATGCAGTAGTCCGGGAAAGAGATGAAGGCCGTATGGGTTAGAAGACAGCAGTGGAGCTGTGGAGCAGTGGTTGTATTCTGAATACATTTTGAATGCAGATCCCACAGGATTTGCCAATCCATTGCCCATAGAATATGAGAGGAGAAGAATCAATGATGCTACATGGTTTTTGGTTTAGCCATTTATTGAGAAGAGGAGCGGGATTGAGACTGGGGTGACAATTAGATGCTCCCTTGGAGACATGTTAAAGTAGCAATGCCTAGAAGATGTCCAAATGAAGATGTCAAGTAAGCATCTGATGTGATAATATGTTTCAGTTCGTAAGCTCACATGACCAATCCTCCATGACACAAGGAGAATGTGCATATGTGTTTGAGGTATCACTGCTGCTAATTTTTATTGGGGTTCTGAGAATGGATGTGTCATAAGAAAGTCATAATTAGGTTCAGTATACCTCAAAAAGGGAAAAAGGTGAATGCTGTTCTTGTTAGTGCTGTTGAGTTGGCTGCAACTCCTATGAGCCCTAAGCACAACAGAATAAAATGCTGCCTGGTCCAGTGGACACTATTTAAAAACAAAACAAAAAACCCAAACCCAGTGCCATTGAGTCAATTCCTACTCATAGTGACCCCCGTTGAGTTTCTAAGGCGGTAAATCTTTACGGAAGTAGATTGCCCTGTCTTCCTTCCATGGAGTGGCTGGTGTGTTTGAACCACTAATCTTCTGGTTAGCAGTCAAATGCCTTAGGCACTGTGCCACCAGAGGTCATTACTGGCCATTACAGGTAAGTTTAATAGCAACTACAGGCACCATCTCTAAAATAGACAACAAACAGAAAATGTTTGAGTAATATACCACAGGTTGTAATGGTTTGGACATGGATTTTGGCGTGGATTCCCTAAGAACAAAGCAGACCGTACTTGATTTAATCCTGTATTTGAATAGTTTTCTAGGTGCACCACAAACCAAAACAACCAAACTCACTGCCATCGAGTCAATTCCGACTTACAGTGGCCCCCTTTGCGTTTCTGAAGCAGCAAATCTTTATAGAAGTAGATTGCCCAGTCTTCCTTCCTAGAGTGGCTGGGGGGTTTGAAGCATCAACCTTCTGGTTAGCAGTCAAATGCCTTAGGCACTACACCACCAGAGGTGCATGTTGTTGTTGTTGTTGTTATGTGCCGTCGAGTCGGCCCCGACTCATAGCGACCCCTCCTTGGGTTTCCGAGGCAGTATCACTACAGAAGTAGGATTGCCCAACCTTCCTTCCGAGGAGTGGCTGGTGGGTTTGAACCGCCAGCCTTCTGGTTAGCAGTCAAGTGCCTTAGCCACTATGCTACCAGAGCTCCCATCCAGAGGTGCATAGGTTTGTGAAATTCTGTGGTCTTAGTACGTCCAGCCTAAGGCACTTGAATGCTAACCAGAAGGCTGGTGGTTTGAACCCACCAGCCACTCCTCAGAAGGAAGGTTGGGCAATCTACTTCTGTAGTACTGCCTGGGAAATCCAAGGAGCGGTCGCTAGAAGTTGGTCCGACTCAACAGCACATAACAACAACAACAAAGTACGTCCAAATTTTTATACAATGTTTGTCAAATTGTTTTACGATATCCTTCAGGACAGAATGAAGAAATGTGGGATAGAATCATTACGTGGCTTCCTAATTGATGGAACAAGAGGTCGCTGGATGCAGTGCTAGTCATCGGTTTGATTAGCAACCAAATGAATGACTGCAAACCTGTTATTTGATTTGAAAACAGGACAACCTGGGGGAGAAGTAGCTAATGTAATGAATTATAGATGCAAGTTTGAAAGTTTTTAACAGATTGGGAGGAGAAGCCCAAACTCACAAGCTGGCATTTAAGAAGGATGGATACAAAATACAGCAAAACAACCCATGTCACAGGTTGTGAGAAATCTCCTTCATAACCAGTGACAGAATTAAGTTTTTTTTTTTGTTTAAACAAGAGGCTTATTTTTCATTGTTAATTGTAGCATGAACTGAGGAGTGTGCAGGTTTTAGAGCCATCTGCCTGGGTCGGAATCCTGGCTCTGCCATTTCTGGCTGTTTGATCTTGGGTATGTTCTTTAAAAATCTTTATTTTTTTTGTTTTCCTTACCCATAAAACGAGGATGTTGATATTGGTTCTAACCTCGTGTTGTTGTTGTTGTTGTTATGTGCCATGGAGTCGAACCCGACTCATAGCGACCCCTCCTTGGGTTTTCGAGGTGGTATCACTATGGAAGTAGATTGCCCAACCTTCCTTCCGAGGAGTGGATGGTGGGTTTGAGCCGCCAGCCGTGGAGTCAGCCCCGACTCATAGCGACCCCTCCTTGGGTTTCTGAGGCAGTATCACTACGGAAGTAGGATTGCCCAACCTTCCTTCCGAGCCATTAGCCATTAGACAGATGCAAATCAAAACAACAATGATTTACTATCTTGCCCCAGCACTAGTAGCAAAGTTCAACAAGACACAAAATAACAAATGCTGTCCAGGATGTGGAGAGATTGGGACTCTCATATACTGCTGGTGGGACTGTCAAATGGTACAACCACTGTGGAAAGCA
>NW_006921854.1:3363449-3366695 GCF_000298275.1 Orycteropus afer afer
GCAGAATGTATTCCAGGGCCATAGTATTGGGGGTCTTACCAGATTTCATCTGACCAGTAATTCTGGTCATTATTGAGTTTCTGGATTTTGTTCCACGTTTTCCCTCCCACTCTATCCAGGATCTTCTCATTGTACTTTTTAGTGCTGGAATTTTGTGTTCAGTTCTGGGTCCCATTGAAAAAAAGAAAAGAAAAGAAATCAGTCTATTGCGTGGTGAGAAGCTTCTGTCTCATAGTGACCCTAGAGGGCAGAGTAGAATTGCCCCATGAAGTTTTTAAGGCCATAAATCATTTCAGAAATGGATTGCCACATCTCTTATCTGCAGAGTGACTGGTGGGTTCAAACCATCGACCTTCTGGTTAGCAGCTGATTGCCTAACCACTGTGCCACCAGAGCTCCCTGTCCCTAATTAAGAAAGTGTTCACAAGCTGGGGGAGATGGAAGAGAGAAGGTGGTGAAGTGTGTAGAATTTTGCCAAGAGAAGAAAAGTTGAAAGGACTCAGGTAGAAAGATGACTTGGAAAGATTTAGGATCTGATATAAAGCTTTCTTGAAAATTTTGGAGGGCTGCTGTGGAAAAGGATTAAATAGTCTCTTTGGCTTTGGAGACAGAACCAGGACCAGAGGGGAGTGGGGTGGGAAGGGGAAATGCTTTACATTTTCCTTCTGGTCAGTGAAGGACACAGTCCTGTCCTTGCTCTGCCACTAACTACTATTACAAGTTCAGTAGTGTTGGAAGATGGCAGGCCCCTCAACTCCTCAGATCTGTTTCATAATCTGTGAAATAAGAGTTTAAATCAAGAGTGCTCTAAAGTAGAAGTTGCATTTGGTCTACCAATGGATTGTCTTCCTGGGCATGTTAGAGGAGACATTATTATATTTGGTTGGAGTTGGGCCCAAATGACACCAAAGATTTCTTTAATTCTAAGATTCTTGATTTTGTGTGTGTGTGTGTGTATATTTAGATAGCCTATTGATTCTTCGGGAGCTTTGGTAGTGTAGTGCCTAAGGCATTTGACTGCTAACCAGAAGGCTGGTGGTTCAAATCCACCAGCTACTACTCGGAAGGAAGGTTGGGCAATCTACTTCCGTAGTGATACCACATCAGAGGGGTCACTATGAGTCCGATCCAACTAGACAGCAGTGAGTTTGGTTTTTTTTTTAGTTTGGTATCAATTCTTCAGTGAGCTCTGATGGTGCAGTGGTTAAGGCATTGGGTTCTAACCAAAAGGTTGGTGGTTTAAACCCACAGCCACTCCATAGGAGACAGATGAGGGGGTTGGCTTCTGTAAAGATTTACAGCCTTGGAAACCCTGTGGGGCAGTTCTACTCTGCTTATAGGGTCCTCGCAGAGTTGGAATAGATTAGATGACAGTGGGTTTGGCTTCTTTTGTGCATATGTAATCAGTTCTCCATCCCCCATCCCCTGAGACCTGCTTTCTCTCTGGAGATCTAGACTCTTCAGTGATTATCTAAGAACTCCTTCTATTCTCTACTGATTAGAGCGAGGTGTGACTCCCACCCCATTCACAGTCCCTGGGGCATAAAGCCCACAGAGAATTGAATGACCCCCTGAAATTGATGACACAAGGTGTGATTAGTAAGTGTCACGGAGCCTAATCTGTCACAGAAGAATTTCTAGTGCTGGTTTGCTCGTGGTCTCCATTCTCCATCCTGAGAGTAGAAAAAGTGCAAAGTACCACGAGCCACTGATTCAGTATGACAGGCCCCTAGGTTCCTGGCTATGCACTGGGTACTTGGGGGCTGTGGAGGTGTGTGCAGAGTAGAACTAGGGAGGCAGTTATTCGGAGGGCTGTAGTGCTGCAGTCCCTATGACTGGATGCTTTCTGGGTTTGGAACTGACCTAGGGATGCATACAAGGCAAACTCAAGGCCAGTCCTGGCCAGAAGGCTAGAGACTTCCAGCCCCTTCTTTCACCGGTCACGGGCAGAAACCATCGACTTGATGGCAACAGGCCCTTTTAATAGTGACTGCTAACCAGAAGGCTGGCGGTTCAAACCCACCAGCTACTCCTTGGAAGGAAGATGGGGCAATCTACTTCCATAGTGATACTGCCTCGGCAACTGAAGGAGGGGTCGCTATGAGTCAGGTCCGACTCAACGGCACATAACAACAACAACAACATTGTGGTCCAAAATTCAGATTCTGCAAGATCTATCTGTTTGTAAATAATAAATAAATAGACCAAGGACTTAAAATCATCAAGATGCTTTGTTTTTATTCTAAAAAATTAATAAGTAATCTGCTTCTATATTTGAGAAGTCACAGTGTGTTCCTGTGACCAAAGTACACCAAACTTCCATTCTGATTCCAAATGTCTATAAAATCCAGTAACACTTGTCTCAGCGTCGAATAAACACATTAAAAATGAAATATTGACTTTCTCTGCTGAAACGTTTTCATCCACTTACAGGTGGACCCAAAGACTTGAGTTCTGAAGGATGGTAGCATGCTAGATTGGTGCCAGCTGTTGTTAGGAATTATGGGCTAAAGTGCTTATTGTTGGATGGAAAATCAGCTTGAGCCTGGCACCAATGACTTAATGCACTTGCAAGACAAAGCGTTTAAGTGAAAGTCAATCATGTTCTCCTCTTTGGAATGTCTTTTGTAAAAAGAAAGCTCAGGTGGTTTCATCCAGCCAAGATTAAATTCAAAGTTAAGATTTTAAAGTGAAATGGAAAATTTCAAGTCAATGAATTAGAAACTTTGTTCAATTCATGGTTAGGTGAAAACATAAAGCAAGAGACATCCTCACTGCCCCTCTCTGTGCATACACAGAGGGGCTGGGTGTGAAGAACCACTTCCTGACGGCCGCTTTGTGTGGTTTTCATCTGGTCAGTGAGCTCTGCGCCGCTGTCTCGTGGGAGGGGTTTGATCTGTCAGCCCCTGCTTCTGTAGTTTCTTCTGAAATTCTTCTTCCTCTCCTCTTCCTCCCAGACCTGAAACCAGGGACTCAGATGGATGGGGGTGACCACTGGGCCAGGGCTGGTGTAGAAGCTTCACTGACATAGGGGGAGAATCCTGCTGATGGGTGTCGAAAGCCACTGCAGAGCCAGCGCTTTAGGAGAAGGTTACGTTTCCATAAATTACATCAAGGGGGGTACTGTCTGAAATCCAATCCTTTAGCAACAGCGTTTATTCATATTTTTCAAAAATTTGAGGTATAATGTATATACAGCGAAATGCGTGCTTTTGAACTTCAGTCAGTTTTGGTGGATGCGTATCA
>NW_006921854.1:3367910-3369856 GCF_000298275.1 Orycteropus afer afer
AAAAAAACCCACCCCTCATTACCAATGAGTCAATTCATACTCATGGAGACCCTGTAGGACGAAGTAGAATTGCCCCAAAGGGTTTCCAAGGCTATAAATCTTTGTGGAAGCAGACTGCCACATCTTTCTCCTGCGGAGCAGCTGGTGGGTTCAATCCGCTGGGTTTGAGTTAGCAGCCACGCTCTTACCCACTGCACCCCCAGGGCTCCTTATGAGCTTGCTAAGCCTTCTCAATTCTTTTTCCTATTGACCCCAGGTATGGACTCGGAATCATGCTTTACAATGATACATCCATCAGTGGATCAGATTTGTTGAATGAAATGAAGATAATTTTCCCTTCCCTAATCTAAAGGGCCCCTGAGGCAACAAGTTTGGAGGTCACCCTTGAAGCTTTTGCTGGTTAATACCTAGAGGGAGAATTCTAATAAGCAGACACTTTGCAGATTCCTGTCTCTCAGAACTTAATGACATTTGCATTTGGCTATGATAAGATGATGGAAACACAAAACTCCAGGCTGTCAATCAACTTGGACTTATTTTCCAAAATCCATTTCTTTTAAAAAATCTTTGAACATTCTTTTAAATAGCAAAATTATACAGCTAGTTTTTAAACAATTACAATGTTTTCCACCTATATATGACATTTTAATTGGCTACCTAAAATTAGTCATTGCTGCAAATCTGATTTAGGAGGTGTTCATGTGAATGTGTGTGTGTGTTTATGCGAGGGTGATATGTGTGAACTGAGGCGTTCCTCGGGTTTGGAGGGAAAAGGAGGGAAGATATTTATTGAAATGATATTTTTATATTGTCCACTTTTTACCTTTAAAAATACCAGTAGAAAAATTCTGAAGCATATAGATTTCTGGCATGTAATTTATCTTCAAAACAGAATTTACCCTAACCAGTTATAAATTTGAGTTTCTTTCTGAATTAACCATGTTGGCATCACCCCAGGTGCCTCCTTATGTTCACATGGTTGCTTCCAGACTCTATGTAGAATCTTATGCCTCTGTAGTATCAAATTTGTTAAGTGGCATATTTTTATATCAGTAATTTTTATAGCATATTGTTATTCCAGACTTTTACATGCCTTTAATTTATTCTTAACTTCAATATAGCAGTATTGATTTCTTTTCCTTTTAAATTTGATGGTATGAACACTTGAGTTATGATTTAAAGTCATTTCAGTACCATCAGTATTTTGTACTTCATTTTCTATTCTTTTACAAATGGTAGAGATTTGGAAAGGGAGCTCCAATTTCCTCTTTATAGCTCTTTGAGAAAAAGTTGGGTAATTTCTTAATATGGTTGAGATGATGTGGCTCTGATGCCCATGAATTATTCGTGGTGCTTCCATGCAGAACAGTAAGAACAGTGTTGCTTGCAAATCAAAAAGAGCCTGGTGAAGTTTCCTTAAATCTTGTCTCCTCTTCGTAGTCCTCTAGGAACGGGGAGTAAACTGATGCTTCTCCTCTTCGTAGGCCAAATGTCAATGGTTTTTTTTTGCAAAATAAGATCGCCAAATTGCAGAGTAGCAGTGTCCTTGCTCTGCTGTCTAGATACCATGTTTTTGTGGCTGTGAGGATCATGCTTAAAGACAGCAGGGGTGAAAGAGGCTGATGAAGATGCTTTCATTGCTGGTTAAAGCAAGGTACCCAGTGCAGCAATCAAAGGACTGATTCCCACCCCCACCCCCCACGGACACTTTGTTTGCAATTGAGATAAGCTGCCACCAGGTGAATGGTGGTACCATAGTTGTTTGGCCCACCATCCAAATAACTTTAATGGGAGACCAGTTCAGAGCATTTATTTACACTTTTGATTACATCATTTTTCTTTTTAACGTAGAGTTGTGACCACATTAATGGAAATAAAGATAAAGAGGAAAAGCTCAACTGAAAATCAGGTGTCTTTTATTTTTCTTTGGTTATTTTCAGTCTGTG
>NW_006921854.1:3370651-3371542 GCF_000298275.1 Orycteropus afer afer
AAACACTTGTAAGTAATAGCTCCTCCCACTTCCCAGCCCATGGTAATGACTAATAAACTTATCTCTGTGCATTTGGCTATTTTAGATAGTTGTATACGTCTATAGAAGAAGTGGGATCATACAGTATTTTTCCTTTTCTGAGTTAT
The DNA here is from genome assembly GCF_000298275.1 of Orycteropus afer afer. Taxonomy (NCBI): domain Eukaryota; kingdom Metazoa; phylum Chordata; class Mammalia; order Tubulidentata; family Orycteropodidae; genus Orycteropus; species Orycteropus afer. Next base: position 3,370,798 of record NW_006921854.1, read on the forward strand.
TTTACTTAGCGTAATATTTTCAAGGTTCATTCATGTTGTATTATGTATCAGAACTTCATTTTTTTATGACTGAGTACATATGTACCATAGGAGCGCTGGTGGCATAGTGCCTAAGGCACTTGACTGCTAACCAGAAGGCTGGTGGTTCAAACCCAAGGAGGGGTCGCTATGAGTCGGGTCCGATTCGATGGCACATAGCAACAACAACAGCATATATGTACCATATTGTGTTCATCCTTTCTTCTGGTGATTTGGGACATTTGGGTTTTTGCCACATTTTGGATATTGTGTATAATGCTGCAGTGAAATAAAACAAAGCATTGGCACACAAGTAAGCATCTGTTTGAGTCCTTGCCTTCAAGTATCTGGGAATGTACTTAGAAGTAGATTGCCGGATCATACAGAATTTGGTGTTTAACTTTTCGAAGAACTACCAAACTGTTTCCACAGTGGCCAAATCACTTTACATTCCCCCAGCAATGCACTAGGTTACGGTAGCCTTATAAAACGAGAAAATTAATTGCAAGGTATTCTCTTATTTTTCATTCTCTGGAGGAGTTTTCACAAATTTGGAATTATATTTTTCTTGACTCTTTGGTAGAACTTTCTAATGAAGCCGTCTGGAGCTGGAATTTTCTTTGTGGGGAGATTTCGTACTTCTGGCTCAATTCCTCTGGTATAAGACAATTCTAGTTTTTTTATTTCCAGTACTCCAGTCAGTTACATGCTAGACCTTTACATATAT
>NW_006921854.1:3395124-3419207 GCF_000298275.1 Orycteropus afer afer
ACGGCAAATAACAACAACAACAGTCATATTTTGAGTGCCTTCTGACCTGAGGGGCTAATCTTCCAGCATTATATCAGACAATGTTTCACTGCTGCTCATAAGATTTTCCAGTAATCTATCAGACAGTGTTTCACTGCTATTCATAAGGTTTTCACTGGCCAACTTTATCAGAAGTGGAAGGCCCCATCTTTCTTTCCAGTGTGTCTTAGTCTGGAACCCCACTGATACTTGTCCATCATGGGTGACCCTGCTGGTATTTGAAATACTAGTGGCCTAGCTTCTAGCAATCACAGCAACACACAACCACCACAATCTGACAAACTGACAGACAAAGGGTGGATTATTCACAATAGTTAAAAAAAAAATTGAAACAACATAAGTGCCCATCAAGGGATGAAAGGTACACACACACACACAATGGAATACTATGCAATCTTAAAGAATAATGGTGAATCTCTGAAACATGTTATAATATGGATGAGCCCACAGGACCTTATACCGAGTGAAATGAAGGTAAGGTAGGTACTATTATTATCTTCATTTTACAGATCAGGAAACTGGGGTACAGAGTTATCTCACAGAGAAGTTAGCTTACAGAGAAATTAAAAATTTGCCCCAGACTCTTAGCTCATACCGCATGTAGAAATCAACTCAAAATGGATCACATATCTGTTTGTAAGAACTAAAACCATAAAGCTTGTAGAACAAAATAGGAGCCAAGCTTTGAGACCTAGTTTTGATGATGATTCAGGGATATAACACCAAGAGCATGAGCAACATAAGACCTAATAGACAAATGAGACTTTTTTGTAGCAAAGGGGCTTTATCAACAAAGTGAAGACCTAACCTACATATTGTGAAAGAATATTTGGGAACCACATATCTGATAAGGGTTGTACATACAGCGTATGTGAAGAACTCTTACAAACTCAACAGGGTCATTAGTCATCAGAGAAATACAAGCCAAAGTCACAATGAAATACCACTCGATTCCAACTGATAGCAACTCCCGCTGGGTTTCTGAGGCAGTAAATCTTTATGGAAGTAGATTGCCCAGTCCTGCTTCTGTGGGGTCGCTGGTGGAGTCACTTAGCAGTCAGATGAAGCACGGTGCTCTAGAGCTCACACGCAACAGGATGGCTAAAACAAACAAACAGAAATTAGCAAGTGTTGGTGAGGTTGTAGAGAAAGTGGAATCCTCATCCACTTCTGGTGAGAATGTAAATTTGTGCAATATCTATGGAAAACAATTTGGCAATTTCTCAATAAGTTAAGCTAAACTGCTATATGACCCAGCAATTCTACTCCTAGGTTATATCTGAAAGATTTGGAAGCAAGTGTTCAAAACAAAACTTGTACACAAAAGTCAGAAGAAACAACCCAAATATATTTTAAAAATGTGGTGTAGCCATACAGTGAGATATTATTCAGTCACAGAGAGGAATAAAGTACTGGTATATGCTACAGTATAGATGAATCTTGGAAACATTATGCTAAGTGACAGAAGCTAGATACAAAAGGTCACATATTGTATGACTCCATTTATTTGAAATACCAGAATAATCAAATCCTTAGAGATAGAGAACAGATCAGTGGTTGTCCGGATTGGAGAGGGAGGGTATGGGGAGTATGGGTTTTCCTTTTGGGGTCATGGAAATATTCTGGAACTAGACAGTGGTGACAGTTGCACAACATTGTGAATGTACCAGATGTCACTGAATTATATACTTTAAAACGGTTAAAATGGTATGTGTATTTTAACACAATGAAAAACAATCAACTTGCCCACAGTCGTTGGTAAGTGATGAAGCCACCTTATTTCTACAGAAATCTCAGAGGGTTCAAACTACCATTTTCTTTTCTGTTCAATCTTACTCTACTTACTTTTCTTTTCTATTTTTTCTTACTCTGCTTTCAAGGTTAAGCTGAGAATTGCTTTCTCCAGGAAGCCTCCCCACATCTCTGCAATCAAACGAATCATCATTTGAGATCTCATGTCATTTCAGTTACCCCATGGTCATAGCTTTCTATTAAACAGTTGTGTCTGCATTCACAATGATTTGGGAACTACTTGAGGCCGGGGACTAGTCTTTTCATCTTTCTCCTCTGACCTGTCCAACTCTGACATAAGACCTTCCAGATAGGGGAATAATCAGGAACAGTTCTAATTCTGGCCTCTGTGACTTGAACTAGAACGGGAGGGCAGGGCTTGATGCATCATAGATATTTTTAAAGAAATAAAGGAAACTGTTCTTTTACACAGCAGGGAGTGAACTTATTACTCATCTAGGTAGAAGACTATAGAAGATGAAAATGCACACAGGTCCTGGAAGAGTTTAACCAAACGAGTAAGTTTAGAAAGAGGCATAATGTGTTACCAAGGGAAAAAGGGGGACACGCCTTACCTTTCAAGTGAAGGCCATGGTTGACAATAATCATGATTTCTCAAGACTGTCCTGGCTCACACAGGCCATCTAGTTACCCACTGATTTGGCAACAGCTCAATTACTCTGTTCAGTTCAGATCACCAAGCTGGCTAATACATGCTTTCCACTTCACTGAAAGCTCTGGAGACACAAATGCTTGTCCACACCCCAGAATGAATCCAAGCTGAGGTTCAGCACAATTAGTTATTTGTTTCCTCTAACATCTGAACCTTGTGAGATTCAGCCACCTCCTGGGAACCAGCCGTCTGCCAACGAGGCATGAATAAAACAGAGAAGGTTCCAGCTGGCGTCACCTGCTGTGTTTTACCTTATTTCTCTACACATACTTCCAGACTTCTGAAATCCAGGGGCCTCTCTCAAGAGGATGCAGTCTGCATGGCTGGGCCTGGGAGACCTTGTTTCGGGTTTTGCCTTTTTTATTTTGGAGGCCCAGCCTGAGTCCTCAGCTAATAGATAATGGAACTGAGATGCCGATCCTCAGGTTCTCACATGGCTCTGACCTCTGGCCAACCTCACAGTCAAGTCCTTTCCAGATAACCCCTTGGAAGTTATTAATCTGCAGATCATAGAAAAAGCCCTGCTTGAAAACTCATCTTTGAAGAGTGCCTACCCTCTGCCACGCTTCCTCTCTTACTCTCTTGTCCTATGACATAGTGGTTTGGGTTCATTGTACATACACCGCTGTGAGTCATGCTCTTGTTGATTTCCATGGCTGCTTCTTTCCTTTGTAGTATCTCTCTGTGAATGTACAATGGCCCGCTCTCATTTCCACTGCGGTTGTCTCAGTTCAGCCTCTGTGACACCCTGCCTACTTTCCTAATACCTGCCCAAGTGGTAGTGCTTAAGTGCCTGGGCTCTGAAGCCAGACACTTGTGCTTAAATCCTGCATCTGCCAAAGCTGTGTGGCTGCGGGTTAATCAGATAATCTCCCCGGGCCTCAGTTTTTCCGTCTGGGAAACTAGCAATAGTAATCATACTCATTTCCTGTGGTGGTTCTGATGATTAAATGAATTATTAGGAAAAATGTGAAGTGTTGAAAGCAGTGTCTTACTTACGTATTTATACAAGAGCTATTAGTATTATTATTGTTGGCATTGTCGTTGTCGTTACTCCTCACGTTACCCAGGACACTGCTTTGCACACAGCATCGGTTCAGTTTTTATGAAGATAAGGATTTATTTGGTAGCCATTTTCTAGTTTGACAATAAATAAATAAATAAAAATTAAAGGGAGCCTCTTACAGATAGACTGAATTTGAGAGAAATTTGGTAAAAATGAGGTCTTCTAAGTGTAGGTGATTCAGAGATGAGATTGAAGAGCTGGACTAAGGATGAACTGTAGTGGTCCTTTAACATGAGGCGAAGTTGCTGGAAGTTTGGAAGAAGGCAGAGGGGAATCCTTGAGAGTTCTGAGCTGGGAGTGACAATGAACGCTGAGATGACCCCACAGGAAGAGTCTGTGATTTAAAGGACAATGATGGCTCACTCATCCAGCAGCTCCTAGAAAACCGTATGGGGCAGTTCCACTCTGTCCGATGGGGTTACGACGCATCAAAACCCACTCAATGGCACCTATCAACAATCACACAGCAGGGCTTATTTGAAACGCCAGCCCCACAGAGTCTGAGTTTTATTCATTATTAAAAATATCCATGAGTACTCAATGGCAGTTACTTCCAGGGGTGGGGAGTGATACTGACACAGTTCCTGTGTTCATGGAGTTTACTATCCGGACAGGAGTCGTCGTTAGTTACCGTGGAGTAGATTCTGAGCTACACCCACCCTGTTGGGAGAGTAGAACTGCGCCCCGCAGTTTTCAAGGCTGTGGCCTTTTGCAAGCAGATGGCCACATCTGTCTCCTGAGGCGTCTCTGGGTAGGTTCAAACCACCAATCTTTGGTCTAGTAGTTGAGCGCTTAACCCTTTGTGCCATCAAGGGACTCGTGTGTGTGTGTGTGTGTGTGTGTGTGTGTGTGTTTGTAGAATTGAACAGAGACACATTGGCCACAATCTAAAGCAAATGTGAAGAGGTGCATCGGGATCTTTTTCTGAACTAAACTTTCACTGCAATCTCCCATTGCCTGATCTAGTTGTTCTTCCCTTTTCTTCACCCTACTCTACGGAGAGTACTGACCCTCTAATACGTAGATATGAATGCTTAAATCTTTTTAAGAGAGTTCCTCCTTGGTGCTTTAGTTGAATTGTCTTGATAATTCTTGTTGGTACTGTTGTTAGCCTCTGACTTGTACCTACTCGTAGTGGTAATTCTTAGTATTCTGGTAAAAGAACATTTTTCTTTGCAATTCACTTTTTCTTAGAGACACAAAGTTCTTCCTTGTAGGTATTTTTTTTAACTACAGGCATGGCTTTTGTACTGAGGAAACAAGATTACTAAGGAAGGTGTGGACCCTGTGACTGTCAATCAAATAAAGGTGGTAACTGGCCAGTCATTTTTATACTACTCTTCCTAATTCCACATGCCTGATATGGGGCAAAAGCATGGGCTGTAAGCCAGAGAGCACTGGGTTCAAGATCCAGCTTGCAATAATCTTTGTGATCTATGGCAGCTACTTAACCTCTCTGAAACTTGGTTTTCTCTTTTGTAAAATAGACAATAACTTAGATCATAGGATTATGATGAACGCTACATAAAATAATATATGAATCACATAGCACAGTATCTGTACATGGTGAGAACGCAACACATTTTGATTTCCTTATCTCTCTCATTCCTCTCTTGAGGCTTATGATTGGGGTTAAATTATTTGCACAAAATATTAATTATTGTAATTTAGACACTTTAACAACTTGTAACATACTTTAACATTATTCTCAAAACACTGATGCCTAATTTTTCTTGGGCTTAAATATGAAGTTCACTGCATTTATTATTTGCCTCAGAATATGGAAAGAACTGGCAGTTAATAATTCACAGTTATTGTCAATAATCTTTTTTTTAAATTTTTATTGTGATTTGGGTGAAAGTTTACAGAGCAAATTCATTTTTTATATAGCAGTTCACATGCACTTTGTCTCATGGCATTGACTGCAATTTCCCACAATGCAACAGCTCTTTTCCCACTTCGTCCCCATAGTTACCTCTTCCCTGTGTCCTTCCCTCCATGCACTCCTGCCCCCCCCCCCAAGCTGTCTCCCTGTGCACACACAGCCCCTCTATTCTCCCATGATTGATCTCTCTAAGGAGTGTACCTACCTAATGTAAATGTTCAGCTCATATGCCTGTCTTTTGTGTGATTGGAACTCACAAGAGTGGGTTCAATTCTGGACCTACAGGGCAGCTAGGGGCCATAGTCTCAGGGGTTCCACCAAGCTCTATCAGACCAGCAAACCTGGTCTCTCTCTCTCTCTCTCTTTTTTTTTTTTATGATTTTGAGTTTTATTCCACATTGATTTCCCACTCTATCCAGGATCTCCTACATAGATCCCCCTCCAAGTGGTTGTATGGTCAGTAATGTTTGATAAGACATGGAGGATAGGAGGAATTCAGAACACTTGGAATAAGCAAATATTCCAAATTTCTAAAGGAAGAACAAAATATGTACTCCCACCCCTACACCACTCAACCCTGGAATAACCAGTTGCCATCGAGTTGATTCTAACTCATGCAGACCTCATGTGTGGCAGAGTAGAACGGTTCTGTAGAGTCTTCTTGGAAGTAATCTTTACAGAATCAGATTGCCAGGCCTTTCTTTCACGGTGCCACTGGGTGGATTTGAACTGCCAACCTTTGGGCTAACAGTCAAGTGCAAACCATTTGTGTTACCCAAGGATCTTAAACAATAGAGTAGCCAGGTTGATAGCAATCCCTGACAAAATTCTAAAAATGGTAACCACGCTTATGATTTGCATATATTTAGAATAGAAGTCAATGCTCGCTAGGAACTAGTGTAGTTTCACCAGGAACTGGTCAATTCCTCCCTTCCTTTTTCTTTCCCTTCCTCCTTCCCTCCCTCCCTCTCTCCCTCCTTCCCTTCCTTTCTTCCTTAACGAATGTAAGTCTTGTGGCTCATATTAATGTTACAGAAATGGTGCATTTTGGTGCAACAAAGCATCTAACAAAATCATGATCTCCTTGTGGATAATATGCAGAAAAATGTGTCTTGATTATTCATCCATCTAGTATCTTTATTCTTCTTCTGAAAAGTCTTTAATAACACGTAAAATTAAATAAGATGAGGAGGAAAATTAAGTGAGGAAATTAGGGCAAAGGAAAAACAAGGTAAGGGAGAATAAGATGAAAATTGAGTGTGTGTTTGGTCCATAAAACACATGCCCTGAGATTCTATTATTCCATGGTCTATACACTTCCTGTTGTTGTTGTTGTTGTGTGCTGTCGAGTTGGCCCCAACTCATAGTGACCCCTCCTTGGGTTTCCGAGGCAGTATCACTACAGAAGTAGGATTGCCCAACCTTCCTTCCGAGGAGTGGCTGGTGGGTTTGAACCGCCAGCCGTCTGGTTAGCAGGCAAGTGTCTTAGCCACTATTGCTTCCTAACAGTCAAGACAAAGAAAATATATAATAAAGATGAGGTCTATAGAAAAAACAAAAAAACAACCCCCAAACCCAGTACCGAGCGCCAAGATAAACTTGTGGGTCTTTGTAAAGAGGACACATGTCATGTGGTAAGTAGTCTGCTGGGCACATCTATGTGTGAAATGGAAATGCAACAGTGAGTTCCGAGGACCGCTTCTTAGGAAGCGCTTTAGCGAAGGCCAAAGCACTGTTGTATAGAAAAGAATTCACAAAATGTTCTATGGCCAACTGGGCACTAGGGGTCTTGAGAATACCATCAAGATATGCAACTCTCTGATAATTTGGGGACACTTTAACCATTAGGCTCTAGTAGGAGAGCTGGTTTATAAAACTCATCCAAAGAGTATTAGTTAAGGAGTTGATGTCTCCACTGCTCTGCACTATCTTTGGGTACCCAGAATTATCGTCAAGAACAACACCATTGAAGACACCCCTTATATTTTTGGATAATGGGAATCCAGGACAGTGAATACAGAAAAAAGGTCTTGAAAACTGAAATGTTGAGATAAAGCCTTAAAAAAAACCTCACTGCCGTGGAGTTGGATCCAACTCATAGCGACCCCTCCTTGGGTTTCCAAGGCAGTATCACTATGGAAGTAGATTGCACAGTCTTCCTTCCAAGGAATGGCTGGTGGGTTTGAACTACCAGCCTTCTGGTTAGCAGTGAAATGCCTCAGGCACTACGCCACCAGAGCTCCTGGGTTAAAGTCTAAAAGATAGAATTTAGTACCTATGAATATAATAGTAAATCTATGTTAAAGAAGTAACTCCATGAGTAAAGAATCAGGGAGGCCTTGGAAGGAAAGGAGGCTATCTGAGAAGGACCCCAGGAGCTTTTGGAACTGCACACTCAGATGGGCCAATAGTGTGATGGTGTTTGCAAGAAAACAAGTTGCATCAATGGAAGCATATGCCCACGCAGGTTCCCATCATATTTTGCCCTGGTTGGATCTCATCAGGAGCATTGTGTTAAATTCTTACACCATCTTCCAAGAGAGATTTTCATTCAAAGGAGAGGATCTGAGATGGTGAGAGTTCTACAAGGAAGTTTAGAGAAATGGTAGATGCTTATCCTGGAAGTGAGATGACAAGCCAAGCATAGAATCTGCCTCAATTGAATTGATATTATGTGAATGGAAGAATAATTTTCTCCTGTGTTAATCTACTTTCACAAGGAAAAGTAGTAACTGATGCCTGACTATATAGGAAGATAGTAAAGAAAAATATTCTATTCATTAGAACTATCTGAGCAATCTAAATGCCTTTCTTACGAGTGGCGAGCTTCGTTGCTGCAAGTACAGATCTGTAATGCTCAGAGTCTGGATGGTCGCCAGCACTGTTGTAGAGGATAGTTTGATATGGGTGAGAGATTGTTCTTGATGACTTCTAAGTTCCTTCCAAATGCTAAGATTTTATGTGTCTTTACCTGAAATGCCAGAAATTTCAAGAGTTAAACAAAAAACAAAAAACACACACCAGTTATTTAAGGAAGAAAATCAATCTAGTCTCAGACTATTGTTAGTGTTTCCAAAGATCTGCCCCCAAATGACTAAGTTAAAATAACACAAGCAGAAGATGATGAATCATGCTGCTTTCCTAATGGTCCCTAATGTGCAAAGCCCAAGATCCCAGCTGCCACTCTGAGTACTGTGTGGGGAGGGAGAATTCAGGGATGGTGGGGATGGTACTGCGATGTTCTCAGCTGGTAGCCTGTGTGTCTGTGATTACCTTGGATTCCTTACCAGCTGTTTTTTTAACATTAGTCATACTGATTTAAAACAACCACCTTCTTTTCATTTATTTCAATAAGCACTGTTCTTTTTGGAGGGGTGAGACATTTCATTAACAATGGAAGCTTTTCTTAGTTCTTAATTGCATGTGATGTGATAGGACATGTACTTTACAGGGTCATCATGGGGCTCAGGTGAGGTAATTGTTGGGGTTCCACAGTCTCCCATTCTTGACCCAGATCACTGAGCTTGGGACAGCTTCATGACAGTTAGGAAAATCAGTCTCTTTTCTGTGGGCTGGAATAAAGGAAAGCTTTTTGTGTGTAGATAAGTCTTTGGACAGGGTCCATGGAAGTTGAGCAACCAAGACAGATGGTCCCCAACTGCCTTTCCTTGTTCCCAGTGTGAGGGGACCTTGCTGGGTGAGTTTTCTTTCTCAGTGCTCCTGGGACTCGAATGAGGCAAAATCGGAGCTGTGCTATGTTGGTAACAGGGATATGATTGTACCTAGTCTGGAATGGGGATGGGGTCCCCAAAGGGAAGCAGGCTCAGGGACTGGCTCTTTCCAGGAGTGACTCTGGAGGTGTTTGATTGGGCTGGAGGTGGGAGGAGAGCCTGAAAGTCCGAAGCCAAAGACCAAAGCCTGAGTGGGAACCACTGAGGTGTCTAGATTTTGGAAGCAAGAAAAGAAATCAGGAAAAGGCTGTCTGTACAGATTCTGATGAAAGGTTTGTGGACTTTCCAGGATAGATAACTTATGTCTTACTCAGAGGCAGCTTACAGGCCTATGACATTGGGGAAGGCCAGAGGCTCTCTAGAGGCTTGGCCTGACAATGGGAACGTGATTCATCGGTAAGTCAAAACCTGCTATTCCCCCCAAAAGATTTCTAGGCCATATGGGTCTCCTATTAAAAGAATTTGGTTCCATTAGGCAAATTATACCCCTTATCCTAGTGCAAATTTGTCTGCTGAGAGACCTAAGGAGCCCTGGGTCAGTCATCTACTTGTCCCAATAGTGCAAAGAGCCACATAAGTGCGTCTTTCCCACTACCTGCTTCTTTGGCAGCTCTGCTGGTTTAGTGTGCACCCACATGACTCCTGGGACAAGCAGAAGCATCTACTGATGATTTATCATCCCTAGTATGTCCTTGCACTATCTCTTCTCTGAAACACAGATTGAACCTTCAACATACCTTTCCTGTATTCTAGGAGAGCCTACATGTTTCCTGTACTCTAAAGCTATGCCATCAGCCTAATAGTGAGATAATTCTGATTGGAGACTGTCTTTTCTTTTCTTTTACTGTTATTTTATTTTTATAGTCTGATTTTAAAGCACGTATCAAACAGCTTTATCAGGAAACAGATGATCGGTGTAAATGGGGAGAGTTTTATAAAGGAACTGCACTGTTGTGAGTAGGGTTAAGGAAAACCAAAAAGAGATAGAAAATCTCTACCAAATGTAGGCATGAAAGGCCAAGGAAGAGGATGTTTCTGGAACTTGGAGAGGACTGCTATGGTTTTCAGCGAGACATTCAACAGGCACTGTGGCCTGAAAAAGAGACCACATGATCATTCATTACCTGGCAAGGTGTGAGCCAGAGAAATAAAGACCTCAACCTCAGTTTCCTCCTATTTCCCAACTCTCTGACTACCCCATTATTCATGAAACCCAGCCGGAAGCCAGAGAGTGAGGCATTCTGGATGTTGCAGTCCACAGAGATCAGCCTCCCAGGGTGTAGGGCAAAGAGGAGAAGGATAGAGAGGTACATGGAAGGCCAATGGAAAATGAGCATCATGAGATAAATGAAGCAGGTTCTGACACTGGTAGGTGTGATCCAGGAGTCCCTAGGTGGTGCAAATGGTGAGATGCTGAACTACTAGTGGAAAGACTGGTGGCTCAGACCTACGCAGAGACACCTCAGAAAACAGGACTGGCAATCTGCTGCCAAATGGATACCTTCTTTTTTTAAAAAAAAAATTTTTGGATCCTTTCTTAAATTATGCTTTTCATTTCCAACAACTTGTAGTCACATCTTAACTGTTTTTATTAGTCACTACTGAATGTTTTTCCACCGCTCATCTGTCAGTTTGTCTTACTGTGGTGGCTTGCGTGTTGCAGTGATGCTGAAAGCTATGCCACTATATCTCAAATACTAGCAGGGTCACTCATGGAGGACGAGTTTCAGCAGAGCTTCCAGACTAAGACACACTGGGAAGAAGGAAAGGGCCAACCACCTCTGAAAAAACAAACCTGGCCACTGAAAACCTAGTGAATAGCAGTGAAATATTTTTTGTTATGTTACTGGAAAGCATTATGAATAGTAGTGAAACGTCATCTAATATAGTGTGGGAAGATGAATGCCTCAGAGTGGAAGGACTCAAAATATGACTGGAAAAGGGCTGCCTCCTCAAAGTAGAGTCGATATTTTAATGACATGGATGGAGTAAAGCTTTCTGGACCTTCCTTGGCTAACATGGCCAACTCAGAAGAAACAGCTACAAACATCCATTAATAATCAGGACATAGAATGTACAATGTACAGAGTATCAATCTAGGAAAATTAGAAGTTGTCAAAAATGAAATGGAACATAAAGATAGATATCCTAGGCATTAGTGAGCTGAAATGGACCAGTATTGGCCATTTTGAATTTGGATTGTGTGGAGTTAAGTTGTGTGTCATCTTGGCTAGACCTCATTGTGAGAGGCCAGGAATGACAAATTGAAGAGGAATGATGTTGCATCACCATTAAAAAGAGCATCTTAAGATCTATCCTGAAATACAGTTCTGTTAGTGATAAGATAACATCCATATACCTACAAGGAAGACGAGTTAATCCTACTATTATTTAAATTTACACACTGACCAATAAGGCCAAAGATGACGAAATTGAAGATTTTTACCACTTCTGCAATCTGAAAATGACCAAATATACAATCAGGATGCATTGACAATTACTGGTGATTTGAATGTGAAAGTTAGGAATAAAGAAGAAGCATCAGTAGTCAGATAATAAGGCCTTGGTGATAGAAATGATGCTGGAGATCACATAATAGAATTTTGTGCAACCAACGACTTATTCATTGAAAACGCCTTTTTTTCCCCGACATCATCAATGGTGACTATACATGTTAACCTCTCCCAGATGGAATATGTAGGAATGAAATTGACTAAATCTGTAGGAAGAGGCAATGGAAAAACTCAATTATCATCAGTCAGAATAAGGCCAAGGGGCCAATTGTAGAATAGACCATCAATTGCTTCTATGTAAGCTCAAGGTGAAGCTAGAGAAAATTATAAGAAGTCCACAAGAGCCAAAATATGACCTTGAGTATATCCAACCTGAATTTAGAGACTATCTGAAGAATAGATTTGATGCACTGAACACCAGTGACCAAAGACCAGATGAGTTGTGTGATGATATCAAAAGAACATCATACATGAAGAAAGTAAAAGGTCATTAAAAAGACAGAAGCCTGAAATGGATGTCTGAAAAGCCTCTGAAATGTGCTTTTGAACAGAGAGTAGCTAAAGCAAATGGAAAAAATGATGAAGTAAAAGAGATGAACAGATTTCAAAGGGCAGCTGGAGAGGACAAAATAAACTATTATAATGAAATATGCAAAGATGTGGAGCTGGAAAATCAAAGAGGAAGAACACCCTCAACATGTCTCAAGCTGAAAGAATTGAAAAAATTCAAGCTCAACTTGCAATATTCAAGGATTCTAAGGGCAAAACATTGAATGACGCAGGAAACACCAAGAGAAGATAGAAGGAATACACAGAGTCACTGTACCAAAAAAGAATCAGTCAATGTTCAGCCATTTCAAGAGGTAGCATATGATCAAGAACCAACAGTATTGAAGGAAGGCTTCCAAACTGCAGTGAAGGTATTGGTGAACAATAATACCAGGAATACCCATCGAGATGTTTCAATAAATAGATGCAATGCTGGAGGTGCTCAGATGTTTATGCCAAGAAAATTGGAAGACAGCTACCTGGCCAACCAATGGGAAGGGATCCATCTTTGTGCCCATTCCAAAGAAAGGTGATCCAACAGAATGTGGAAATTATCGAACCATATCATTAATATCACACACAAGTAAAATTTTGCTGAAGATAATTAAAAATGGTTGCCATAGCACATCGATAGGGAACTGTCAGGCTTCCAGCTAGATTCAAAAGAGGACGTGGAATGAGGGGATATCATTGCTAATGTAAATGGATCTTTGCTGAAAGCAAAGAATATCAGAAAGATGTTTACCTGTGTTTTATTGACTATGCAAAGGCTTTTTGACTGTGTGGATCATATCAAATTCTGGATAACATTGTGAAGAATGGGAATTCCAAAACATTTAATTGTGTTCATGAGGAACCTGTACATAGACCAAAAGGAAGTAATTTGAACAGAATAAGGGGAATCCTGCATGGTTTAAAATCAGGAAAGGTGTGCATCAGAGTTGTATCCTTTCACCATAGTTATTCAGTCTGTATGCTGAGCACATAATCTGAGAAACTAGACTCTATGAAGAAGAATGTGGCATCAGGATTGGAGGAAAACTACTTAACAACCTGCGATATGTCAATGACGCAACCTTGCTTGCTGAAAGAGAACTTGTAGCACTTACTGATGAAGATCAAAGACTACAGACTTCAGTATGGATTACACCTCAACATAAAGAAAAATTCCTCACGACTGGATCAAGAAGCACTATTATGATAAATGGAGAAAATATTGAAGTTGTCAAGGATTTAACTTTATTTGGATTCACAATCAATGTCCATGGAAGCAGCAGTCAAGAAATCAGACGATGTATTGCACTGGGCAAATCTGCTGCAAAAGACCTCCTTAAAGTGTTCAAGAGCAAAGATGGTGCACCCGACCCAAGCCATGGTGTTTTCAATAGCCTCCTATGCATGTGAGAGCTGGACAGTGAAGAATGAAGACTGCAGAAGAATGGATGATTTTGAATTGTGTTGGTGAAGAATATTAAATGTGCCATGGGCTGCTAGAAGAATGCACAAGTCTATCTTGGAGAAAATATAGCTGGAATGATCCTTAGAAGTGAGAATGGCCATACTTTAGTCATGTTTTCAGAAGGGACCAATCCCTGGAGAAGGATATCATGCTTGGTAACGTAGAGGGTCAGAGAAAAAGGGGAAGAACCTCAGTGAGATGGACGGAGACGGTGGCTGCAAGGATGGGCTCAAGCACAGCATTGGCTGGGAGGATGGTGTCGGACTGGGCAGTGTTTCATTTTGCTGCACTTAGTGTTGTTATGAGTCGGAACTGACTCGATGGCACCTAGCAACATCATGGTGTTCCACCCGTATGGATATCCATATTGTTTCTAGAACATGCCCAAGCCCCTTCCCACCTCTGGGTGGTTGCCTGAAATGCTCTTCTATTATGGTCCATATGCCTTACTCCCTCCCCTACTCAGGTCTTTGCTCAAAAGACACTTTTTTATGGAGGCTTTTCTTGGCCATGCTGTTTAAAATCATAGTCTTCCTTCCCATTTTATGTCATTCTTATCCACTTTCTTTCCCTTCCAAAGAACCTACCACCATCAAATCTAATTTTTTTTTTTTTAATCATCCATTTCTTCCAACAAGAACTAATGCTCCTTGAGTACAGAGATTTCTGCTGGTTTGCTCACTGTCTAAATGCTAAGAATGATGCCTGATACATAGTAGATACTCAAGAAATACTTGTTTTTGAATGAATCTACCAATATTTTACCAGAGTAAATATCACAGTATTACCCTTGGTGCTAAGATGAATAAAGCTCAGAGACATTTGGAAACTTTAAAGTGTTCGTGGAATGATGTGTGCTGAAATATCATAAGATGCCCAGAAGTAACAAGAGAAAGGTAAGATGATACCTTTGAGGTTCAATTAAGGATGAAGGATGCTCCTTCCCTCTTGTCTGATTATGCTTCTGCCACTTGACTCAGGATGTTGCTTGTTACGATGATTGAGGGTAGGGTGCTGAAACTGGAGAGAATTGTGAAATATTGTCAAGGAAGGTGGTTCAACATATTCCCCTTAGTGTTAGGTGAGAGACACTCCTGGGAAGGCACTATCTCATCATTTAAATCTATTAAGACTATACATATCCTGCCAATTTTTTATAGTATTTTCATTACCCATTACTTTAATGGCCCATGGCTATTATAGGGGTAAGTGTATGATTATGACTAAAAATATCAATTACAGGTACATATATTTACAATATATTGCATTTTTTTAAAAAACAGAGTCTGAAACACCATAAAGATAGAAATCTTGCTTAATAAGGAAAAAACCTATGCCAAGAAAATGTAATGGAGGGATATACACCAAGGTCCCACCAGTGATTACATCTGAATACTGGGACTATGTTTTTATTTATTTTCTTTCTGATTGCCCAAATTTATAATTTTCTGTAGTGAAGCTGGTTTTCTTTTACAATAAGAAAGAAGTTGTGGACATGGGTGAGGAGTGACTATGCTATTGGAGAGCATGGGTAGATTCTAGGCAATGACCATGCAGTCTTAATGTTGGAAGTGACTTTTAGGTCGTAAGGTTCTTGCCAGGTGTTTTTCTACTTGCCCAGCTCCAGTGACAGAAAGTTCACTGTCTCCTGAGTCATCCCATTCCACATGCCTGCCAGTGACCTCCACACATTGGAAGTTCTGCTCTTTGGACTTGTAGACTCTAGGTACTTGCAACAGGCTTCAAACTGGTCTTCCTACTTCTACTCTTGCCTTCTACAATCTATTCTCAACAAAGTGATCCTCCAAAAGCATGTCATCTTATGTCATTCTTCTTCTCAAAACCCACCAATGGCTCTCCAGCTCCCTCAGAGGAAAAATCAAAGCCCTCTGTGATTCGGTCCATATTCCACATGGAAGCCAGCTTCCTTAACACTTGCTTGTAATTTTGAAACCCATTTCTCCCTGGACGCTTCACCTGGAACACTCTTAACTTCTAATTTTCTCTGACAGTGTTTGTTTTATTGAGTTGAATACATCATTCCTGGGATTGCTGAACATCACAGAGCAGAGAATGGTATTTTCTTCCTTGTTACAATGCTTCTACTAATTTAGCCCAAGATTGAATTATCTTTCTCTGATGAGTTTTCAATAGTGTAAAGAAAGAAGAACAGGTTCTAGTTTCTGTTTCATTCTCTGTGGCTACTAGAAACTTCCATTTCTAAGAGATACGAGTCTCTGTGTGTGTGTATTCAGTTTATATTTAGTTTCAGTCTAATGTAAGGGGGAAAAAAAAGGGGAGAAAGAAAGCATAAAGAGGATTTGATACCAAAGTCCGAAACTAGGGAAAAACTGAGACTTTTTTGGAACTAGGAGAAGTGTCACCAGTATAAATAAAACTTATTCTTGCTCTTTGAATTTTTTAAATAGGTATAGTCTTTCCTTAATTTAACAAGATCCAGTGGAAGGAACACTGTGCTAGACGTTGTAGGTGAAGACAGAGAGTAACAGAAGAGGGATTGAAGGTACGGAGTCTTTTGTCGTGAAACACTCTTACTGAACAGGGTAACGTATATGCCTGGAATGGTAATGTTGTTAAACAGTCTAAGTGTAGACATAATATCCTATGGAATGAACCATAAACTCTAGATTTCAGGGGATTGATCAGTTAAGGGGTGATGAAGGGCCCTGGTGTTCAAACTCCATTCCATAAATATTTTTGAATACCTATTAGTGATACTGCCTTGGAAACCCAAGGAGGGGTCGCTATGAGTCGGGTTTGACTTGACGGCACATAACAACAACAACAACAACAATTATCTGAAAACTACTGTGCTGAGTTCTATGGAAATGCATCCAAAAAAGAATAAAACATTGATCTAAACCTTGGTGTCCATGGTGCAATGGAATTTGAGGTTAAGCAGTTATAGGAATTTTTAAAGACATGGGAAAACTCTCATGATAATGTTAAACTAAAAAAAAAAAAAAAAAAAGAGGCATACAAAATTACATATTCAGTATGACTCCAACTCCAACTAGGTAAAAAGTTCCTAGAAGATTAGGAGGAAATATGTTGAAATTTTTTTCTTTTTTAAAGTTAATCATGTCAAGGTGGTAGGATTATGTGTGACCCACCCTCCATGCTTCTTTATACCTTTATGAACTTAGAAGTTTTATGTAGCCAAATATGTCATCCTGTTTCACTAAATAAAAAGAGCTAATAACTTCCATTTTATTGCAATTTTCTCTTGCAGGATAATGGAGACTTTATCACAAAATCTGAGGTCTTAGCCTTTATTCTTATTAATCTTCATTGCTTTCAACCGCCCATTCTTTATGAACACACTCTTGACTTCCACGAATTTGCGTTTTTGTAATTCTTTCTCATCTTGCATTTCTCCTCCCTCTGCTAGTCCCTAGCTGTGTCCCCAGGGCTCCTTTCTTAGCCCTTACCTCTCTGGGACTACTCTGTGTGCAGGCTAAGGGATCTCAAGTGTACAACCTGTGACCTTGGCAGCACATCCAATTCCTGAATCATGAAACTCAAGTCCTGGCCTCTCCAGGGAGCATCAGGAGCCAAGATGCTACTCTGTAGTGCCCATGTGCTTAAGCCCTCCCCCATCACAACACTTCAAAGATGATGTGAGGCAGTGGAGCCAAGTGAAGAATTGGGGCTGCAGCTTAACGTTACTGCGCCTGTGTCTGCATCTGTAAAATTCACCCGGGGTTACTATGAGACTTCAAAGAGTTAAAATACACGTGAAGTGCCCAGCATGGTGCCCTGCCTGCAACAGCTGGACCCGCTTTCCTCCTCTTCCCCTTCCTCCATCTCTCCCATCTGCCTGAACACAAGGACGGCGATCTCCAGGGCGTGTTGTCTGCAGTTCTTATTATATACATCTATCAGAGACCCAGATAATCTATTGTGGTTGCCATCAAAGCAAAGGATTGCCATTAAAATGTCTATTTATGCAAACAGAGTGGAGCACTTTATCGATCCGCCAACTAGTTGTGTTCTACTATTTTGGTCTAGTCTCAGCTTTCGGGAGTTTCTTCTGCAGTTAGCAGAATGTCAGTGAATAAACAAATAAAATTAATGTGTTGTGTGGGATTAAAACAGTACCAATAGGGATTATTAAAATTACTTAGTTTCACTTTTACGGTTTTTCTAATGCCTGTTTCAGGCTTGTGTGTGTGTGTGTGTGTGTGTGTGTGTGTTTATTTAAAGTCATTGATGGAATTTGAGGGCAATGGAGTCCTGGGATGTCTTTGCTCAACAATATACACACAGAGAATTGAAAATAATTATGATTAATCTTGCCAGAGGATACTGTTCTCTTCCCATCCTCATGATCCTTCGCATTGAAGTGAGAGGTGGTGTTCCATAGGGGGGAGTGTCTTGGACTCAGAATCAAATTAGCTGGGTTTGCATACAGATGCTTTAAGAGTGGGGTGAAAATCCTATCTCATGGGGCTAATGTGTGGATTAAATCAATTAGCATCTATGGGATCATATTTTTTTAAAGCTCTAGGAATGTAAGTCATTATTATTTCTTAGGCAAAACCACAAATCATCCAGAAATATCTGTCTCCAGCCTTTCTTGGTGTAGTTAAATATTTATTTTGTTCTCTAGCTTGCTTGGCCTTTAAGCAATAGCAATGAAAAGTAAAAGAGATAATTATCTTTAAAAAATTAGCAGAGCCCCAGCTACTATATCTTTTGTCACTTAGCTAGGGTACAGCTTATAGTAGACCCTCCAGAAGCGTTTATTGAATCAGTAGGGAATGAAATAGGATTATCCCTCCTCCCGTATGAGAGAATAACACTTATCCCTAGGAACACGCCAACACTTAGAGGCAACCCAAATCCACTGAGTGTTCTTGAAAAGGAACCATGAACTTGTAATCAAGTAGGACTGGAGCCCTCTGAACACTGTGTAAAATATCCATTTCAGGTTGGCTTCCAACTATTAGTTCCAACCTACGGTTATTTACTAATTAACGAACTTTAACATTTGTTGAGTCCCTTGTAGTTCACGAAGCACTTTCACTTACAATATCACTTCCCATTATGGAGTTGCATTAATCCTATATTATACACGAGCATATAAAATTTAAAGAAAGTAACCGCTTAAGGTCATATCAAAGGTAAGAAGCAGAGTCTGGCTATGAACTCAGGTCCTTTGGATCCAAGCCCAGGGCACCATAACTTAAGACTCCTTCTACCGTAGCTGCTGCCAGGATGGTACTTGAGTGTGTTACCTCTGAGCTTCCCCGGGGCCGAGGATGAGACACTGGGAGAGGCAGTTCGGGTTGGAGGTGCGGAGGAGGAAGCTGGCTGTTCTACAATGGCCTGCCAAGCCATCTGCTCTTTCTTCCTCTTCAGAAGTGATGCATTGGTTACTGTGGGCTGCTTGGGTCAAATACTTGGATTATGTCACTTTCTCTGTATGTCACATGTGGGGCATTTGGTGACATGCAACTCAGCCTACATTTGGTTTCCTACGTGATGTGACGACGCATGGACATTTGCTTTCATTTCAGTGTCTGAACAATTTTAATGTCATTTAGACAAGAGTCACATGTCTGTACAACAATAGAAGCCTTCACATTTTCAAGTTCCCTTTTTATATAAGGCTGATAGGAATCGGGGGGAAATGAGTACACACACACACACACACACACCCCAGCATGTGCACTCACACATGCAAACACACAAAAAGAAACCAAGGTACCTATTGATTAAGTAGGACACTGACCAACCATGTTAATCAGTTTTGCATCAGTAAAAAGTGTAAGTATGGTTATGTCTGTTATTTTATAATTTAATATCCAAACCTATTCATGTTTAATAATAATTATAACAATTATCTTGGAATAATTTGTAAATGAACCAGTGGTTGCAAGGCTTCTATGTGGGTGAGAGAATTAATTTTTACCAGTGTAGGAATATTTGGTAAGATGATTAAGAATCAACAGACTCAGGTTAGTTCTGTTGCTTATTTTCTTTATGAGCTGGGGCAAGTAGTTTCATGACTTTAGGCCTCAACTGTTCTATCTATAAACAGATGGGTGCAAAAGAACTCTGATCATTCTAGATCTGTGGCTCCATGAGTAATTTATTTTATGATATATAGAAATTAGAGGTGACATGCAGGGGCATATTTTGTGGGAATAGGGAAATGTCTCCAAACATTTTGTTTTTCTCTTTGTGAGTAGAAGAAGAATTGAAGAGTGCTATCAGGCAGTGCAGATATCTCCAAGCATGGACAGAGAGAGCTTGGGGCTTAGCGTTTAGATATGAAGCCTCCATGAAGAAACATTCTGGCAAACAAAAGGTTGGAAAAATTCCATTTCTGAGAATGTGTTTAACGCCTTCATGGTTTGTTAGGGTATCTGGAATCCCTGAACACTGATGAAAAGTAGCTGATCTTGGATTGAACTTAACAGATGACTTCTTCATTCTTCAAACACACAAATGGCACATTATTATGTGAGTACTTACAATGTGCCAGCCACTGTGCTTGACGCTGGGGATTCAATTTAGGATCAGTTTGAATCATTACCTGACCTTAAGGGACTCTCAGTCTAATGAGAGAGGCAGGTCTGTAAACAGAACGAGTGCAATAATAAAAAGGGTGTACAAATGAACACAGTTCATTCTCTGCGAGAAGGGGCAGAGAAGTCCTATCTGAGGAAGAAAAGATGACACCAAGTAGATCTTATAGGAGAAGAAGATTATTCACAGGTGAAATAGTGTAGGTTGGGTGGAAGGCATGGAGAGACAGTAAGGAGAGGGAATAGCAGATTGGAAGGTAAAGAGGTGTGAAAATGTATGGAATTTTGGACATAAGTGATATGACTAAAGTATGCATGAGATGTAGGTTGATGAACCTGGAGAGACAGTTTAGATACCGTGGTAGATAAGGTTCAGTGTCAACTTGGTTGGGCCGTGATTTTAAGGGGTGTGGCAGCTGGATGTAGGTATTCCCCTTGATGAGATTGGACATGGTGTAAGCACCTCCACAGTGGAAACGGCTATGAGCGGTTAATCAATTGAAGGAGAGTTGCCTTTGGGGTATGGCCTGTTTCCAGTATATATAGGAAGGATCCTGCTTTTGGTTCAGTGTTCATCTTTTGGTCCTGAACTTGAGCCAGTGGCCTGCTGTGTTGCCTGCCAATCTTAGATTTGTCAGTCTTAGAAGCCAGCAGCTGCATGAGTCAGGAGAAGCCTGCAGCTTGCTCCAGTGGGCCTGGAACAAGAGACTGAGCTGAAGTCCACAGTCGAAGGGCCTCTATTCAGCCCCTAGAGCCGGCACTCTGAGTTTGGAATTCTAGTGTTCTGAACTGTAAGAGAATACATTTGTTTGTTGAAGCCATCCACTTGTGGTATTTTCTGTTAACAGCAGCATTAGAGAACTAAGACAGACACCAATTGTGAAGAACCTTGATGCCAATGCAGAGTTTCATTCTATATCAATCAAAGAGCTTTAAGTAAGGAAGTAGTATGAATAGCAACTGGTCAAACAGTGTTGCTTCATTACAGACAAGATCTTAGCATACTTACTGAAGAAGTCTGGGCCTGGTGAATGTGAACCTAAAAGCCTGCTCTAGCCTCTGAATTTATTTCATATCCTCATTTTAGGCAAACTCTGCAGTTATTTATGATGAGCTCTTGTGCAATAAGCAGACTCTCAGTGGTGAGAGATCTGCCTGATAGGACTGGGAAGAAAAGGGGAATTTTGTTTACATTAATGCAGTGGGAATGGGAGAAATCAGACAAGGACAAGGGTTCAAAGTGGAGGCTGATCCCAACAGCAGGCACAGAAAGCAGTGTAGTAGAGGGCTTCTGGGTTTTGTGTGCGAAGGACTAATGGTTGGAGCCTCACAGTAGATGCTATTGGAATAGGGTTCATCTGGTTGGAATTTAACGTTGTCAGCCATTCTGGAAAATGACATGACAGTGTTTAGTGAGCATATGTCTGACAGTCCAGCAGCAGTCTTACTCCTGAATATACATTCCTACAAAGGCAAACAGGGATTATGTAAAAGTATGTAGTAGAAAGTTGAAGATAAACTTCAATATATGGGAGCTCTGGTAGCATAGTGGCTAGGGCACCTGACTGCTAACCAGAAGGCTGGTGGGTCAAACCCACCAGCCACTCCTCAGAAAGAAGATGGGGCACTCTACTTCCGTAGTGATACTGCCTTGGAAACCCAAGGAGGGGTCACTGTGAGTCGGGTCGGACTCGATGGCACACAACAACATATATATATATATATCAGGAGGGCCCAATCCCTGGAGAATGACAGCAAGTTTCATAAAGTAGGTCAGTGACAAAAAAGGAAGATGCTCAATGCAATTCACGGATGCAGTGGCTGCAAGGACGAGCTCAAACATAGCAACTATTGTGAGGATAGCACAAGACTGGGCATTGTTTCATTCTGTTGTGCGTAGGGTCTCTATGAGTTGGAACCAAGTTGACGGTACCTAACGACAGTAAACAAATTCATGCAGCCGCCACAGGGTTTCCAAGGCTGTAAATCTTTACGGAAGTAGATTGCCTCCTCTTTCTTCTGTGGAGCACCTGGTGGGTTTGAACTACGGAACTTTCAGTTAGCAGCCCAATGCCTTAACCACAGCACCACCAGAGCTCCTTAACAGCAACAATATATAGAGAATGAAATATATAGCAGTAATGGTAATTGCTGGTGGAGTTAGCTCTGACTCATGGTGACCTTACGAATAACAGAACAAAGTGGTGCCATGACCTGTGCATCCTCCCCATCACTGGTTATGTTTGAGTTCACTGTTGTGGTTATTACATCATCTACCTTGAGGGTTCCCCTGACTCTGTAGTTTACCCCACATGATATCCTTCTTTTGTGATTGTATCTGTATCTATGTATCTATGACTATGTCCATACATACACATATATTCTAATGAAAACTGCCAAACTATTTCCAAAGTGAGGGTATCATTTTACATTCTAACCAGGAGTTAAGTGAGAGTTCCAGTCCCTCCACATCCTCACCAACACGTGGTATGATCACTTTATTTAACTTTAGTCATTCTAATAGCTGTGGAATGGTATCTCACTGTGCTTTTGATGAGCATTTCTCTAATAACTAATAATGTTGAACATCATTTCATGTGCTTATTTTCCCTCTATGTATCTTCTTTAATTAAGTGTCTGTTCAAATCTCTTGCCCATTCTTAAATTGGGTTATTTTCTTATTAAAGAGATTAGAGAGTTCTTTATCCATTGTAGCTTTAAGTCCTTCCTAACTGTATTTGAATAAATGCTTGTATTTATATATTTTAGGTATATGTTTATTTATGCATTTGCATTTCAGTATATTTGTATTTGTCTTCCAGATACAAATATTTTGTGAGAATATTTTTCCAGTCTGTATTTTGTCTTTTCATAACAGTGTCTCAAAGAGCAGAAGTTTAAAATTTTGATGATATCAAAGTGTGATGCAATGAATTACTTAATACTACTTCTCTAGCCATGGTCTTTGTGACTTCCACCAGATGACTGGGTAAAGCTATGCAAATGTTAGGTGCCTGTGCTCCATCATGGAAGATTAGATTGTCTGTTAATGATGTAAACAAGGTACATGGTGCCCTTGTGGGGGTGGGACTATGTAAATGTATCTGGAACCCTAATGTGAGTATTGGTCAGTTTTGTCATCTTGCTAGGCTTAAAATGAATCATCCTAAGGTGGAAAAGGGGATCTCGCTGTCATCAAGACAGAAGGGGAAGCAGGAGTGCAGTACATCCCTGGACCTCCTTGGCAGAGGGACGGCAGAGAGATGAGGACTGCAAAGACAGCAGAACCAGGAGATAGAGCGGTGGGCTTCCCAGGCCCCTGAGTAAGAAAGCTGAGTACCTTCAGGCAGGAGCTTTGCTGGCAGAGTGGGGTGCACCTATTGGCAGAGCTGAAAGAGCTTTGACTGCTAACCAGAAGGCTGGCGGTTCAAACCCACCAGCCACTCCTCGGAAGGAAGGTTGGGCAACCTACTTCCGTAGTGATAACGCCTCGGAAACCCAAGGAGGGGTTGCTGTGAGTGGGGTCCGACTTGAGGGCACAAAACAACAACAACAACAACAACAAAAGAGCTTTGTAACACTTGCTTGAGCAGGTCAGAAGCCAAGCCGAGAGGCTGAGGGCCAAAGAGAGGCTTGAAGGAATAGGAGAAGAGAGATTCCCCTCATCAAAGAATTGTATCCTGAGGGTTCCTGAACATGAGTTGTGACCTGCTGGTAGCGTAGTGCCTAAAGCACTTGACTGCTAACCAGAAGGCTGGCAGTTCAAACCCACCAGCCACTCCTCGGAAGGAAGGTTGGGCAATCTACTTCCATAGTGATA
>NW_006921854.1:3420535-3433018 GCF_000298275.1 Orycteropus afer afer
TTTTGTGTTTCTCTAGAGAACCCAATCTAACACAGTCATATATATGTTTAACATGTTCAGGAAATGCTAAACTGTTTTCCAACATGGCTGCCTCGGGGAGTGCATTTTATTCCAGGCCCAGAATGTATCCCAGGACCATAGTATTGGGAGTCTCACCAGACTCCATCTGACCAGTAATTCTGGTCATAATTGAGTTTTTGGATTTTGTTCCACATTTTTCCTCCCACTCTATCCAGGATCTCCAGATTTGATCCTTTCCTGAGTGGTTGGTATTGGTAGCTGAGCACCATCTAGTTCTTCTGGTCTCGAGGTCCATCATGTCCTAGGCTGATTGCTTCCAAATGCCCTTGCTTTTTTGCACTCTTCTTCGCTTCAAACAATAAAAGACCATTAGCTGCATCTTAGATGGCCACTTGAAAGCTTTTAAGATACCAGTTGCTACTCACCAATTGTGGTAGTTATGTTTGTGGGTCAGCTTGGCTGAGTCTGGTTGAGTGGCTGGGCAGCTGGTGGTAGTTATTCCCCATGATGAGACTGGCAATCAACTCCATGGTGGGATCTACTACAAGCAGCTGAGTAAGCTGCCTTTGGGTATGTGGTCTCCTTCCCATATATTAGCAGCAGCTTTGGGAATGGTCACTAGCTTATGGCATGCTTGGACCCTGCATGTAGCCATGTCATTGTTCAGCAGCCTGCCATGCTCTGCCAACCTTGTGACTTACAATGGACTTAAATTAATGGTCTGCTGTGTGGTTTGGTAACATTGGGACTGTGCCTTTTTATTTGTCAACCTTGAGTTTGTCAGCCTCAGCAGCTAGCAGCTGTCTGAGTGAAAAAATTCCTGTAGCTCTAGTGGGCTGGGAGCAGGAGGCAGAGCTGGACCCCAAGGTAGAGGGGCTTTCATCCAGCCCCTAGAGCCTGCCATTTTGAACTTGCACTTAAAGCCTCCAAACTATAAGAGAATAAACTCCTGTTTGTTAAGGCCATCCCATTTGTGGTATATTCTTGTCAGAGTGGCACTAGATAACCAGAACACCAAGGTAGGTTGTGGAACAAGGCTTTTATGTATTTTGTTGTGCCAACTGAGTCTGGTGTTTCCCAGTACTATGGTCCTGAGTTGGTAGGTCCGTTGGATCTCTCTCCCACAGTGTCTGGGTGTCTGTGAGGGATCACTCTATGTCTGTCTTCTGTTGTTTCTGTAATGATTGCAGGTATTCTGTATCACTGGTTCTGTGCAAGATTAGCCTCCACTGAATCTATCCTTGGTCTAGAGTATATTCCTGTTCACTGACCCCCATCCGATCTTCTCAGATGTTTATGCATTTATCTGTAGCCTGGTGTTTGATGTTAATGGTAATGCGGTATTGTGGATATTGTGGTTGATATTAGTATCTGTCATCTATATCTTATGTGCACAATTCGGTGTCCTCCCTTTTCCTAATGCTATCATGGTGGTCACAGACTCTTGCTATACCATCCCTTCCTTTACCCATGTCAGCGTGTGGTCCCCAACTAGCCCAAAATTAATTCCTCCCCTTTCCTCCCACCCCGGTAATCTACAAACTGAGTTCCTTTTCTCAAGCAAACCCTTGTCCTTTTACAGCAATGGGCTCATAAAGTATTTGTCCTTCTGTGATGGACTTATTGCACTCATAATAATGTCCTCCAGGCTCATCCATGTTGTGAGATGATTCACATATCCTTCATCATTCTTCAATGTAGCATAGTATTCCATTGACTTTTTCACTTTCTTGATAGTATCTCTTGAAATACAAAAGTTTTTATTTTAATGAAGTCCAAATTATTGAATGCCTTTTTTGTGCTTTTGGTATCACATTTGGTATCACGTGATTTAAGAAATCATTGCCTAATCAAGGTCAGAAAGGCTTACTCCTATATTTTCTTCTAAGAATTTTATAGTGTTAACTCTTATATTTAAGTCAGTGATCAATTTAAGTTAATTATTTGTGTGCAATATGAGGTAGGGTTCCAGCTGCATTCTTTTGCATGTGGATATTGAGTTGTTTCAACATCAATTATCGAAAAGACTCATCTTTTCCCCATTAATTTATTAATGTCAATTGTTATAATCGATTAATCAATTGACTGTAAATGTATGAGTTTCTTTCTAGACCCTCAACTCTATTCCATTGATTTATATGTCTTAGTACCACACTGTCATGAGTACTATAGCTTGTGTAGTAAGCTACAAAATTGTCAAGTATGATCACTTCAACTTTACTCTTCTTTGTCAAAGTTCTATTGGTTATTCTGCAATCTTTGCATTTCCATATGGATTTTAGAATCAGCCTGCCAATTTCTGCAAAACAACAAAAAAATTTCTAGCTGTGGCTCTGATATGGATTGTGAAGAATCTGTAAATCATCTGTTGAAGTGCAGTATTGGCATTTCAACAATATCAACTCTTCACATTGCATACTTGGGACTTTTTTCATTATTTAGACATTCTTTAATTTCTTTTTGATATTTTTGGTATATATGTCTCGAACATATTTTGATAAATTTATTCCTAAGTATTTTATTATTTTGATGTCATTGCAAATGGAACTATTTTATTACTTTTATTTTAAAATTACTCATCGATAGTGTCTAGAATACCACTCATCATTCAGTTTGTCGCACTGTGGTGGTTTTCATGTTGCTGTGTTGCTGAAAGCTATGCCACTAGTATTTCAAATGCCAGAAGCGTCATCCATGGTCCATAGACTTCAATGGAGCTTGCAGACTAAGACAGACTAAGACTACTTCTGAAAAAAAATTGGCCAGTGAAAACCTTATGAGTAGCAGTGAAATGTTGGATATAGTGCTGGAAGATATAGATGATATAGATATAGACATAGGTTGGAAAGTAATGAAAATATGACTGAAGAAGAGCTGCTTCCTCAAAGTAGAGTTGACTCTAATGATATGGATAAAGTAAAACTTTCGGGACCTTCATTTACTGATGAGAAGAAACAGCTACAAACATCCATTAGTAATTGGAATGTGGAATATATGAAGTATGAATCTAGGAAAGTTGGAATTTGTAAAAAAATGAAATGGAGTACTTGAAGGTTGATATTCTAGGCATTATGAAATGGAATGGTATTGTCCATTTTGAATCAGACAATCATATCTATGACCATCTATGGCAGGAATGACAAATTGAATAAGAATGGCATGGCATTTATTGTCAAAAAGAACAATTTAAGATCTACCCTGAAGTATAATGATATCAGTGATAGGATAATATCCATATACCTACAAGGAAAACCAGTTAACAGACTATTATTCAAATTAAACACCAGCTACTAATGCCAAAGATGAAGAAATTGAAGATTTCTTCTGCAGTGTGAAATTGATTAAACATGCAATCAAGATGCATTGATAATTACTGTTGATTGGAATGTGAAAGTTGGTAACAAAGAAGAATCAGTAGTTGGAAAATATAGACTTGGTGATATAAATAATTCCAGAGATTATGCTAGAATTTTGCAAAACCATGACCTGTTCATTAGAAATACCTTTTCCAACAACATAAACAGCAGCTATACCTGTAGACTTTGCCAGATAGAGCACACAGGAGTCAAATTGATTACATCTATGGAAAGAGATTACATCTATGACAATATCATTAGTCAGAATGAGGCCAGGGGGCAACTGTGGAAGAGACCATCAATTACTCATATGCAAGTTGAAGTTGAAGCTAAAGAAAATTAAAACAAGTATATGGGAGCCAACATATGACCTTGAATATGTCCCACCTGAATTTAGAGATCATCTCAAGAATACTTTTGACTCATTGAACAGCACTGACTGAAGACCAGACAAGCTGTGGTATGACATCAAGAACATTATACATGAGGAAGAAAAAGCCTCATTAAAAAGAGAAGATAGAACTAGAAAACCAAAATTGATGTCAGAAGAGACTCTGAAACCTGCTCTTGAAAGTAAAAGCTAAAGCAAATGGAAGAAATGATGAAGTAAAAGATTTCAAAGGGCAGTTTGAGAGGACAAATTAAAGTTTTATAATGAAATGTGTAGATACCTGACGTTAGAAAACCAAAGGGAAGAACACTCAGTATTTCTTAAACTGAAAGAACTGAACAAAAAATTTAAGCCTTGAGTTGCAATATTGGAGGATTCTATGGGGAGGAACATTAAAGAGGCCAACAAACAGCTTCATGGTTGTTGGAGAAAAGATTGACATTGTCAAGGATTTCATATTACTTGGTTCGATAGTCAACACCAATGGAAGCAACAGTCAAGACATCAGACAACATATTGCATTGGGCAAATCTGCTGCAAAAGACCTCTTTCAAGTGCTGAAGAGCAAAGATGTCTCCTTGAGGACTAAGGTGTGCCTAACCCAAGCACGGTATTTTCAATCACCTCTTATGCATGTGAGAGCTGGACAGTGAACAAGGAAGACCAAAGAAGAGTTCATGCTTTTGAGATGTGATGCTGGAGAAGAATGCTAAAAGTACCATGGTCTGCTAAAAGGATGAACAAATCTGTCCTGGAAGAAGTGCAGTCAGAATGCTCCTTGAAAGCAAGAATGGCCAGACGTTGTCTCATCTACTTTGGTCATGTTGTCAGAAAGAACCATTCCCTGGAGAAGGATATCATGCTTGGTAAAGGGGAGGGTTAATTAAGAAGGGGAAGGCCCTCAACAAGATGGATAGACACAGTGGCTACAACGATGGGCTCAGGTATAGCAAGGGTTGTGAGGCTGGCACAGGACCGGGCAGTGTTTTGTTTTGCTGTGCACAGGGTTGCTGTAAGTCAGAGAAGACTCAATGGCACCTAACAACAGCAACAACAAGGGCAAGATATTGAACAACACTGGAAACACCAAAAGAATATGAGAGTAATACACAGATTCAGCAGTCAGGACATCAGACAATGTAAAGCATTGGGCAAGTTGACTGCAAAGGACCTCTTTCAAGTGCTAAAGAGCAAAGATGTCTCCTTGAGGACTAGGGTGTGCCTGACACAAGCCATGATATTTTCAATCATCTCATATGCATGTGAGAACTGGACAATGAATAAGGAAGACCGAAGAAGAGTTGATGCTTTTGAGTTGTGGTACTGGTGAAGAATGCTGAAAGTATCATGGACTGCTAAAAGAACCAACAAATCTGTCCTGGACAAAGTGCAGCTGGAATGCTCCTTGGAAGCGAGAATGGCCAGATTTCATCTCATCTACTTTGGTCATGTTGTCAGAAGGGACCATTCCCTGGAGAAGGAAGTCATGCTTGGTAAGGTGGAGGGTCGATGAAAGAGGGGAAGTCCCTCAACAAGATGGATTGACACAGTAGCTGTGGTGATGGGTTCAAATATAGCAGGGATCACAGAGCTGGTGTGGGATCGAGTGGTGTTTCGTTCTGCTGTGCATAGGGTCACTATGAGTCGAAGATGATTTGATGGCACCTAACAACAACAACAATAACACAGAGTCACTGTACCTGAAAGAATTGGTTGATGTTCAACCATTTCAGGAGGAAGACTATGATCAAGAACCGATAGTATTGAAGGAAGAAGTTCAATCTGCACTGAAGACATTGGAGAAAAACAAAGCTCCAGGAAGTGATGGAATGCCAAATGAGAGGTTTCAACAAATGGATGTAACCCTGGAAGTACTCATTCATCTATGCCAAGAATCTGAAAGACACCTACCTAGCCAAATGACTGGAAGAGATCCATATTTGTGCTCATTCCAAAGAAAGGTGATCCAACAGATGGGGGAAATTAGCAAACAATATCATTAATATGATAGACAAGTAAAGTTTTGCTGAAGATAATTAAAAAATGATTGTAGCAGTATATAGACAGAGAACTGCCAGAAATTCAAGCCAGATTCAGAAGAGGATGTGGAATGAGGGATATAATTTCTGATGTCAGATAGATCTTGGCAGAAAGCAGAAAATACTAGAAAGATGTTTACGTGTGTTTTATTGACTACACAAAGGCATTCAGCTGTGTAGATCATAACAAATAAGGACAACATTTCAAAGAATGAGAATGAATTCCAGAACAGTTAATTATGCTCATGTAGAACCTACACATAGACAAAAAGGCAGTTGTTTGAACAGAACAAAGAGATACGGAGTGGTTTAAAATCACAATAAGCATGAGTCAGTGTTGTATCCTTTCACCACACTTATTCAATCTGTCTGCTGAGCAAATAATCTGAGAAGCTGGACTGTATGAAGAACTTGGCATCAGGATTGGAGGAAGATTCATTAACAACCTGCAATATGCAGATGACACAACCTTGCTTGCTGAAAGTGAGGAGGACTTGAAGCACTTACTGATGAAGATCAAAGACTGCAGCCTTCAGTATAGATTGCACCTCAACATAAAGAAAACAAAAATCCTCACAACTGGACCAATGAGCAATATTATGATAAACTGCAAAAAAATTGAAGCTATCAAGGATTTCATTTTACTTGTTTCTACAGTCAATGCCCATGGAAACAGCACTCAAGAAATTAAACAATGTATTGCACTTGGCAAGTCTGCTGCAAAAGACCTCTTTAAGGTGTTAAAAAACAAAGATGTCATTTTGAGCACGAAGGTGTCCCTGATCCAAGCCATGGTATTTTCAACTGCTTCATACGCATGTGAAAACTGGTCAACGGAAGACAACTGGCCAATGGAAGACCACAGAATTGATGCCTTTGAATCATGGTGTTGGTGAAAAATATGGAATATATCATGGACTCCCAGAGAAACGAATGAAATATATCTTGCAAGAAATACAGCCAGAATCCTCCTTAGAAGGGAGGATGACAAGACTTTGGTTTACATACTTCGGTCATATCATCAAGAGGGACCAGTCCCTGGAGAAGGACATCATGTTTGCTAGAGAGTCAATGAAAAAGAGGGAGACCCTCAATGGGATGGATTGGCAAGTGGCCATAACAATGGGCTCAAACACAGCAGTAATTGTGAGGATTGTGTCGGACCAGGCAGTGTTACATTCTGTTGTACATAGGGTCGCTACGAGTTGGAATTGACTTGATGGCACCTAACAATAACAACAGAATATGGTTAAATTTCGCCTGCTGATTTTTTATCCTGCAGCCTAGCTAGAACTCTTTATTAGCTCAAATAACTTTTGGATCTCTTAGGATTTTCTATATTCATTATCATGTCATCTGAACATGGAGATAATTTCACTTCTTTCTTTCTAAACTGGGTTTTTTTTTTGTTTGTTTTCTAAATTGTCCTGGCTAGAACCTGCAGTACAATATGGAAAAGAACTAGCAAGAGTGGGCATCCTTGTCTTGCTCCTGATCTTAGTAGGAAATCTTTCAGTGTTACTCCTTTAAGTATGATGTAGCTGTGGGTTTGGCTTTTTTTCTTTTTTTTTTTTTAACATCTTTTTACTGTGAAATTGTGTTGGATTTTCTCAGATACTTTTCTGCATCTATTAAGATGATCCTGTTGTTTTTGTCCTTCTTTCTTATAATGTGGCTGAATACATTGATTGATTTTTATGTTAAACCAATCTCTTATTCTTGGGATAAATCCCACTTGGTCATCACTTCCAGTAGTACATCAGACAGCGTTTCACTGCTATTCATAAGGTTTTCAGTGGCCAATTTTTTCAGAAGTGGATGGCTCCATCATTTTTCCCAGTCTGTCTCTGTCTGGAAGCTCCTCTGGAACTTGTCTGCCCTGGGTGATGCTGCTAGTATTTGAAATACCAGGGGTACAGCTTCCAGCCTCACAGCAACATGCAAACCACCACAGTGCGACCAACTGACAGATGAATGGTGGGTGGTCATCATTTCTAATGTTTTTCTGTGTTGCCGGTTTGGTTCACTAGTATTTTGTTGAGAATGTCTACATCCATTTTGATCAAGGATAACCTAACCTAACCTAACTCACTGCTGTCGAGTCAGATCCAACTCATAGCAACCCTTCCTTGGTTTTCCGAAGCAGTATCACTACAGAAATAGATTGCCCAATCTTCCTTTGGAGGAGTGGCTGGTGGGTTTGAACCGCCAGCCTTCTGGTTAGCAGTCAAATGCTGTAGGCACTACGCCACCAGAGCTCCCAGGGATATTGATCAAGGATATTGCTCTCTATTTTTCTTTATCTTGTTGTCTTTGGTTGTTTTGGTATTAGTGTAATATTGGCCTCATAAAACAAGTTGATAAGTGTCCTTTTTACTCTACATTTTGGAAGAGTTTATGAAGGATTAGTTTTTTTTTTTTTTTCCTGTGGTTGGTAGAAATCACCCACGAACCTATCTGTTCTGCCCTTTTCCTTGTGGGAAGTTTTATTATTATTACAATGACTAATTAATCTCTTTACTTCTTACAGCCTATGCATATTTTCCATTTCTACTTAAGTCAGGTTTGGTAATTTGTGTCATTCTAGGACTGTGTTAATTTCATCTGTTTGTTGT
Source organism: Orycteropus afer afer (assembly GCF_000298275.1). Lineage (NCBI taxonomy): Eukaryota > Metazoa > Chordata > Mammalia > Tubulidentata > Orycteropodidae > Orycteropus > Orycteropus afer. The sequence goes on from NW_006921854.1 coordinate 3,428,958, forward strand.
TGTGATGTTCCATTGAGTCGATTCCAACTCATAGTGACCCCATGTGCAACAGAAACACTGCCTGGTTCAGTACGATCCTCACAATAGTTGATAAGTTTGAGCTGATTGTTGCAGCCACTGTGTCTACCCATCTTGTTGAGGGTATTCCTCTTTTTTGTGACCCTCTACTTTACCGAATTCGATGTCCTTCTCCAGGGACTGGTCCATCTTGATGACATGCAAAATATGTAAACCAAAGTCTTGCTATCCTTCCTTCTAAGGAACGTTCTGGCTGTACTTCTAAGACAGATTTGTTTGTTTCTCTGGCTGTGTATGATATAGTCAATATTCTTCACCAACATCATAATTCAAAGACATTTATTCTTCTGTGGCCTTCCTTATTCTTTGTCCACCTTTCCCGTGCATATGAGGAGACTAAAAATACCATGGCTTGGGTCAGGAACACCTTAGTCCTCAAAGTGACCTCTTTACTTATGAACACTTTAAAGAGGTCTTTTGCAGCAGATTTGCTCAATGCAATGCATATTTTGATTTCTTGATTGCTGCTTCCATGGATGTCGATTGTGGATCCAAGTAAAATGAAAATTCCCGACAACTTCAATCTTTTCTCTGTTTATTGTGATGTTGCTTATTGATCCATGCCTTATGCTGGATTGGGTACAGAAGCAAAATCAGTGAAGTTTATATATATAAATATATAAATTTATCTCAAGGAAATAGCTCATGCAGTTGTAGAGGCTGGTGAGTCCCAAGTCCAGGTGTCAGACGTCAAGATGGAGGCTTCTCCTGACACTCATGCAGCTGCAGGCACTGACAAACCCACGACCAGCAGGCAACACAGCAGGCCACTGGTTCAATCCCGGACCAGAGATGATGAGAGACAGATGCAGGATTCAGATCCAGCAGAAAGCCAGAGATCTTTGCCAGGATGTCCATATACATGTATCAGAAGCAGGCCACATCCCTGAGGAAACCCTTGCATCTGATTGGCTGCTCATAGCTGATCTCATCATGAAGATGATTACATTGCATCAGATCTTATCACTCTTTCATAACTGCTAAACCACTGAGAATCATGGCCCAGCCAAGTTGACACATACCCTCACCTATTACAGTCAGTTGTGAGGATTTTTGTTTTCTTTATGTTGAGGTGCAATCCCTGTTTTAAGGGTATATTGTATAATTTCCTCCTATTTGGGAATTTTCCAAATTTATTTCTGCTGTTGCTTTTGAATTTCATCCCACTGTGGTCAGGAATGAGTCCCTAGGTGGTGGAAATAGTTAATGCTCTTGACTGTTGACAGATATGTCGGATGTTTGATCCACCCAGAGGTGCGTGGGGAGAAAGGCCTGACTGTCTACTTAAGAAATACTAGCCATTGAAGACCTTAGGGAGCACGGTTCTACTGTGACTCGTACAGGAATATCAGCCATTGAAAACCTTTTAGGGAGCACAGTTCTACTGTGACTCATACAACATTGCATGAGTCAGAATACGTTTGATGGCAACTGGTACTGATACTCAGATAATATATTTCGTGTCATTTCAGCCTTTTTAGATTTCATTGAGACTTTTATTGTTGCCTCATTGAGATCGGAGTTTTCTATGAGGAATGGAGAAGACTATGTATCTTGCTGTTGGTGGTGGAGGGTTTGATAATGTCTGTTAGGTCTAGTTGCTTTATGTTATTCAAGTCTTCGATGGTTGATCTTATGTCTTGTATCCATTTTTGAAAATGAGATGCTGAATTCTCTAACGTTTATTGTTGACTTGGCTATTTCTTCATTTTTGTCAGTTTTACTTCATGTATTTTGAGGCTCTGTTGTTGCATATATATTTATAATTGTTTTGTCTTCCTGATGAACTGACACTTTTCATTTAAAAATATTTTTTCTTCATCTCTACTAAAAACTAAGACTTAAAGTCTGTTTTATATTATAGCCACTCCAGATCTCCTTTGGTTACCATTTGAATGACATGTTTTTTTTCTTTTTCTTTTAGTTTATTTGTGTCTTTGAGTCTATAGTATGTCTCTGATAAAGAGCATGTAGTACCCCCTTCCCTTTTTAAAAGGAGCTCTGGTAGCACAGTGCCTAAGGCAACTGACTGCTAACCAGAACATTTGTTGTTCAAACCCACCAGCCACTCTGTGGAAGCAAGACTGGGCAATCTACTTCCGTAAAGATTTACCACTTCATAAACCCAATGGGGGTTGCTATGAGTTGGAATTGACTCAATGTCAGTGGGTTTTCCCTTTTAAATCCAGTCCAAAATCTCTGCCTTTTGGCCAGAGTGTTTAATCCATTTACAGTTACAATTACCCATAAGGTAGGATTTAAGTCTGTCGTTTTCTATGTCTCTTCTATTTTTTGTTTCTCTCTTCTATATTGCTTTCTTTTGTGTTAAATAGATATTTTCTACTATACCATTTTAATTTCTTTTCCTATTTATTGAGTTCTGTGCATATTTAATTTCATCATTTCAAATGAGAGAGTTGTCCATACAGAGGGTTTTATAAAAGAGAGATTGGATGGCTACTTCTTCTAACTCTCTTATATGACAAATCTCTTCTCAGATCTACAATTGGTTGATATAATTCTGGGACCAATTCTCCACTTTGTTCTATATTCTTTGAATGTGGCTTTAGTCAGGAGAGGGGAGATCTCTGGTTTGCTCATGCTCTGGACCAGTGGGGTAAATGACAAATGATGGTCCTCCAAGTGAGCTGTACTGGGCCAGGGCTCTTGGTTTTGCACCTGACTACAGTTCTTGACAAGAATTTCCATCACAGCCTAGAATACATTCCTGTTAGTTATCCTCTCCATTTTTTTTTTCAGCAAAATACTCTTCCCCTCTTTTAATAATCTTTTCCTAGAAGTAGAATTTTTCTAAATGAATAAAGAAAGAAGAGAGGATTGAAAGAAAAGTCATAAAAAAGGAAAAACATAACGGCAGAGAGATGACTACTCAATAATTTGGTTGGTCCTTACCCTAGTTTTCTGATCCAGGGTTAAAAATGTGAATGAGAGACAAGCATCTTCGTATTTTATTTTATATCATTTGGACTTTTTTTTCTCTTTTGTTTTGCTATTGTGAAGCATGAGAAACCCATCAATTGTTTCTTTCGACCCAGCTCCACAGGACTTGTAGATAAGAAAATCTCTCCCGGATTCTGGCAACCAACTTGTCTTCTCATCTCAGTTTTCAGAGCTGTTTTTAATTTTGGGCTTTTCATCTTTCTTGTTAAATTTTGCTAGGCTGCCGGAAGTAACTGTGTCAGGGATTGCTACTTTGATTCTATTCTAAATAGGAATTTCATTGCAAATGACTTTAAAAATATTTTTTCAAGTTATATTAGGAATAGTCGAGGTTCACTTTGGAGTTGCTTTACTTGACAGATTAAACTGTGAAGGATTTTCATCTTTGTAATATTGTTTCTTTTCTTTACAGATTCTTTATTCATAATTTAACATAAATTTTGCATTCTTTTAAACGATCTCTACTTTACATTTTTGTTGTTAGTATGAATAAATTGATTTTATTTTAACTTCTGACTGCTTTTATTGATACAGAAATGGCACAGAGGAAAACTATGGACTGATGTATTTATTTTATCCCTGGCTACTTTGCTGAAGTCTTTTAATAACTTTGATAAATTTTATAGCAGATTAAAAATTTATTTTTCTGTGTACATAATTATATTCCCTGAAATTAACATTTTTCTTTCCTCTCTCTAATATAAATAATTATTACTTTAAGTGGCGTTGCATTTGTAAGAGTCAGCACAGTAATGTTAATTAGTAAGTAGTGATAAAGAGCATTTAAATTTTGTTTCTATTCTTAATGAAAACGGTCTGATACCTTCCTCAATTACATACAATGTTGGTTCATAGTTTTAGGTAGATGCTCCTTTGTATTGAATACCCTCGTGCATAGTAAGGATTCAATAACATTTCTATTAAGTTGTTGTTGTTGTTGTTAAGTGCCGTCGAGTCGTTTCCGACTCATAGCGACCCCATGCACAGCAGAACGAAACACTGCCCGATCCCGCGCCAGCCCC
>NW_006921854.1:3433118-3434607 GCF_000298275.1 Orycteropus afer afer
AGGCTGGCAGTTCAAACCCACCAGCCACTCCTCGGAAGGAAGGTTGGGCAATCTACTTCCATAGTGATACTGCCTTGGAAACCCAAGGAGGGGTCTCTATGAGTCAGGTCTGACTGGACGGCACACAACAACAACAATTTCCTTAATAAACCCATAATCAAGAGTGTTGTCCCTGAGTTCTGTGTGGCCATTGCAAAGAATTATCAAACCCAGCAGAGAAGCACCAAGTGCTGTGGGAGGGATGGTTGGTGACAAATTGGTAAAAAGGTTGGCAGGTGGTGGAATGTGTGACCTCCCTTTCGTAGGGATCAGCCTCGGGTGGTTGCTGCTGATGGTGATTCTGTCTTCCCCCTTGTGAGGTCAGAGGAGGTTGGAAGATGCTGCCCCCGCCCACCCTTGCACTAAGTTATCTTTTTTTTTTTTTTCTTTCTGTTATGTATTGTGCTTCTGTTTCCTTATATAAGAAATTTTTGCCTAATCCAAGGTCACATGGATTTTCTCCTGTGTTTTCTTCTCAAGGTTTTATGTTTTATCACTATGATACATGATTAATTTATATATTAGTGCAAGGTATAGATTGAAGGTCTCCCCCCCCCCCCCCGCATGGATATCTAGTTTTTCCAGCACCATTTATTGAAAAACTATCATTTCTCTGGTAAACTCCCTCTTTGCCTTTGTTCAAAATTGTTGTTGTGTCTTTTTAGTTCTAACAGTTTGGCTAATGATTCTGTTGTATTTTCTCTGTAGATAATTATGCAATTTGTAAGTAATGACAGTTTTCTCTCTTTTCAATTTTTGCGTGATTTGTATTTTTCTTGTCTTTAGAACCTCTCACACTATGCTAAATAGTAGCTTTGATAGCGAGCATTCTTGTCTGGTTCCTGGCCATAGGAATGGAATTGGTAGGTCATTGTGATAGTTGGAGCTGTGTGTCAACTTGGCTGGACCCCAGTTCTGTGTGGTTGTTCCCATGATGGGATCATATAACTGTGTTCTGAGTGGCCAGTCTGCCCAAGGGGAGTTTCCCTAGGGGTGTGGCCTGCTTCCAAGATATCCAGGGACATCCTGGGAAGAGACACATTCTTTGAGGGATTGGAACCCTGGTGTGCGGACTACAAACTTCCGTGAGTGAGCAGCCCACTGCTCGGCCTGGAGATCTTGGATTCGTCTTTCATTGGAGTTGACAACCAGTGTACTGCCTGCTAGCCTTGAATTTCTCAGCCCCCTGCGCTTATGGAAGCTAAGGCTGCCTCCAGCCTGATGTTTCCTCCAGGCACTATGGACTTGCCAGCTTCTGTACGTTTGTGAACCATTTTCCTAAGATAAATTTCTCTCTCTCTCTCACTCTCTCTCTCTCTGCCTCACACAATAGCCCTGCAGGACCGCTATGGCTAGTCCCCTCAAGCTGAGGGGGAGGGGATAATGGTTTTACAGTAATCTTTGCTGGTTTTTGTGTTTCTCTGGAGAACCCAATCTAACATAATTGGTA
>NW_006921854.1:3444522-3450892 GCF_000298275.1 Orycteropus afer afer
TGCCATCAATTCCCGGAGCCTTGTTCTTGGCCAGTTCTTTCATTGCAGCTTTGACTTCTTCCTTCATTACCATTGGTTCTAGATCATATGCCACTTCTATTAAGTTAAAATGTAATTATTTATATACCTATATGTTCTGCTTAAAACATATAAATAAGTTACGATGTTTGTGAAGAATCTTTTGGATATCTATTTAAAAGTAGCAACATAAATATAACTCATAGCAACCTTTCCTTGGGTTTCCGAGGTGAAATCACTATGGATGTACATTGCCCAACCTTCCTTCCAAGGAGTGGCTGGTAGGTTTGAACTGCCAGCCTTCTGGTTAGCAGTCAAATGCCTAGTTGTTATTGGTATGTGCCATTGAGTCGGACCCGACTCATAGCGAGCCCTCCTTGGGTTTCCGAGGCAGTATCAGTAGGGAAGTAGATTGCCCAACCTTCCTTCCAAGGAGTTATTTCACCTGTTGATGTAGTATGTGGCTTTGACACTTTTCTTATGTTGAACTTTCTTAAAATTTATGTGACAAACTGTACTTGTTCATGGTGCATTTTTTTTTAGTAAATAGCTGAACTCTGTTTGTTAGTACTTTGTTTACCATTTTTGCATGCGTATTAATGAATTAAATTGGCCTGTAGTCTTTTGTATCATCTTAATCAGGTTTCAGAGTTGAGAGCCTATTTCACTTATGGCTTCCCCATCTTTTGCTATGTTCACAAAGGTTTTATAATTTTGATATTATCATCTGAACATTTTTTTTATCATTTATCTATAGACTCCTAATTCATCTGCTTTCTTTTTCAGAGAAGTTCTTTGATGGGATCTCTAATTTCTTTTCAGCTTTTGTTTATTATTCTTTGTGAAAAGAAATCATTCATTAATGAAAATGGGTATTCACTCAACTGTGGATTCACTCATTTTATTTCACATTTTGATTACGTATTCTTTCTCATTGCTATTTAATTCACCTGTGTTTTACTCTTGGTTAAATTGTTGCTTTTGATCTATTTGTTTTCAGTGAGTCATTTCTTGGTTTTATTTATCAATTATATTCCCACTCAATTTTCCAAAATACTTATTTAATTTTTATTTACCCTTTTCTTATTTGTGTTTGGTTGCCTTGTTGCCCTTTAAAATTTTCAGCTGATCTTCTTCAATTTTCTTTTTAAAATGAGCTACATTAACATCATGACTTTTCCTTGAATAGTTTCTTTTGTTGCATTCTGTCGACGCATTGGGTTTTCAAGGGCCTCATTTTCTATATTGTCTGCTATTGTGTTCTTTCTCATTCTTCTGTAAATAAATTGTGTTTTGTGGATTTTTTCATATTCAAAGATTTTATTCATATTCTTTAAAATAATATCTACCTTTATTATATTATGATTAGAGGATGTGGCACCAATACTTTATTTAAATTTTTTTCTAGCCAAACATATGAGCACTTTTCCTTGCTTGCTTTCTTGATAGATTCCTATAAAGATTTTCACCAATCTCACACCAGCTGTCTCTCCTCCAGCACTCTCTACTTCTCTGCTGGGTTCGATAATTCATTGCCATGGCCACACAGAATTCATAGACAATACTCACGATTATGGGGTTTGTTAGGGAAGTAAGAGATTACATACAGTTCAGGGTCAAGAATGACTGAGGATACAGTCCGTCAGTCAGGACAGCTTTTTGGCCATGCCCACAGGGCCCTGGTCCATTGGACCTTTGACTGGCCTCTGCCCTGCTCACTCAAGAGTTATAAAGCTTTAGTGCCCCCATAGGTGCAAGAAAAAGGCCAGGGGGACTGAGACAGAGCAAGGAGTCAGCAGGGATCCAGGTAAGGGGAGGGAACCCAGGCCACGCCCCACAAGCAGCAAGGCAGGAAAGTGGGGGAAAGGAGAAGATAAAGGTGGGTAGGGGGAGAAGGGAAGAAAGAGGAGGCAACCACAGGGATCCAGGTAAGGGGAGGTTGGACAGGTTTTGAACAGCTAAGGGAGACAAACTTGCCTGTTGTTTGCCCTACTGTGGTGATGTGTTGCTGTGAGTCTTGAGGCTGTGCCTCTGGTGTTTCAAACTCAGCGGGGTGCACATGGTGCATAGGTTTCAGCGTGGCTTGCAGACTGAGACAGACCAGGAATAGGGAAGAGGCCATCCAGTTCTCAAAGAATTGGCCAGGGAAAACCCTATGAATAGCAGAGAAACACTGTCTGGTACATTACTGCACAACTTTATGAATACTCTGGAAACATTGTCCAATACAGAGGAGGAGGATGAGTCACTTAGGTTAGAAGGCTCTCAAAATACGACTGGGAAAGAGCTGCGTCATCAGAGTAAAACCAGCCTTACTGATATGGATAAGGTAAAGCTTTCGAGACCTCCATTTGCTGATGTGGCATGACCCAAATTGAAGAGAAAGAAACAGCTGCAAACATCCATTAATCATCAGAACATGGAATGTACAAAGTATGAATCTAAGAAAACTGGAAGTTGTCAAAAATGAAATGGAACACATAAAGATTGATATCCTCGGCATTAGTGAGCTGAAATGGACTGGTTTTGGCCATTTTGAATCAGACAACCATGTGATCTACTATGCCAGGAATAGCAATTTGAAGAGGAATGGCGTGGTATTCATCATCACAAAGAATGTTTCAAGATCTGTCCTGAAGTACAATGTTGTCAGTGATAGTATAATATCCATATGCCTACAAGGAAGACCAGTTAACATGACTATTATTCAAATTTATGTACCAACCAGCAAAGCCAAAGATGATGAAATTGAAGATTTTTATCAACTTCTGCAGTCTGAAATTGACCGAAAATGCAATCAGGTTGTGTTAATTATCACTGTTGTTGTTGTTGTTGTTATGTGCCGTCGAGTCAGCCCTGACTCATAGCGACCCCTCCTTGGGTTTCCAAGGCAGTATCACTACGGAAGTAGGATTGCCCAACCTTCCTTCCGGGGAGTGGCTGGTGGGTTTGAACTGCCAGCCTTCTGGTTAGCAATCAAGTGCCTTAGCCACTATGCTACCAGAGCTCCCTAACTGGAATACAAAAGTTGGAATCAAAGAAGAATCACCAGTAGTTGGAAAATTTGGCCTTGGTGACAGAAATAATGCTGGAGATTGCGAGATAGAATTTTGCAAGACCAACAACTTATTCATTGCAAATACATTTTTTCAACAACACAATGGTGGCTGTACACGTGGACTTTGCCAGATGGAACACACAGGAATCAGATTGACTACATCTATGGCAAGAGGTGATGGACAAGCTCAATATCTTCAGCCAAAACCAGGCCAGGAGCTGATTGTGGAATAGACCATCAACTGCCTCCACGTGTGTATGCGTGTTACAGCAGCACTAGAGAACCCAGATAGAACCTGACAGTTTCGCTAACCCACAAGATTAAAATGTGCCATCCCAAAGGCGGAAAGGGGAAATCTCTACCACCACAATGAAAGAGCCAGGAGTGGAATGTGCACTTTGGGACTGGAGACCGTGCACTGAGAACCTCCTAGAGCCAGGAGACAAAGGGTGTGATACCGGAAATGGTGTGAAACAGCAAGAGGCAGCAGCAGAGAAATGACAGCAGCAGATCCACACAACAACCCACAGAAAGCTGCATGGTGGGCTTCCCACCCATGGAGCAAGGCAGCTACAGTGGCTGGGCCAAGCCATTGAGAGACAGAGCTGAGTGCCTTTGGGCAGGAGGCTTCCTAGTGGAGTGGGGTGCCTCCAGGCACTTATGTTGTTGTTAAGTGTCGTGGAGTCGTCTCCGACTCACAGTCACCCTAGGCACAGCAGAAAGAAACACCGCCAAATCCCATGCCAGCTCCATGATCCTTTCTATACTTGACCCCATCGTCGCAGCCACTGTGTCAATCCATCTCGTTGAGGGTCTTCCCCTCTTTCATCCACCCTCCACTTTACCAAGCATGACATACATCTCCAGGGAATGGTCCCTTCTGACAAGATGACCAAAGTAGGTGAGACGAAGTCTGATCATTCTCACTTCCAAGGAGCATTTCGGTTGCACTTCCTCCAGAACAGATCTGTTAGTTCTTCTAGCAGTCCATGGTACCTTCAGTGTTCTTCACCAGCACCACAACTCAAAAGCATCAACTCTTCTTTGGTCTTCCTTATTGATTGTCCAGCTTTCACATGCACATGAGATGATTGAAAATATCATGGCTTGTGTCAGGTGCACCTTAGTCCTCAAGGAGACATCTTTGCTCCTCAGCACTTGAAAGAGGTTCGTTGCAGCCGACTTGCCCAGTGCTATACATCTTCTAATGTCCTGACTGCTGCTTCCATTGGCATCAATTGTAGAACCAAGCAATGTGAATTTTTTGACAACCTCAATCTTTTCTCCACTTATCATGATGATGCTTATAGCTCCAGCTGTGAGGATTTTTCTTTTCTTTATATTGAGATGTAGCCCATACTGCAGACTGTATTCTTCAAACTTCATCAGTAAGTGCCTCAAGTCATCCTCACTTTCAGCAAGCAAAGTTGTGTTGTCAGTGTATCACAGGTTGTTAATGATTCTTCCTTCAAACTTGATGCCACGTTTTTCTTCATATAGTCCAGCTTCTCAGATTATTTGCTCAGCATATAGATTGAATAGGTATAGGAAAAGGATACAACCCTAACACACTCCCTTGTTGATTTTAAATCATGTGGTGTTCCCTTGTTCAGTTTGAATGACAGCCTCTTGGTCAATGTATAGGTTCCTCGTGAGTACAATTAAGTGTTCAGGAATTCCCAATCTTATTGTCATCCACAATTTGTTATGATCCACACAATCAAATGCCTTTGCATAGTCAATAAAACACAAGTAAACATTTTTATGGTATTTTTTGCCTTGAGCCAAGATCCATATGATATCAGCAATGATGTCCCTCATTCCATATCCTCTTCTGAATCCAGCTTGGAAGTTCTCTGTCAATATACTGCTGCAACACGCATACCACACGTGGAGGCTTTAGCAATCAGCCATTTATTCTCTTACTGCTTAGAAATCCAAAGTCAGATTGCTGACTCTAGGGACTGGGTGGAGGCCCCTCAACCTTGGGCTTCAGCTCTGCCTCTTATTCCAGGCCCATTGGAGCTGAGGTGTCTCCTAACTCAGGCATCTGCTGGCCACTGAGGCTGACAAACCCAAGGCTGGTAGGTAAAATGGCCCAGTCCCAAGATCAGCAGGCAACACAGGAGGCCACTAGTTCAAGCCTAGGAAATATTCTAATATTGGGAAGCAACATGGCAGGCAACTGGTTATGAAGACTCAGCCAGATGCAGGATCCAAATGTGCCAAAAGCTAGAGACCTTCCTCAAAGCTTCTGCATATATACAGGAAACAGGCCCCACCACAAAGGTAATTAGCTGCTCACAGCAGATTCCACCATGGAAGTGATTACAATCTCATCATGGGGAATAACTACATCTAGCTGCCTAGCCACTCAAAACCACAGCTCAGCCAAGTCGACACACAACCTTAACTACCACAGTTTCCTTACATCTTATTTGCATGATCCCACCCCCACAAACGTGCCTGCCATAAACCTTATTTGTATTATTAGAAAGCTGTCCAATCTCCTTGGTAGGCCACAAGCACCTTATTTGTGTAGTCCCACCCAATCATTCGGTGAGACTTGCAAGACCATGGTGAGGAAGACCATATACATGTGACCCAGGGCACCACAACAATTTTGTCAGAGTATCTAAAGCTTTATAACTTAGGGGATGTTGTGAGCTTGTTTTACAAAACTTGGAGAGGAGTGATGGGATCAAAAGCATACTTGGCTCTCTGTTATCTGGTTTATTATTAAGGTCAAGGTTAAAAACTAAAAAACTCATTGCCATTGAGGCAATTGTGACTTATAGCGACCGTTGCTGGGTTTCCGAGACGGTATCTCTGTGGAAGTAGATTGCCCAGTCTTCCTTTTGAGGAGTGGCTGGTGGGATTGAACCGCCAGCCAAAGTTATTACCTTATTGTTACGGTTAATGTATAAAGAAACATTACTAATATATCGCCATAGGTTACACACATGATAAAGAAACTATGGCAATAGGCTATATTATAGAAACTTGTATGTAATAGTTTATTTTCTTGATTCTTTATTTTCATATCCATTTCATAGTTTTTTTTTTTAATTTTTATTGTGATTTGGGTGAAAGTTTACAGACCAAATTCATTTTCCATACAGCAGCTCACAAACACTTTGTCTCATGACATTGACTACAATTTCCTACAGTGCAACAGCTCACCTCCCACGTTCTCCCCATAGTTACCTCTTCCCTGTGCCCTTCCCTCCCATGCACTCCTGCCTCCCAAGCTGTCTCCCTGTGCATACACAGCCCTTCTATTCTCCCATGATT
>NW_006921854.1:3451142-3460541 GCF_000298275.1 Orycteropus afer afer
TGGGCACCATCTAGTTCTTCTGGTCTCATAGTCATAAAGGCTGAGGATCACATGGTGTACCAGTCACTTGGACTAATTGTTTCCATGTGTCTTTGGTTTTCTTCATTCTTCTTTTATATCCATTTCATAGTTTATGACATCTTTTTCATAGATACTTTCATTTGATCTCTGTAAGGACCCTATGAAACGGGCAAGCAGGCAGGTGTGTTCACCCACTTTACACTTGAGTAAATTGGGTTCATGGAAGTCAGTTACTTACTGGAGTTCCCACGTTAGTGGAAGATTTGGGAGTATAACCTAGATCTCTTCCTTTGTAGTCCTACACTCATTGCACAATGTCACATTCCTTCAAACTAATCCTAAACTACTAGCTATGATGTGCATTCTTTTCCAGTGGTTGGCTACATGTGATGCATACTTTTAATAACCTTTACTTATTTCCAGAGAAAAGATTTTACCCTCATTCTATGCCAATGTATTTTAATGTCTGTCATTACATAGCAGGTTGCACAGTCTTACATGAAAAAATTTTAGGGAAAAACGTTTGCATGTATCTATTTTTTGCAGATCTAGTCTAATTTAAGTAATCATGGTGATCAAAAGCATATATTTCAGAACAAATTAGAATAAAAATTCCTGTGATGTCTTGATTTTTACCTCCTTTGAAGCCAATGTAATTCTAATGAAAGTCTCTAGGGAAATACTTTAAATTTCCAATTTAAAATCTGGATTTCATGAATGAAGCCACAGGACAGATGAGTGTTCGAATCTTATACCTTTTTTTCTTTGTCTCACTGTACCGAAGAACTCTTCATTGGGAGCTTATTCTCAGGTATGGGACATGCTAGGATCAAAACCTACTGTGATCAAGTCTATTCCTACTCATAGTGACACCCACTGGGTTTCCAAGGCTGTAAATCTTTTCGAAAATAGATTGCCACCTCTTCCTCCCATGGAACAGCTGGTGGGTTTGAACCGCTGGCCTTCTGGTTAATAGCCAAATGCCTTACCCACTATGTCACCAGAGCTCCAATGACTATCACAATGATGACAATACCTGTGCTTTCTTGTACTCAGCACTTTGAACTTGACAAAGCCTACTCCCTGATACTCTCTCTAAACTTAAGAGAAACAAAGGCCAAGAGTTACTAACCTTGTTCTACAGATAAGGTCCTGCCTAAATTCACAGTGGGTGGAGCTCTGGCTTCAGTGCACATCCTTTGGCTTTTTTGCCACTGTTTCTATCACATCATTCTGCCTTCAGTGTGGTCACTAGGGAGATCTCTTTGAGAATTAGGAGTGCTGAAAGTTTAAATCTGTTCCTGGCTATGACAGCAAAATCACTGCACACTTTGCAAGACTAAAGAACAGAAGGAAATATTTCTTGTCACAAGATGTTGTGAAACATCTGAGGATGAAAATATAACAGGTAAATGCACTTCTCTCTCCCCCCCCCCACATACACTGGAAATTATGCAATTCAATATATGGCCTTAAAACACAAAAACAAAATGAGATACACATCCTTCTTGGCATTATTTTGATAGTGACTAGTCCTTTTTGATTTTGTGCTGTGCAATGTTTGTAGGTACTATTGTATTACATAAGTTGGTATGCTCACGTGTGCACACATAAGACAGGTATGCATATGTACATAAACTCAGATATGCATGTGCCCATATGTACTAAAACATTTTCTATTGAGACTCCTTAGCAGCCCAAGAGAATTTTAACTGTCTCTAAAACAGAGGCAGAATGCTCGTCTCCCAGGCCATGTCCATAGGCAACATGAGTACAAAGATTGTCCTCTAGGGTCTTAGAAAAATTCTGGCCAGTTCCCCGGAAGGGCAATCAATCAGGGTGTCCTCAGATTTGTTTGCAGGGCCTTCTTTGTCGCTTTTGAATACAATCCCAGTACGACAGAGTTGGTTTTCTTTTAAAGCTTATTGTGATCTCTAACTATCCTCTGTGTGTGTTTAAAGCGTACACTTGGTAACATTCCACTTTGGAATAATAAATGGCAAAGAAGAGGTTCTCTGTTCTCAAAGTCATAGCTGTGTGGGATGTACTTTTATCATCATGTTCTACCATTGGGTTGGGCTGCCATTGTGTCATTCTGGTCTTTATGCCCATGAGATCATTCACAGGGCAATCCTGACAGCTGCTCAGTTGTCTACTCCAACAGTTGATCCAGTCATTTTCTTGAAAGTTAGTGATGATCCTCTAAGTAGCAAATACTGATACTTTATTCTTGGTTTCCAACCTCCTGGAACTCTAAGATTCTGTAGAGGACGCACATAGTCACCATCAGGAGGAAACATGGGAAGAATGGAAAGTCTGAGAAAAGCAAAATATCTGCAGTCAACAGCTGAGTCTTGAACATTATAAATCAGAAATCATATATACTAGATGTCTCAAGGTGGAAAAAGAAGAACATGGCAAGACCCCTTGATTAATAACAGACACCAAGTTAGAGGATTGTCGATCATAAAGGGTTGAGCTGGGGTGTGGGTGCGGGTGAAGCGTATTTAGTCCTCCTGCCTTAGGGCAGAGTGATCTAGACTAGAGTATCACAGTCCAGCAGGAAAGCATAATGTGAGACAGATGTAAGCTATACCTATAGTTTTAAATTTTCTAGTAGCCACATTAAAAAGTGAAACAAAACAGGTGAAATTAATTTTAATAACATATACCCCACCAGCCACTCCTTGAAAGGAAGACTGAGCAATCTACTTCTGTAGAGATGTTGTTGTTCTTGTTATGTGCTGTCGAGTCGGACCCAACTCATAGTGACCCCTCCTTGGGTTTCCGAGGCAGTATCACTTTGGAAGTAGATTGCTACAAGTCAGAACTGGCTCCATGGCAGTGAGTTTTTTTTTTTTTTTTGTATCTAATCCTATATATGAATCTTCTTCCAGTGCTAATGCCACATTCTTCTTCATATAATCCACCTTCTCAGATTATTTGCTCAGCATACAAGTTGAATAAGTATGATGAAAGGATACAATCTTGATGCACTCCCTTGATTTTGAACCATGTAGTATTCCCTTGGTCTGTTCGAACAACAGCCTCCTGATCTATGTACAGGTTCCTCATGAATACAATCAAGTGTTCTGGAATTCCCATTCTTCTCAGTCTTATCCATAATTTGTTATGATCCACACAATCAAATGCTTTTGCATAGTCACTAAAGCATAAGTAAATATCTTTCTGGTATTCTTTGTTTTCAGCTAAGATCCATCTGACATCAGCAATGATATCCCTCATTCACTGGCCAATTCTTTGAGAAGTGGGTGGGCTCTTCCTTCTTCCAAGTCTGTCTTAGCCTGGAAGCTCCACTGAAATCTCCAACATTGGTGACCCTGCTGCCATTTTGCAACACGGTGGTATAGCCTCCAACCTTACAGCAATTGGTAAGCCACCACAGCATGACAAACTGACAGACAAGTTTGTCTCCCCTAATTGTTCCTAACCCCTCTACACCTGCCTACTCCAACGAATGGCCTTAAAATAGAGCCACCCACAAGTGAAAAGTACACCCTGAGCCCTGGCCCACCTACCTGGGGCCCTGGCCTTAATATAGAGCCACCCCCAAGTGAAAAGCATTAACAACCTGCAATACACAGGTGACAAAACTTTGCTTGCTGAAAGTGAGGATGACGTGAAGCACTTACTAATGAAGATTAAGGACTATCGTCTGCAGTATGGATTACACCTCAATATAAAGAAAACAAAAATCCTCATAACTGGTCCATAAACAGCTTCACAGTGGATAGAGAAAAGATTAAAATTGTCAAGGATTTCATATTACTTGGTTCTACAATCAACACCAATGGAAGCAGCAGTCAAGACATTAGACAACATATTGCATTGGGCAAATCTGCAAAAGAACTCTTTCAAGTGCTGAAGAGTAAAAATGTGTTCTTGAAGACTAAGGTGTGCCTAACCCAAGCCATGGTATTTTTAATCACCTCCTATGCATGTGAGGGGAGCTCTGGTAGCATAGTGGCTAAGACACTTGCCTGCTAACCAGATGGCTGGCTGTTCAAACCCACCAGCCACTCCTCGGAAGGAAGGTTGGGCAATCCTACTTCCGTAGTGATACTGCCTCGGAAACCCAAGGAGGGGTCACTATGAGTAGGGTTTGACTCGAAGACACATAACAACAACATGCATGTGAGAGCTGGACAATGAATAAGGAAGATCGAAGAAGAGTTGATGCTACTGACTTGTGGTGTTGGAGAATAATGCTAAGAGTACTGTGGTCTGTAAAAGGACTAACAAATCTGTCCTGGAAGAAGTGCAGCCAGAATGCTCCTTGGAGGTGAGAATGGCCAGACTTTGTCTCACCTACTTTGGTCATGTTGTCAGAAGGAACCACTTCCTGTAGAAGAATATCACACTTGGTAAAGTGGAGGGTCAACAAAAAAGGGGAAGGCCCTCAATGAGATGGATAGACATAGTGGCTGCAATGATGGGCTCAGGTATAGTAAGGATAATGAGGCTGGCACAAGACCAGGCAGTGTTTTTGTTCTGCTGTGCAGAGGGTCGCTATGAGTCAGAGATGACTTGACAGCACCTAACAACAACAACCCTATATATACTGAATAATATTTCAACCTGTAATCAATAAAACATTATTAATTACATATTTTACACTCTTTTCATATTAAGTCTTTGAAGTATGGGGTTATTTTACACTTATAGTACATTTAAGAAGATCTGCTGGCACAGTGGTTAAAGCATTCAGCTGATAACCAGAGGGTTGGTGAATTGACCCCATCAGCTGCTCCATGTGAGAAAAATGACGTGGTCTGCTTCTGTGAAGATTTATAGCTTCAGAAACACTGTGGGGTAGTTCTACTCTATCCATCCCATGGCGTCACTATGAGTTGGAATCAACTGGATGGCAGTAGATTGGTACAGTATATTTCAGTTTGGACTAGTTCCATGTAAGTGCTTAATAGCCACCTGTGACTACAACAACTCACTGCTGTCCAGTCAATTGGACTCATAATGACCCATCCTCGGGTTTCTGAGGTGGTGTCTCTACGGAAGTAGATTGTCCAATCTTCCTTCCAAGAAGTGGCTGGTGGATTTGAACTGCCACCCTTCTGGCTAGCAGTCAAATGCCTTAGACATTAAGCCACCATCTACCATATAGGACAGCACAGGTCTAGAAACTAAAAGGCAAGACTGAGCTTATGAGTAGCCTCTGTTGTGGGGAGAGAATGACTTTGGCTTATGGAGACTGCAATCAGTAAGCTTGCTAGTTGCCAGATTAATTTCACTGAAGGAAAATTTTAGCATGTACTTTGATTTATGCAAAAACCTTTACTAGCAAATAACAAAAACAATGTTGTTGTTAGGTGCCATTGAATAGGTTTCTGCTCATAGTAACCCTGTGTACAGCAGAACGGAGAACTGCCTAGGCCTACCCCATCCTCACATCATTGCTACATTTGAGTCCATAATTGCAGCTATCTCGTGGAGGATCTTCCTTTTTCATTGATCTTCTACTTTACCAAGCGTGATGCCTTTCTCCAGGGACTGGTCCCTCCAGATAACATTTCCAAAGAACATGAGACAAATTCTCACCATCTTCCCTTCTAAGAAGAATTCTGGCTGTATTTCTTCCATGACAGATTTGTTTGTTCTTCTTGTAGTCCATGGTATATTCAATATTCTTTGCCAACCTCATAAGTCAAATTCTTCTTAGGTCTTCCTTATTCATTGTCCAGCTCTCATATGCATATGAGACAATCGAAAATACCATGGCTTGAATCAGGTGCCTTAGTTCTCAAACTGACATCTTTGCTTTTTCACTCTTTAAAGAGGTCTTTTGTAGCAGAATTGCCCAATGCAATATGTTGTCTGATTTCGTGACTGCTACTTCCATGGGCATTGACTGTGGATCCAACTAAAATGAAATCCTTGACAACTTCAATCTTTTCTCCATTTGCCCTGATGTTGCTTGTTGATCAAGTTTAAAGACTTTTGTTTTCTTTATATTGAGGTGTAATCCATACTGAAGGCTGTAGTCTTTGATCTTCATCAGTAAGTGCTTCATGTCCTTTTCACTTTCAGAAAGAAGGTTGTATCATCTACATTTCAAATATGTCAGTTTGTCATCCTGTGATAGCTTGTGTGTTTTGTGATGCTGAAAGCTATGCCACCAACATTTCAAATGCCAGCAGGGTCACCCATGGTGGGCAGGTTTCAATGGAGCTTCCAGACTGAGCAAGACCAGGAATAAGAACCTGGAGACCTACTGAGAAACCTTCTGAGAAACTGGCCAGTGGAAGTTTTATAGATAACAGTGGAACATTATCCCATATAGTGCTGGGAGCTGGATTCCTAAGGTTGGAAAGCACTCAAAATATGGCTAAGGAAGAAGAGCTGTCTTCTCAAAGTACAGCCGACCTTAAAGATGTGCATAGAGTAAAGCTTTCAGGACCTGCATTTGGTGATGGAGCATGACTCAAAATGAGAAGAAACAGCTGCAAACATCCATTAGTGACTGAAACATGGAATATACAAAGTATGAATCAAGGAAAATTGGAAGATGTAAAAAATGAAATGGAGCAACAACAAAG
Source organism: Orycteropus afer afer (assembly GCF_000298275.1). Taxonomy (NCBI): domain Eukaryota; kingdom Metazoa; phylum Chordata; class Mammalia; order Tubulidentata; family Orycteropodidae; genus Orycteropus; species Orycteropus afer. The sequence goes on from NW_006921854.1 coordinate 3,457,739, forward strand.
ATTACTATTTCCTTATTGCTCTCTGCAATACACCCAAATTCCTTTGTCATCGTAACCTGGACATTTGAGGTCCTTCCTCATGTGGATGTAACCTGTGCCAGTGATGCATTGTCCTACCAGTCTCCCACACCTGAAATTGCGCCATCTCTTTCTCTATCAGAAACCCTCCTTTTTGATATGTTTATTTGACTAGTTTATTGAAAAAAAAGCCATTGACAGAAGGAAATTATAAAAATGTGTAAAAATGATACACGTTTTTAACTTAAAACATATGCCTGTGCATTTATATGAAGAATGGGTAAAGATATGGGTCACACAATTGAAGTTGTTCATAACACTTCTAATTTATATTTTACTTTGTTGTGTTTTATTTTTAATTTATCTTTTCAATTTTATTGCACACATTTCTTTGTGTTTGCATTGTGATTTGAGCAAGAATAAAACAGAATACTAGATAAATTCTCATTTCTTAAATTCCCAGAATTTTTTACCATTCAGTCTTGTACATAGTTGGCTTGCTTAGTTAATAGCATACAAATTCGATCAGGCAGGTAAGTGATTTAGATGGTAATCCCCATTTCTGCCCACAGCTGATACTGATCATGCTGTTCAGCATGTATTTCTTTGACCTGAAGTGTTTGGGTAAGTGTTCTAACTTTCTACAGTCTCAGTGAGGACACTAAAGGCAACTGAAACAGAAACTGATGCAGCAGGTGAAGTTTTAACTGTGTGAGTCACAAAGTCAAAATAGGAGCTCTTCCACCATGTTCTAGCTGTTTTGGTGAGAGACAGGGATTTTCATGAGAGAATTTTACAGAAGTAGGCCAGATGAAATAATATCTGCCCACAAGGAATATATGGTTGGAGCTTCACTATTTAATTTTAGCTATTTTCACATTCATTTTGTATCACAATGAAATTCTCTGCTTAGTCACAGATTCTTAGACACGGAAGTAAGAAAAGAATAGAAAAAAATGCAGCCTTATAAAAATCTTCATTGATTCCACGGTCAAGCTTTTTAAGTCTTGTGCCTCAAATAATCTATACATAAAATATGAAATATATGAAAAGAGAACATGCTGAGAATAAAATTGATATCCATTTATTACCCCCCCCCAGACAATGGAGTTGTCACCTCTGAAGATAACAATGGAAAAGCTTAGCTTCTCTTCAGATTCTTTAAATTAAACTTCCATATCATTTCTTTTAGTATTTAGAAGCTTAGTGAAAATTATCAAAATCTCCCTTTAGTCATTTTTCTTTTGGGCAATGTGTTCTCAGTTCCCCTTCCCCATCCTTCTAATTGGTCATATATTATAAATAGGTTAGCATTTTTGGATATTTGCACTCTACTCTATTTGGTCAGAATTCTTTTTTTTTTTTTTTTAACTGTAGTAAAATTTTACTTGCTATATTCAGTGGCAAGGCATATCCTATCATAATTCTAAGTCTTTTAGGAGTTCATTATTGGACTGTTATTGTAATTCAGTCTCCTGAAATGGCATATTTATAACATTTTTGACTTGGGATATAAAATAAATATACATTTTTTTAAAAAAATTATAAAGATACTTTTGTTTGAAAAAAAGCTTAGAACTATTGTTTGGAAAATCAAGCTATATAAAAAGTACTCTCTCCATATTACAAAGTGACTTTTGTTTACAAATGTAATATATTTATGATAATTGAGCTCTAGTGGCATAGTACCTGAGGCTTTTGACTACTAACCAGAAGACTGGTGGTTCAAACCCACCAGCCACTCCTCAGAAGAAAGGTTGGGCAATCTACTTCTGTAGTGATACCACCTTGGAAACCCAAGGAGGGGTCGCTATGAGTTGGATCCAACTCAAGGCAGTGATTTTTTTTTTTTTTTTTTTAGATAATATAGTTTGGTATGTTTTGTGTAAAATATTTCCTTATTAATAATTTCAGATTTAGTGATTAAATATATTTTTACACTTTGCAATTTTGCTTGAAAGGAATTTCCAGCACTTGAATTCTGAGGAAGAAAGTATTTCTTTGTTTTTGTCAGTTTATAGGAAGCTTTAAAAAAAATTGAAGACAGGGAAAATCCTCAACATTAGAGTAGAACACAGTTAAGGTGGCAAGTTTGCTGGAAGTAGTGACCTCCCTGATATCAAGGAGAAAGAGAAAGCCCTCCTCTTCAGGAAGAAAGCTGTGAGGAAAATGAGAAAAACTTGCTTGAAGTACATTGAACTTTGTCCAATTAATATTGTGTTCTGAGCTAACATTATTAGTAATATCTACTTTTTCAAATGCTTCTCTTTATCCTCTTCACAGACATCTAGAAAGTAAAGTTTTGTCTTTTATTTTCCCCAAAACTGTGATGATCTCCAATGAACTACTAAGAGAAAATATTTGGATTTGGTTTTCTACGTAGAACTCCAGAAATTGGTGATATCTGACCATTTTTTTTGACCTATAGAAATGGTTCAAATGAATACAACTGAGTATTTCTTATAAATACCAGAAAGAAATAGCTTTCTGTAAGGAAGAGGAATTTTTAACTGGCAATGGGAGAGTAACATCGCTAAATGTAAGAGAAACATGGCATCCATAAGGCTGGTCATAGAAGAGGTCAGTGATGGAGAGTGCTAGAAATTCTCAGGAGAAAACATCAGGACAGGTACTTAGTATTTTTATGCCACCGAACAGAAAATATGTAACTAATATCCACCACCACCACCCACTGCCGTGGAGTTGGATCCAACTTATAGCAACCCTTCCTTGGGTTTCTGAGGCGTAGCACAGAGTAGCAGGCCGGAAGAGCAGGAGGAAGGGG
>NW_006921854.1:3464541-3469404 GCF_000298275.1 Orycteropus afer afer
CAAGCATCAGTGGACGTCTCCTTCCTGGTTGACTTTGGCACATTAAACAAGAATCATCGGATAGCTATATGATCATCCGATCTGTATTTCTCCTTTCGATGCATAAGTGTATTATGAGATACTTGGTCAGATACAGTGCTGAGTGAGGATATGTCATGTCCTGTTACTTTCTCCTGTATCAAAAAAGTAGATGCAAGTTGTCAGTCTTATTCTTGGTAAGCCTATGCACGTTTATGGTCCATAAAGGGGACTCCATTCAAAAGCATGATTGCCTTTTTGTAACCCCTTCTTGGCCGCCAAGGGATTAATTCTCAGCCTTAGAAGTTGATTAGTTTATTCTCCTCCAGACTGTGTGAGTTGACATTTTTGGGGGAACAAAAAAAAATTGTAGAAACCAAAGAAGATGTAGTACTATGAATCAAAATGACACTTGCTACAGAACACCATATAAGGTAAAGACGAGGTCTCAGTGGCATCTCAAGGCTTTCTTGAGGATTTCCTCTTCCTTCCCATAGCATCATGAAAACAGGACTGGCATCTGGTTTCCACAGTACAGTCAAGAAAGAGAAACTGGGGATAGAGCTAGGCTTTGCTGCTGATGGAATGACTTTGGGTATTTCTTTATGCGAATCAGTTTTATAGTTTCCTCATAAGTGGAACCCTGTCATTCAAAATAGCTTGAAACACAATTGCTCCTCCAATTGTTCAAATGAGAAGAGTGGCTGGCTGTGGGCAGCAGAGAAAGTCTGACACCAGCCGCTGCTAATGAAGCAGTCACTGGAGTCACAAGCAGGTGCAGAAAGTAAGACATAGTTAAGGTAGTTAAGGTTATCCAGAATAAAAAGACTTAGGAAATAGATGCCCTTATTTTTTATTTTTTTCTGATACTTCTTCTCCTTACCCCATTATATTTTTGGATGGAGAGTTATGGTTTTCCTGGTTACAAGGTCCATTTACTAGGACAGAGAGCATGGTGGCTGTGTTGTAGGCATTCGGAGTGCTAAATTACTGTGTGTGTGTGAGAGAGAGAGAGACAGAGAGAGAGAGAGAGAGAAAGAGAGAGAGAGAGAGCTAGGTATCTATGTGCTGTCATGGTGGCTGTGTTGTAGGCATTCAGAATGCTAAATTGCTAAGTGTGTGTGTGTGTGTGTGTGAGAGAGAGAGAGAGAGAGAGAGAGAGAGAGAGAGAGAGCTAGAGAGAGAGCTAGGTATCTATGTGCTATCATGGTGGCTGTGTTGTAAGCATTCAGAATGCTAAATTCTAAGTGTGTGTGTGTGTGTGTGTGAGAGAGAGAGAGAGAGGTATATATGTGCTATCATTTCAAATTTGCCTTCTGAACACTTATGGAACTGATAATGGCTCCTGGTGATCATATCCTTCTTTTCCAGGACTTTTACACAAAAAATACGGGTTATGATCTTTGCTGGAGCTAATTACCTTTACTATGTTTCTTTTCCTTTTCATTTCAGCTAGGTTGTGAGAAAAAAAAGAGTTTTTTTTCTGTCTCCATTTTCCTACAGAAAGGCAGATTCCATGCTCTAGACTGTGTGGCCTTGTGTATATAGCCTATTTCAATACCTCCTCCAAACAAATTACCAATTGGCTTGACCATCCTTCTTCATAAGAGAGGTTGAAATAGTGGAAAAATGGGGCAAAAGTCCTCCTGACTCACTCCTGTTTTGCTGCCGCTGAGGCTACACCTGCTTCGCTGTGTGAATTTCAGCGGGGACCACCAGTATTTCCCAGGGAGCATCATTTGATCGTTGAATGAAAGTGCCACTCTGTTTTCCTAGCAGCCACATCTGTTTTTCTGAAGGTGGTTTATTTTTATAAGAACTCTTAATCCACATTTAAAAAACGTTATGCTGTGTTTTCAAATATTCACCATCAAATTTGCCCAAGTTTAAGATTATCAGCTGTTTATTCTTAGTTCCGTCCACAAATAAATGTTCTCTTTCCCTTTTGTGCCTATAGCGGTGAAGAATGACTCCAACGGCATGAGGTGAAGAATGGATCCAGTATCCTGACTAGAAGAAGGCTCTTCTGCAAATAATGGACATTCAAAAAAGCATTTTAAACAAACAAACAAAAAGATGCCATTGCCCAATTGTGATTCTCCCAGGGAAACGTATGTGTACTCTCTTGAAATTGACATGAGGGTTTACACATCCCCAGTAGTTCAAGTGGGGCTTAGTTCTTGGCATGATTAGCAAACTGACATATTTATTTAGGGGACATTTTCCCCCTTGTGACTCTTTAATCTGGTTGCCAGACTCTACCCTAATTTCATTGTCTTGTGTTTTTTCTATTGTTGAAAGTGATATTGGGTGAAATTTATAGACATATTACTCAGTCTGACAAGAATGGAAGAAAGTGACCATTATCTGATACTTGCTTTTTAACAACAACAAAACTCGAGTGCCGTCCAGTTGGATCTGACTCATAGCGACCCCTCCTTGGGTTTCTGAGGCAGTGTCACTACAGAAGTAGATTGCCCAACCTTCCTTCCAAGGAGTGGTTGGTGGATTTGAACCACCAGTCTTCTGGTTAGTAGTCCAATGCCTTAGGCACTATGCTTTTTAAGAAGATTTGCTTATTTCCCTGTTTGATTGACTGCACTGACATCTCTCTTATGTGTTGTTACATAGTCTAAAATCTAAGAAGGACTTTATTCTAAAAGATGATGTTTTGTTCAGGTAAATAAATACATCCCTAGTGGTCCAGCCATGACACTGTGTTTGATATAAAAACAAACCGGCTTCCCTGGTCCTCCGTCATTGTGTTAAGTCCCTTCTTTTTTGTAGCAGTGCCTTCTTCTGGGGCTCAAAGTAAAGCCTGTATGTATCTTCCTCCAGACTCCAGGTTCAGTTGACTGACTATAAAAGAAAAAGACTGGTGGGTTAGGGCACAGCCATGTTGAGTGTGGCTGGAAGCAAAGCTTTCCCTCCCTAGTGCAGGTCCTATAATGCATCACCTGTCAGTTCCACTCTGCTCTCAAAACTCAGGTTTGGTCAAGTTAATTTAGTGTTCCTTGTGATTGGACTCAGGGCGTTGGCCATTTTAGCTCCTCTCTAAGTCTGGATGTCCACTCTCTTATCTTTCCATGCCTACCTTATGTTTTACTTTCTCCTCAAAGCCTCTGGTAACTCTCCTTTACTCCCATGTGAAAGTCATCTCTTCCTGTTGACTTTCTTTTGAGTTTTACCCGTACTTCTCCATTATGACTCTGAGCATTTTCTCCCTGTTCTTCTCATAGTTATTTGAATGCATGGCTTCCATATTAGAACATAGGGTACTCAAACAGGAACCATATCTGATTCCCATCGTATCTGCCACAATGGGATACAGATCCTGACATATAGGTAAGTGTTCAAAAATGCTGAACATTCATGAAGAAAATGAATAAAAGGAGCAAATCTGAGCTTTCCTGGAATATAAGATGACTATTGGGACAGAGACTTCAGGTCTGAAAAATCATTAAGGGCTGTATTGGGATCAGCCCCTTGGAAGGAAGGTTGGGCAATCAATCTACTTCCATAGTGATACTGCCTCAGAAAACCAAGGGGGGGGGTCACAGTGTTAGATGGGTTCTCCAGAGAAGCAAAACCAGTAAAGCTTATAGGTAGAGAGAGAGAGAGAGAGAAAGAGAGAGAGAGAGAAAGAAATTTATCTTAGGAAAATGGCTCACACACTTATAGAAGCTGGCAAGTCCAAAATTCTTGGATCAAATGTCAAGCTGGGGGCTTTTCCTGACACACACAGCTGCAGGGGCTGAGGAGTTCAAGGTTGGCAGGCAGAATACTTACTGGCTGTTCACTCCAACAAATGATGAGCCCAAGATCTCCAGGCTGAATGGTGGATTGTTTGCTCACAGACAGTTGTAGGCAGCACAACATAGTCCCAATCCACAGAAGAGTGTCTCTTTTCCCAGGATGTCCATAAATATATAGGAAGCAGACCACACCCCTAGGGAAACTCCCTTTCAACGGATTGGCTGCTTAAAACATATACATCTGATCCCATCATGGGAACAACCCACATCACAATTGCTTAAATCACACAGCATTGTGGTCCAGCCAAGTTGACACACAGCTCCAACTATGACAGTCGCTATGAGTCAGATCCGACTCAATGGGAGTGGGTTTTTTGGGCTGGGTCTTCATTGCTGCCTTGTAAAGAGGGAATGGGCTGAAACCAGAGTGGGAGTAATTCTGACTCAACAAAACACAACTTTATTTCTATGGAAGCTCAATAGTCACGGCCTGGGATTGGAATCTTCTTCATGAAGGTAGACTTTGGGGCTGTGGCTGTGGGTAGAGGAAGTGGAATGGGGTTAGAGGAATTCTCTTCTAGCTTTGTTGTTGTTTCTAGTGGGTCTGTTCCAGAGCAGAGACTTCCAAAAATCAAAAATCATGGTCCTGAACGTCTTAAAAACCAAACCAAACTCAAGCCACTGCCATTGAGTCTACTCTAACGCATAGCGACCCTTTAGGACAGAGTAGAACTGCCCCATATGGTTTCCAAGTCTGTAGGTATTTACAGCCTCATCTTTTTCTGGCTGGTTCAAATCATCCACCTTTTGGTTGGCAGCTGAATGCTTTAACTATCACACCACCAGAGCTCCTTCAAAGGTCTTAAAGGGCTCTCAGAAATGAATGTGAAGATGATTCTACTTGGGAGAGATAGCTGCATGGTGCTCTGTGTTAATAATTGAATAATAATAAAATGAATAAGAAAAATTAGCCCACGTTATAGTGTAACACGGAGCTCTGGTGGCATGGTGCCTGAGGCATGTGACTGCTAACCAGAAGGCTGGCAGTTCAAACCCACCAGCCACTCCTCGGAAGGAAGGTTGGGCAATC
>NW_006921854.1:3471719-3473550 GCF_000298275.1 Orycteropus afer afer
GTTGGTAGGACACTCAGCTTTAGATTAGCTTTGCAAAATCTCTCCAAATCATTGGTTGTCCGTTTCCAGGAGTCTATCTCACAGCCATGTGACCATCTACTAAAATGATAAAAGTAAAGCCCATTGCTTTACCCTCTGGATCTCAAGTTTTTGTCTCTGTTAGAAGAGGAAGTTAAACCTTTGTGATCTCCCCTCATCAGGCTTAGATCTAATTCTCTCTCTCTCTTTCTGTGTGTCTGTGTGTGTGTGTATGAGAGAGAGAGAGACAGACAGAGAGAGAGAGAGAGATAAAGGAGAGAAGGAGATGGAGGGGGTGGGTAGTGAGGGAAAGGGGTGGGGGTGGTAGTGAGGCAGGGAGAGAGAGAGAGAGAATGAATTCCATTGGTATTTCCTTGGAGACAAAGACATAATCTTTCTCACAATTAAGCTTCATTTATATAAATTAGCACAGGGAGATACCATGACCAAAAGAAGTTGAAGTTTAGAGTTCAAAGAGGCCCTTTTATCTTCTGAAGTTGGAAGAAGCATTGGTTTAACTTGGCTCCACAAGGTTGGGATCCAGTAATGATAAAACGCATCCCAACTGAACTCATCCTCTGTAGTTTACCAAGTTCCTTTGTTCATTAGCTTCTGATTTCCCTCTCTTTTCTCATTCTGCTTTTGGCTACACATATTTTCCAACCACTTTCAAATCTCTTCCCTTTCACTTCACTGGAGCTCCACACACCATGTGAAGTAGCTTGGCTAGATATGGCTATGTTCATTTTGAATTGTGTTTTGACGTTAGAATTAAACAGGCGCTTAAGTTTTATGGTTTTTTTTTTATTATGAAGAAATTCAAATCAGCCTTGGTTTGTCACCCAGCTTTGTTTTCACTAGCCGTGTGATTTTCAGCAGGTTACTTCCCCCTCTGAAGCTCAGCTCCTCATCTGTCACATGGAGATAACAGCAACAGCTACTGCATCGGTTTGTAGTGAGGATTAAATAAGATAATCCTTATAGAATGCTTGTTACTGTGCCTGGGTCAGAGTAAATGGTAGAATAAATTAGCTACTATTCTTTGGAGGGTACACAAGGGAAAGGGGCCCGGAGAGCCTGGACTCTTTGCTCAGCTCTTGTTTAAATTTCAGGGCAACTTTAGCATCACTGGTTTTGTTAACATTGGTAGTAAATGAACTTGGGTTTCATGGTGTTTGTTTGTATGGGGCTTGCTCCCTGACTACTATTGCTACTATTGCTCCTGGCATATTTTGTTACTATTGCTCACTTTGCTTTTTCTTAAAGTTGCTTTTCAGCAGAAACCCAGAGCCAAGGCCATTTTCAAGATTCATCTGGACTTTTGTCTTTGGTCATCTTTGTACCACTACCTGTCACCCAGGTCACTCTTGAAAGACAAGTTCAATGGGGTCCTTCCACTTTTTTATAGACCATCATCTCCTTGAGGACATGGAGTATCTCTTGCTTGATATAGAATCTGACTTGTCCAAGTACAATACTGGGCCTATTTCTTACCTGTGTATGATTCTTAAACAGCATTGACTAAAATGAAAAAAAAAAAAAAAAAAAAATTAAACTATTAGAGTTCTATAGAGCCAAGATGGAAACAGTAAAAAGTGCTGTCACTGAGGTCATCATTGTGTGACAAGAATCTGTCCTCTAAGTCTTTGTTGTTTAACATGTGGCCCTTAGACCGGCAGCATCAATATCACCTGGGAGCTGGCTGGAAAAACAGAGTCACCTGACCTCAGCCTACTGAATGAGAATCGTCAGAATCTGAGTTTTCACAGGATCCTGGCGGTGGGGGTTGGGGAGAGTGGGTCAGGAATCTGCA
>NW_006921854.1:3474295-3474910 GCF_000298275.1 Orycteropus afer afer
AATGAAGCCACTGAGAGAAAGAGTGGCTTTTGAAGATTTTTTTTTCATTTGGAGAAAGGAGAGCTTTTGAAATTCTTCCACATTGAAACGTTTTGTGTGCGCAGCAAAATACCGAAAGGAAATAAATTCAGTGCAAAGAAATAAGGAGCATAATGACCTCGGATGTTTTCATCCTATTTTTTGAAATATTCTTCCTCTCTTTTGTAAGGTTTCATACTGAAATAACACCCTTGTCAAAATGTCTCAGCACTCCAACAATGGTTGATGGGGAAATGGTGACAGAGGGAAAACAGGTGTTTTGAGCTCACTTACCTAGAATCCAGGCAAAGATTTCCACTCTGACCTGCTCTCCTAGAGTAAATACTTTAGAACCATGGGCTTGATGAGAGTAAAAATGACTGTGGATAACATTGCCTACTTTCCCTGAAGCAGGATTTTAACCTTAATATTATTAAAAATGAGATTTCTCCTATTTTTAACCTTCTCTTGGATTAGCAAAACTATTGTTTGAACACTGGTAGGGGGAAAAATACTATTAGTGACTTGTTCTTTGCTAACATGTACTAATGAGCCAGCAAACACACGTTATTTTTCTTCTAATGTGGGAAGCTCAAT
>NW_006921854.1:3476375-3490167 GCF_000298275.1 Orycteropus afer afer
GCAATATGGCGGGAAGCTTCTGGTGGACATGTAGTCCTTGGAAAGGACTTTTGTTGTTTTTCCCATAAGCACAGAGTTCAGAACCTCTCCAGCCGAAGAGACAGGCAACAGATGGAAGGTGCTTGCAAGAATTTGTAATGCTAAGTCACTTTGAAGTTCCCAGTTAACTTACCAACATGTAGTGGGAGGATCTACCTGTAAAAGCCACCACCCCTCTGTCAGTGTGTCATACTGCCGTATCTCACATGTTGGTGTGATGCTGGAAGCTACTTCACTATTACTTCAAATACCAGCAGGGTCACTCATGATGGACAGGCTGCAGCAGTACTTCCCGGCTGGGACAGGCAAGGAACAAAGGCCTGGTGATTTATTTCTGAAAACCAACCAATGAAAACTGTATGGATGGTGGGACATTGTCCAATATGGTGCTGGAAGACAAGACCCCTGGGCTGGACCCAAAACCAGAACCAGAACCCTACTCACTGCCGTCGAGCTGATTCCGATTCACAGCAACCCCCATTGGGTTTCGAGGAGGTAAATCTTTACAGAAATAGATTGCCCTATCCTCCTGCTGCAGAGCGGCTGGTGGGTTTGAACCACCGGCCTTCTGGTTAGCAGTCAAATGCCTTAGGCACTGAGCCACCAGAGCTCCTTCCTGGGTTGGAAGGCACAATGGACTTGAACGTACCAATGACTGTGAAGAGGGCGCAGGCCGGGGCAATGTTTCCTTCTGCCGAACGTGGGGTTTCCATGAGTCGGAGCTGACTGAATAGCAACTGACAACATCCACGTCTTTCAAAGCTTCAGAGGGAGCTCATGGATTGAAGCAGCAAGAGATTCGAAGCAGGGAGAGAGAGGCCTCCTGCACATGGCCTGTTCCTTGTGAATTTCACTGACTAGCAAAACCACTTTGTTTTCTAACGCTCGTAGCTTTTACTTTTTCAGTCTGTCGTTCCCAGATAAATTCCCACATTTCCTCCACTTTTGAAAATGGGTATGTTTCCTTATCTCCATCTTCCTGCGATCTTTGTTTTTCAGGATTACGGACTTTACAGCATATTCACCTGGATGACATGCCAGGCTTGCATATTGGTTCTTAAAAGTACCCTTTCTTGACCTTCTGCCCCAATCTAAAGGCAGTCATCAATGGAAACCAATCTATTGAAATCAATCAATAAAACCTCTACTTTCTGTTTCTTAAATAAAACTTTATATAATCTTAAATAAAAACTTACATGGCTCCATTTTTTCCACAACTTTAATCTTTTAATGTAGAGAAAATTTTCTCTTGCAAACGTATCTCTCCACCCCTTGGGTCACTTTTTATTTACTGTTGGAGTGAACAAGCCCCTCTAGTTTCCGCTGTGGTTCTTAGATTGGCCCATCGCACTGTCCAGTGAGAGCCTGCTGGCTCCTCTTGCCCGAATAGGACAGGGGTGGAAGAACGCCTCGGGGGCGCTCCTGTCTCCGATCCATCCTGTTGCGGCCACCTGCTTTCTCCTGCCAGGTGCCAATAATATGCAGATTTTGCCTCTTGGTGGTTTGTCCCACTCACTTGTATGGAAGGGTCCAGGGGGATATGTTGCTACTTAGTGTTGTTGTAAATATTGTCCATAGACTTTTGGTTTTGCTATCTAATTGCTCTGTTGTTTTATTTCATTTTATTATTGTGGTGGGAATATATACAAACCATACGCCAATTCAACAATTTCTTCCTGTACAATTCAGTGCAAAAAATGGCACAGCACCAGACCTCCTCTAACTCCAGGGGAGAGAAGAGAATCAAGATCAGCAGGAGCCCACAGCTGATTCCTATGAGGCAGAGGTCAGACATACCTTCACTCTCCACCCTTTTTACCAATCCTGACACCAGCCATCCCTCCACTGCAATGCACGCTCTACTTCTCTGCTGGGTTTGGTAATTCCTTTCAGTGGTCACACGGGATCCACAGACCATACTGATGATTGGGGTTTATTGGGGGAATAACACGCTAAAGTTGAGGATCAGGATCAACTTGGAAGTAACAGGAACAACTCAGGATCTGGTTCTTTAGTCAGGAGCTTCTTCTCCATTTGGTGCTGCTGGCTCTTGTGCTCTTGGCCTGGCCTCTGCCCGCTCCAAGAGTTACGAAGCTTTTCAGATCTGCTGATAAGTGCCTGGAGGCACCCCACTCTGCCAGGAAGCCTCCCCCCAAAGGCACTCAGCTCTCTTGCTGAGTCCAGGTGCTGGTGACCTAACATATAAGCACTATTTCCATTATACATAAGGTTGCCATGAGTTAGTACTGACTCAATGGCAAGCAACAACAACTATTTCATAGGCATTGTATCATGTGCCCTGTGTTGGATCTTCTCAGTCTCTTAACAACTCTGTGGCCAAGAGATTTTTGCCTGCCTCACAGATGAAGAAATGGAGGCTCAGACACGATAAGTAATTTGCATGACTCCCTGGTGACTCCACTCCAAGCCCAGCTGGCCTCAGAGCCCTTGATGTCTCCCCCAGGGGCTGCTGAGGTGAGACTTTGAGTCTCCTCCTGCTCCCTGCCTCCTATTTGTTGCCTTAGCTATGCTTCAGAAGGGACCACCCACCTTATTCTTCAGAAGGGTCCTGGGTGGAGGTGGAGTGGAGGGAGGGGTGATAACAGGATTCTTCCTACTTCCTAGTGCCTGGGTCTTACTGAACTTACTACGTGGAATATAAGCTGTAATGTTTTTATTTTGGGAATTTTCTATCATGGTAAGAACCAGTGGAAGAATTTCATTCCTTTCTTCTCCACTGTGTCTACTACTTTTCAGGCTACTGAGATTGGTTTTAAATCCCTGTCTCTTTGGAATACTTTTCTTACTTGTTTCATTTGTGGGTACGTTCTTGCCTTTGGTTCTCCTCACAAGCCAACGCGTGGAAAGATATTTCTTGATGCTCCTTGCTCAAGATCATGCTTGAGACCATTTGTCTGCACTATAGTTCTCCACCTCCAGCAGGAAGGGAGAGAGCACAGAACAGAATCTTTTCTCCAGTGAGCTAGTAGATTTCTGGGCCCCCTTGACATTTCCCCACCTATGGCCACAAAAACTTCCTGTTGACTTAGGCCGTTGCTTGACAAAGAGTGATTTTAACCCTGCCTGGCTACTTTCCTTTCTTTGCTGCTATTCTTGTTAACCTGATGGTTTGCTAGTAATTAATTCTAATGAGTCCAACAGGGATTTCACCTTCCCTCCTTTGGTAAATGTTACCCTAGTGGATGCATTGCATTTCAGCCTCTCCCTCCCCACTATAGGCCAGAATCTTTGCAATGAGCTGACAGACAGTTGTATTATCCTGGGAAGAACCTGGGCATCCCACTCTTACAGCCCCTGGTTCAAAAGGGCTTCCTGGGAGAATAGACCTTTGAGCTCAGATCAGATCTAAAGGGTGAACTGAGAAGGCAAAAAGGCACAGGAGTGAGGCAGGCAGCTCAGGGAGATGGAGAGGGAGCCCAGGAGAGAGAAGAGAGTGTCAAACCAAGGGAATTCTGCCCCATTGGGCTCTTGTGGGAAAGCATGTGAGGCTTGGTCAGTGGGGCGGCCTCTGCCCAGGTATCTACCACAACATGCCCGTCCTCGGTGTCCAGAGGAGAGTGATGCCAGCATAAAACCCTACATCTAGAATTTTTAAAACAGAAAAGGTCTCTATATGAATGGATTATTCATTCACGCATTCATTTATTCATTCAACAAGCCTTCATCGAGTGCCTGCTGTGCCCTCTAGAGTTGGCTTTGCCTTGGAGGAGGCTAGGCTCTGCTCAGTTCCCTCTTCCATGTGCGCTTGGATCACCAAGAGGGCTCACAAGTGGGAGGGGTCACAGCAGAGGGAGCACGGCACCTCAGGGCTAGGCCTGCTCTTCACCCTCAGGACCATGCAGCTCCACCCCATGGTAATTTGCTTACCAACATTGACCTTCTTACCTGCATGGCAGGGAAGCTTGCTGATCTGAAGCAAGAATTTCCATTTCCTTTTTACCGAGGACTTGGTGGCACCACGGTCACTGGGGCAGTCTCAAGGGTGCAGGCAGTCTGAGAGGTCATGCTTGACCCAGGGCGTGGTCATTCCCACAGCCCCCTGGAGAAGGTGAATCGAAGCACTGCTTCTGCAGATGCTGGACTCTCAGGTAAGCCTGGGAGACACTTAACAAGTGTAAGAAGGGGTCACTGGTCCTATACTGGAAGGTTCTAGAGGGTGCAGTGGGACACAAAGGATGCAGGGCCAGTTCTGCCTGGGATAGCCAGAAAGGCAACAAGTCTTAAGCACAGGACAAATTTGCCTCCAATCTGGTAATGTCACTATCATAACTATACACAGGGGCAAGTATCTTGTATCAATACATTAGTTGATCATATACAGTGCCTTTCAAATCCATGTTCTCATTTGTATGATTATAATAGCCATTTTACAGACCTTAATGCAACCACTGAATGTTTAAGTGACATATTCACAGCTGCACAAGCAGAAAATAGTGGAGATGGGATTGAAACCTAAGGTATTTGACTCCTAACCAGAAGGTTGGCAGTTCAAACCCACCAGCTCCTCCATGGAAGGAAGATTTGGAATCTACTTCCTTAAGGATTTACTTGTAATCCTAACGCTTTACGCACTACACCACAAAGGCTGGCGGTTCAAACTCACTAGCCACTCTTCAGAAGGAAAAGGGGCAATCTACTTCTGTTGTGATACTGTCTTGGAAACCCAATGGGGGTCGCTGTGAGTCGGAATTGACTCAATGACAATGTTTTTATTTTTTATCAAAAGCCTTACCTTTTGGCCACTTGGTTGCCCTCTCCCCCATCCCACCTCTCCTGTTCTATCTCTCCCTTCTTCCCTTCTACCTGTGTTCCAGGCACCATGCTTGGTTTTGAGGATTCAATCAGACCAGAACCATGTGATCAAGGTGCCTACACTCTGGTAGGGGGTTGACACACTCACAAACAACTACACTATAAGGGGCCAAGGGCTCCAGGCCACGAGAAAGGCGTGGGGACCGTTTGAGGGAGAAGTGGTACCGTACAGGGTAGGGGCTGAGGAGAGTCTGTAGATGTCCTTTTCTGCTTTCACTCTGTCCTATGTTTTCTCTCCATTTTGTGCTGTATCCTTTCGGGTTCTCAGCTTGTCACTTCCTACTCTGCTATTTCACTTTGGAGCGGGGTCCTTCCTGGGGGAGTGGAGTATTCCCTAAAGGCCTTGCGTCCCAGAGATTTGCTACTCAGTGGAGGAAGCTGGAACCTCTTTCTCCAGTGACTCCTGCAGGATCTCTACAGAGTGTTATTTGTGGATTCAGTTTCCTTACAACTCCGTGGGCTGCTCATTGCTCTTGGGGCTTAATGTTTGTGGCCTTGGAAGAGAATGGAAGGAAGACTTGGGAGGTTCTGCCAGATTTCTTGGGAACTGGAATTTAGACATAAGCAAAAGAGAGAACCCCTTGGTAGTGTACTGCGTAAAGCATTTGACTGCAAATCAGAAGGCTGGCAGTTCAAACTCACCAGCCACTCCTTGGAAGGAAGATGGGGCAATCTACTTCTGTTGTGATACTGCCTCGGAAACCCAAGGAGGGGTCGCTATGTGTCAAAATTGACTCAACAGCAGTGAGTTTGGTTTTATTTATTTATTTATTTTTGGTTTGGTCTGAACATATTTCTTCCCCATTAAAAATTTATCCATGGCTTCTGATTGCATTGGGAGCGGAATCCAAAAGTCTTAACATGGCCTGCAGGACGCTCCATGATTTGACACTGCCTAATTCTCCAGTCTCTACTTGGCCATTCTCCATTTGCTCAGGGTCCCCTGGCCACACACTGAACTCCCCTTGATCATGACTAGTTTACTTCTACTTTAATCATCGTGCAACTGTCACTCGACCCTTCTATAGGTGAGGTATTCCTGTCACAGCACTCCATCTGTTTGCATTGCTGTTCTTTGGGTCATTATTTGTTCCACATCTGACTTTCCCACTAGATCGGCAGTTCCACGAGGGCATGGCCTAAGTCTGCCTTGCAGAACTCTGTGTTCTAGTGTCTAACACTGTGCCATGCACATGGAGCTCAAAGAATGTTTGTTGAATAAATGAGACCTGGGGAGGCCAAGGGGCTTGGAGCTCTTGACCTCTTGACCTCTGCAGAGGTCAGCTGAAAAGGCTTGAGGGGGAAGCTGGGAGGCATGTGATGCTGTGGGGCAGCTGCTGAGGTCTGATTCCAGGGATCTTCAATGAGTTCCTCCAAAAGAAATAGGTAGAATGGTAGCAGCCAAGGTAGGGGAAAACCTGAGCACTAGGAAGTCAGCCCTTTTCCAGGAAGGTGTTCTGATAAGTTAGTTTCAGAACAACAATGGCGATCCCAAGAAAGAGAAACTTACTTCTCAGTAGGAGCCTGAGATTGCATCCCACGTGCTAGAGCTGGAAGGGGCCTTAAATCCTAACCCACTGCCATTGAGTTGATTCCAACTCATAGTGACCCTATAGGACAGAGTGGAGCTGCTCCGTACGGTTTCCAAGGCTATAACATCTACGGAAGCAAACCGCCACTTCTTTCTCCTGTGGATCAGCTAGTGGGTTTGAACCAGGTGAGATCTTAACCACTCCGCTACCAGGGCTCCTCAGCAAGGGTCCTTCAGCCAAAACCCATGGCCACTGAGTGATTCCAACCCATAGCACCCCATGTTGGGCTTCCAATGCTGTAAATCTTGACAGGAGTAGATTGCCTCATCTTCCTTCTCACGGAGCAGCTGGTGGGTTTGAGCCACCAACCTCCTGGTGAGCAACCAATGCATTACCGACTACACCACCAGCGCTCCTTTTAGGAAGGGACCTTAGAGATTCTTATTTCCACACATAGGGAGCCTGATCCTCAGAGAGGGAAAGCAGCTTATCCAAAGGCACACATTTAGCTGTGGACCATGACCAGAGCTCCCGGCTTCCGGACTGATTCTCATTTTATTACAACATGCTGCACTTGGATTTGGGGCCACAGTTGGAGGTGAAAAGAAATCATTAGAAAATGAATGTTTCCTGAAATATCACCTGCAATTTATTGCACTCAGAATCTCACACTGATAAATAACCTCTTTCTCATTAACATGCAGGTCCCTACAATTAGCACTCTCATTGACACTGTGTAAACAGCTCCTAACTGTGCCTTTTACCTCTTTGTTCAAACAAAGATTTCTGTTAGCAAAGAAACAAGGAGGGAATTAGTAGCAGGTGAGAGCTTATTTTTAATTATACTGAGATTGACTATTGTTCTGCAAATCTTCTTTAATTCTCCCAAGATTTTTATTTGCAGACCTGAGATTTCAGTCTGGGGAAGCAGCAGCCATTTCTGATCCTTATTTACTAAATGAAAATACAAATGGCAGCAGTGGGTTTCTGGATCGATGCCAAGGGAGGCACCGTGGGGGCGGGAATGGTGCTGGGTCAGGCTGTGATCTGGGGGAGCCTTGCACTCAAAGGAAAGGAGTCACTTTAAAAGATGTTGAAAAGCAACAATTTTGGGATGTCTAGGCAGAGAGTCCCAAAATCAAAGCTTTCTCGGTGACTTCTGTGACCTGAAGTTAAGTTTAGGCTCTTTAGCAAAAGGATTTTAGTTGGTATCCAATGATCAGAAACCCCGTGCCTGCCAGTGATGAAACAATCAGTTTATAGCATCTTATAGTCAGAACAATTCAAACATTATCAATTGCACCTTCTCAGTGAGTGCAAGAATCCTGTCTGAAACATTTGACAGCTGATGCTGCAGGATCCCACCGACAGTTGTTTGTATACTGCATTCTGAAATTTGTCCTTCCTTGAATTGACATCTTTCCAAGAGCTTTCACACACTGGAAGAACTATTCCTTCTTTCACATGACAACCTTGTGTCGCTGTATGCATCTGAAGAGAGGGGCCATGCCCTCCGCCTGCTCCAGTCCCTATGCGCCAACTTCCTTTAACCATTTTTAGCAGGACGTGGTTTCTAGACCCCTTATTAAGCAGTTGTTGTTGAGTTGACCCTGACCCGTGATGACCCCATGCGTGCTACAGCAGAACTGCATGGCGTAGGGTATTCAATGGCGGATGTTTTTGGAACCAGATTGTGAGCCCTTCCTTCCTAGGTGCCTCGGGGTGGACTCCAACCCCCGACTTTCAGTTTGTAGCTGAGGGTATTAGCCATCTGCACCGCTCAGGGACTCTAGGCCCCTGTTACTCTGCTCATCTTCCTTTAGACACACTATGTCATTGTTGTTATGTGCTGTCAAGTGGGACCTGACTCATAGCGACCCCTCCTTGGGTTTCCGAGGCAGTATCACTACAGAAGTAGATTGCCCAACCTTCCTTCCAAGGAGCGGCTGGTGGGTTTGAACCTCCAGCCTCATGGTTAGCAATCAAATGCCTTAGCCACTATGCCTCCAGAGCTTCTAGACATGCTATAGAGGTTGGGAACTTTATTCAATCATTGATGGCCCACAGTGGAAGGGCTATAGACACACTATAGAGGTTGGGTGATTTCCAGTGATTGAATACAGTACTCCATTATCTTAGTGCAAACAAAGAAACAAACACAAAAACCCATTGTTGTGGAATCAATTCTAACTCTTGGCAACCCCATGTATTACCCAGTAATCCTGCTACACAGGATTTTCTTAATTGTAATCATTACGGAAGCAGTTCACTAGGCCTTTCTTCCATGGAGTTCCTGGGTGGGTTTGAACTGCCAACCTTTTTTTTAGCAGCCGATCACAAACCGCTTGTGCCATCCAGGGACCTGGACAGCGCAAAGTCACTGTAAATATAAGGCCATATTCTTTCTAGTTTGGGACCTCCCGGTGCCCACTGTTCCCTTGCACTCATCCTCTGCTTGAAGAACATGCTAGAATATGTGACATTTCTATTAGCCCACCACCTTTTCTTAGGAGCAGGAAAGCTCTCTTAGATGAAGGATCAGTTATCATATTTGAGTAGAGTTTAATTTAGCATTTCTAAGCTATTTCCATTAGTTGTTAAATAACCTGCATTTTATAAAATGTTTCATTTTACAAAGAACTTTCACATCTATCAGCAAATGTGATCCTCACAATAACCCCAAGATAAAGTCAAGGTCAAATTTGTTATGCCCATTTTACAAATGAGGAGATTTGACCTAACACGTAATGAATTATCAATGCCATCTGAACAGAGTTGGGATTTGAGCCCCAGTTCTCGGACTCAAGGTCCAGTCCTTATCTCCACTACACCAGACCTGGCTCTCCTTACAAGATGATTGGGTTGAGAGGGAAAAACTTCAAACTTCTGGACCAAGTGAACAAAGTTCAGGTTCTTCCATTCTCTGTCAAGTTTAGCAGCTCTTCTGAGCACTTCCTTCTCTGCTGTTGTCCAGAGAGGCAGGTTGATGGGAGTCTTACCATCGATGAGAACCTGCAAACATATACCACCAATCACACAGAGAACAATGCAAGATTTACCCAAAGCTATATGCTGAGTAAGAGCTCTGGTAGCAATAGTGCCTAAGGCACTTGACTGCTAACCAGAAGGCTGGCGGTTCAAACCCACCAGCCACTCCTCGGAAGAAAGAAATCTATTTCCATATATATATTATATTCCATATAATACTGCCTTGGAAACCCAAAGAGGGGTCACTATGAGTCGGGTCCGACTCGACGGTACATAACAACAACAACAACAACATATGCTAAATAAAGATGACTTTCCGGAAATTAAGGTAAAGGTTGAATTGGAGTTATTTATATAGCACTCATTTGTCATTTATGCTCTGACTACGTCTAGGTGACTTCATTGAAGGCACCTTTTAAAAGAATGTTTAGTGGAAGGACTCAATAGTAGAAAGGGACACAATTGTACCTAGAAATCTAAACCAGGAAGGGTTACGATTTGCTTTCAGTTTCCTGGCATCCAAGGCAAGAAAGGAACAAAACAGGTCACCTAACTCTCCTTTTCTTGTAAAAGGAAGCATATCATTGGGGAGAAGTAACACCAGCACTGGTGTATCACTTTCGTTGTTATGTCAACAATTCTGAGCAGCATAAGGATCCTTGACTTCAGTTACAATCTTACAAACCCTCTGAGATTCCATTCAGGAGGTCTGGATTGTGTTCTGAGAACCTGCATTTTGAAACATTTGGGGGTCAACCAGATTAGGAAGTGACTAGCACTTGGGGTGCTTGGTAAAAATGCAGATTTCTGACTCTGCTTTGGAGCTCCGTGTGCTGGGGATTCTTCTGTCTCGGTTGGGTTTTGATGAAAGCAGTAGCTTGTTACCTAATAATAGTTGGGGCTTTCTGGTGAGGTCTAGGAGGCAACAAGGACCAGGAAGCCGCTGCAGTGAACTTCTCTTCCAACAGTTCAATTGGACTTAGGATCTCTCCAAGACAGAGAGACCAGTCTTCATGAACCAGTCAGGTGCTTACAGGTGTGGCCCTAACTCCCCTTACTTAAGACGCAGTTTTGGATCAAGGCATTTGCAGCCCAAGTGTTTGACAGCACAAAGCAAAGGAGAAGCATTTTGGGCTGGAAGATTTTGGAGGAGGTTCTTGTCAATCATCTGCCTGTTGATAGCAGGAGCTCAAAATGGCACCCGTGGAGTGTTTGATTCTGCTTAATACTGCGGTTGTTCCTCCGTATAACTCAAAGCACCTCTGCATAACTCGATAAATTCACCTGTTAGAGTTATTTAATGTTGTGCATCTGAATGCTGAAGAGTGTCTGCACATTAGAATTAATGTCAGTCTTAGACATGATAAATGTGATACCAGTGGCTCCTCGGAGGGCCTTCATTGGGGCACTGTTTTATTGTCTGCTGTCTCAAAGACTTAAATCTCTTTTTCTGCCTTCAGTTCATAGGATGAAAACATGTGAAATCGCTGGGATTTATATAGGCAGATTTGGCAGCTCTTTCACTTTTTGCTTGGACTGTCAGATATAAATCAACGTTACAGCATTCTTTCCAAGAATGTGCTAGAATGTGCATGTGTTTGAGGAGCAGACATGGTATTTCCATTATAATTTTGTTTGTTAGGTGTGATCTGAATTGTTTGGCTTTGTTTTATAACATTCACAATTTGTGGTTATTTAATTGGTTGTCTTCCATTATCCCCACCCAGTGACTGTCTGAAAGTCGTGTTCTTTTTTTTTTTTTTTTTCTGCTGCCACGTTTTTCCTCCTCCCTCTACTCCTGCCTCGGATGCCCACCCACTGCTGCTCACCCTTCAACATTTAACTCTGGTGACACCGTCTGGGTAAAGCCTTTCTTGATAACTCTGTACTAATCTTTCCTTGGGAATTCTGGTGGCATAGTGCCTAAGGCATTTGACTGCTACCCAGAAGGCTGGTGGTTCAAACCCACCAGCCACTCCTCGGAAGGAAGATTGGGCAATCTACTTCGGTAGAGATACCACCTCAGAAACCCAAGGAGGGGTCACTATGGGTCAAATCTGACTCGATGGCAGTGAGTTTGAATTAATCTTTCCTTAAACTTCTTCAGAATTTGTTGCCACGCCCTTATACTTAACATTTTATTTAGCATGTTTCTTGTTATTGACCGTCTGGACTGCCAATCTAGCACTTTAGTTTTACTAATGTTTTGGTCAACAGTTTCACATGTATATCTCATTTTCTCAATTAGATTTTGAGCTCATCACAGACAAAGTTCACATCTTATGTATTTGTTTATTTATTTTCCCAACTCTCCCCTCCCAGGGTATGGAAGCTTCTAGGTTTAGGTATATATTGAGGTTCAGTGCATAACTGATTGGTTTAATCCCTCACCACTACAGTCTGTAAAGATTTCTGCTTGCAAAATCCATTTAAGGAGCAACAATGAGTATTTGATTGTAAACCTTATGTGGGCAAGAACATGTATGCTCACGTTCCAGTGCCTTGAACAGTTGCTGGGCAAATTTGTTCAATGACTTTGTTTTTTTGTCTAAACCTGATCTTAAATGAACATATCTCAAATGAATCTTCTCTGTAGAAATGGAAAACAAGGCATTTATTTCTGTCAAGGGAGAAGCTTCCAGAGTTTGGGATGAGCTGGGATCTATTCTTTTCTTGCCACTTTGTAAGGCCACGCCTCCCTGTCACATCACACAATAAACAAAGAAAAAGAGGCAAAATGTGGGGCTCAGATTCTATGCCATTATAGGAGAATCTTCTTCCTCAAAGAAACCCCTAATAAAGTCATTTAGACATCTCCATCATTCATACTTTCTTGTACCCCAAAGAATTTGACATCCTGTAGCCTTCTGGTATACAGCAACTGACCTGACAAATTCCAATCTGTATAGATTTCATTTACCAGAAAAGGTAAAATCAAATCCCTGCTAAGAGTTCTTAACGTGGAGGAAGGAGTCTAACACAATGAAACCAAAGAAAAGCCATTATGTAAACATCTCATCCTTCAACTTTTTTTGGAGAAAAAAAAAAAAAAAACCCAAAACAACAAACAGGAACAGATAGACTTTAAAACCTTTCACTCTTGAGTTTTTATATTAGACCTGCAGGTTTATTACAAGGAAATATGGGAATGTCCCTTCATCAGCCACTCATTGACTCAGGCTTCTGTTTCTTCAGTATACGTTTCCCATCCATTTACAACAAGCAGTTCCAGAGAACTGCTGAGCTCTCGTGACCTCCTCTCTCTGTTGACTTGGCTTCTTTACCTGGTTGGGTCAGCTTGCCACCTTTCATTCAGCAAGGAGCTGTCTCATGGATAGTTGGTCTTTATACGTTGAGCTCATGTGACCTCCTCAGCATGATCATCATTCTACATTCCCATCGGCTATGCTGAGGATAGCAGTATTGGTTTCATTTCTATAGTAAGTGTATTGGGAGAGGAATAGCAAATGAAAGCAGGAAGATTGGTGGGGTTGCTTCCCTTGGGAAGAAACTAATAGATGCTTGAGACTTCGTGGATTGTCTTCTGACTCATCTAGTCTAGACCCATTGTGGATTTGATAGCAACAGTGGCAGAGCTGAGGATGAAAGAGGGTAGAAGGAGCAGTGGCCAGTTTACAGGAGGAGGCTAGGGCAGACTTGAGGTAGAGTTTGTTGCAATAGGCCTAGGGAAGGGATGGTCTTCAGCTAGAACAACTAGAAAGTGAGCGGAGCTTTTCTTTTCTTTATAGGTCAGCGATCCCATTCCATTTTTCCTGCCATCTTAGAGTGATTCATAGATGATTCTATTCCAGGTCAAGGTATCAGAATTGATT
This sequence comes from Orycteropus afer afer, assembly GCF_000298275.1. NCBI lineage: Eukaryota > Metazoa > Chordata > Mammalia > Tubulidentata > Orycteropodidae > Orycteropus > Orycteropus afer. Next base: position 3,489,601 of record NW_006921854.1, read on the forward strand.
TCGTAGAAAATGAACTGTCACTGACTCGTTCTTTTAAGGATTTAAGTCACTTGACAATAATAGAGAGTTCAAAACTATGGTCTATGAGATATTGTTAAAAGTCTTTTTTTATGGCAAGTATCATATGACTGTCATAGTGCTAACCAGAAGGCTGGCAGTTCAAACCCACCAGCCACTCCTCGGAAGGAAGGTTGGGCAATCTACTTCCGTAGTGATACCGCCTTGGAAGCCCAAAGAGGGGTCATGATGACTCGGATCCAGCTTGATGGCAGTGAGTTTGGTTTTTTGGTTGGTCATAGAGAAGAGGAGCTAGATTTATTCCATGAGAAAATATCATGAGGGCAAACGGGTGGATGATGCAGGGATGTAGATTTGGGTTCAATGAAAAGAATGAACTAACAATAATTGTCTATTCCAAGATAATCTCATTGCCTCGGGGATGGTAAATTCCTATTCCTAGAGGTGTTTGAAGGAGCTCTGGTAGCATAGTGCCTAAGGCATTTGACTGCTAACCAGAAGGCTGGCGGTTCAAACCCATCAGCCACTCCTCGGAAGGAAGGTTGGGCA
>NW_006921854.1:3490489-3492176 GCF_000298275.1 Orycteropus afer afer
CTTCCGAGGAGTGGCTGGTGGGTTTGAACTGCCAGCCTTCTGGTTCTCAGTCAAGTGCTTTAGCCACTATGCTACCAGAGCTTCTTTGCAAAGGCTTAGTCAATGACCTGGCCCAGCCTTAGCATTTTGCAAAGAAGAAAACAGACCCACAAAGCACAAAGGTCTGGTCTTGCTCTTGTCATTGTCATTGCAAAGGCTTAGTCAATGACAATGACAAGAGCAAGACCAGACCTTTGTGCTTTGTGGGTCTGTTTTCTTCTTTGCAAAATGCTAAGGCTGGGCCAGGTACCCTTGAAGGCTAGGTGGGCTCTGGCTTTCTGTGCTCATGCTAACAATCTAGGTAATTTAGCGCCCCAGTTTTGAGGTCATGTTGCTAAGAGCGTATCCAGGTGGTGTGTCAAGTTCTCTGAGTACCTTAATTCTTGTCCTCAGGGAAAAGTGAGGGAGAAAGTTCAGCCTAGTTTCCCATGACCTCAAACGTCCAGCATTGAAGGCCTTGGAGGTTTTCTTGGCTGCCTGCCAATTTTCTTGGCTCTTTTACACCCCAGCCTTATCTGTGTGCACTAGGGCCTGGAGAAATCCCCAAGAGAAGTTATTGTCCAGTGAAGGGAGCTAAATACTTTTTAAGCAATTGAGGACTGGTCCTGTTCTAATAAATCTGAGATTTTTACTGACCATTTGCACATGATCTTAAGTTGGAATTTGTAGGAATTTCATTGGGATTTATTAAGAGGGAGAAATGGATGAAAGAGAAGGCCTGTTGTCTATTTTAAAATCCCAGTGCTGGCAGCTAACCAGAACATGCATGTTGACCACACTTTTCTTTTAAAGACCCTGCAGCAGTGGTCCTCAAAAGTCAATGACAGAAATATAGCATGGGGGAAGCACACACTCCTTGCTCACCTGTTCACTTCATAGTTGAGTGGTGACCATGTGCTAGGCATTGAGATAAGCACTGAATTGTGACTTAGCAGTGGCGGGTATATTAACAATAAAAATGGATAGGGAGCTCAGTATTATTTAACTGGCTGCTTAAGTGTATTGCCATCTTAGCTAGGGGACCAGAACTCTGGCTTAGTATATGCTCTTTTAATCAGTTTCCATTTTACTGGCTTGCTGGATTGACCTATGCTCTCTGTTCCTTCTGTAAAATATATCGACCACTGTGCTGAACGCTGGTGGCCACTAGGCTATTCTCTAGTATGCCCAGGCACTGCTCCCCCGCCAGACAGGCCCATGCTCAGCAGGAATCAGTGTGTTTGTTCACAAATATGGAAATGCCAGTCATACTTGTTATTGTAAGTCTATAATTCAATTACATCCCATGTGAATCGCTGAAATATGAGTGCAAAAGAGCATTGTTTGTGAGAAAACGGAGCTGAATGTTTTAGAAACATTTGACAAGGGTAAGTCTTTAGAAGAACTGGTGTCAATGTGAGTGTGAGTGGGTCAACTATCTAAGACTAGAAGGATTCTGTACCCAGGTTGTTTCACTTGTCTTTAATTTCACTTAGACCCCAAACTGCAAGCTCTAGGAAGACAACAACTAGGTTCACCTGTCTCACCACACCTAATGAATAGCACAGTGCCTGGCATATTGTAGGTGCTCAATAAATAATCGCACACTGAATGGCCTTTGTTAACCTTCTGGTGCATTTCCTTCCAGTGTGTTTTCTACGCATCACAA
>NW_006921854.1:3499491-3521085 GCF_000298275.1 Orycteropus afer afer
AAGAGGGTCTGTGCAATCCTTCTGCCTAGTCCGCCATCTTGCCTAATTTCCTTCACACTGTATAATTTTTGGAACACAGTATATATATATATTATTTTTTGTTCCCTTTTTTCTTCACTTAACCTCATTACATCATGAACATTTTCCCAAGTCATTAGAAATTCTTCAGAAAAAAGAGTTTTTGCTTTGGGATTTTAACTGTCGCGCTGGGAATTGTGCATTATCTGCCATGTGTCACTTAACTTGAAGGTTCTAGGACATCTTGGGCCTGGCTAAGAGGATGCAGCGCTTGTGAGTAACATTCTTCATAAGCATTGTTGCAGAAAAGAAGTTGCAACTGCTGCTCTACTGGACAAAACTGCTTACAGAGACCAGACTGGTTTCTACAGGTCTGAAGGCTACTCAGAAAAGTCTCAGTCAGAGACCAGTGTATTAAGCGATTTGTATTTTCCAAAATCACTCTCTCCTAGTCATCTTCACTAAGGGGTTTATAGGCATCAGAACTCAACATATCCAAAACTTGCTTCTCTCACTATGGTACCCAAATCATTTAAGAGCATCAGCATTTTCTCAATCACTCAAGTTAAATCTTTGGGTGTTTTTTTTTTTTGACTTGCCTCATCCCTTCCATATTAGATAGGTTTTCCAATGCCATCTCTGGAAACTCTCCTGGATCTGCCCCCATCTCCACGGACTGCCCCAGCTCAGATCTTCATTTTCCTCCCATCACATCATTCCTTACCCACTTCTGATTCATTCTCTATATCCCAGGGAGTTTCTTTCCTCCCCAGTGCGCATTTCATCCTATTGCTCTTTTATTTTCAGCTCAAGTTCTTTGAGGGTCTCCCTTGCCGTAGCAGGGTCCCTGGCATGACTTCTAGACTGCTTCCTCTACCCTACATTTCCAGTCCCCTTTCATGGTATAAAATATTTTGTAATGAAGTTTTAAAAAGAGCATTGGCTTCATAACAGAAAGACTGGCATAGATTCTAAATCCTGGCTCTACCCCTTTCTAGCTAGGAATTGGGGCGTGTTACTTTAACCTACAGAGCAGTCACGTAGAAGATTGAGAGCAAGAACTTAGGAGGCCTCCACGTGGCTTCCCTGTTACTGGTGATAAGATCTTGAGTAAATTACTTACATGCTACAACTCAGGCTCTTAGTCTCTACAATGGGTTTTGCACCTGTAGAGTTAAATTGTAGTGAGGATGAAATGAATTAACACATTCTTAAATGTAGAGTTCTTAGAATAGCACCCAATAAATAGATAAGTGCTAGATAGGTGTTTGCTATTATTATATCAGGCCTGGTTTCTACATCTGTAAAAAGATTACCTACTTATCACCTAGGGGTATTTTTAACTGAATAACATTTGATAATATTGTCTATGTGAAAGCACCTAGAACAACCTCTGGTACAGATCAGTTGTTCAGTTCTCTCAATTATCTGGATCTCAACACGTCAATATCTATATATATTTTTTTCTCCTGCTTCTTGGAAGCTTCCATACAGAGAGCTTTGTTTATAGCCTTAACGTAACACCAGTCACTCCATTGTAAATACCCATGCATATATGTGTATACACACACACACATACACACACGTTCTACTGTAAATTGTTAGCTCCTTGAGGGCAGGGCCTGTGTGCTGTTAATTTCCATACCACCAACTCATGACTCTATGCCAGGCACAGATGGGTGAGGTGGTATAAGTAACGGTTATGAACGCAGGCTCTGAAATCAGACACACTTGGGTCCAAATCTCAGCCCTGCCACTTGCTAGTGGTAACTGGGTGAGGAGTAGATGAGGTCATCTAAGTGAGGCATAGAGACCTGGCCATTGTAAGAGCTCAGTAAATGTTGTATGGTAATAATAACATACGTACTTGTCAATTTTAATTGTTACTACAGGAATACATTGGTTTCAGTATTCTAATGTTTTCTCTTTTTTAACTTTTGGTTCTTTTATTCCATAGATTGTGATGTAGATGGGTGTGAATTTAGATTTTAGGTTTCAGTTGCTGGCCTTTACTTTCAGAAAGCTGAGCCCAGATGTAAGGACTGAAATGGGAAGCGCTATAATGAAGGACGGGGTGAGGAGAAGCTTCCTTATTTTCATGAATAAATAAAAAGAAGGGCTACCCATATAATAAAGGAACAACCTTTCCTATTGTTAGTTCGTTGAAATTGAAGAAATGAAATGAGCACTGACGGAGATGGGTGACATCACACTGTCATCTGCCATCCCTGAAATACCACTTCCTCTTTGTGGAGGCAGGAGGACCCAGCACAGAAACACAGCTTGGTCCCTCCCTGAGGGAATGGTGCTTCAATACAAGAGTGTCGTTGTTAGACACCTGGTCACAGACTTTTCAGGAGATCGACTAGATAAATATATAATTTAGACACAAGGACACGGGCTGTGACTTTTCAGACAAGTCATCTGAAAGACATAATATGTGATGCCCTCCTACCCCACTACCAAGGAGCTCTGGTGGCGTGGTGGGTAAGGCATTTAGTTCCTAACCAAAAAGTTGACGGTTCAAACCCATCAGCTGCTCTGTAGGAGGATGAGGCAGTCTGCTTCCGTAAAGACTGACAGCCTTGGAAACCCAATGGGGGTCTCTATGAGTCAGAATCGACTCAATGGCAGTGGGTTTGGTTTGGTGTCCCACCACCACACACAGTATCCTTCAACTCAGTTCTGTGAAAAATAAATTCTAAGTTCCAAATTTACACTAGGTATTGTGCCCCATGCTATCAGAAGTCAAAGAGTCTCTGATAGCAATGTCCAATGAAAAATGTGTGATCTACCAGGAAGACGGAAGTCTTCTAAATCCACCCAGTGTCATCAAGGCGATTCTGATACATGTGACCCTATGGGACACAGTAGAATAGCCCCAGAGAGTTTCCAAGACTGTGAATCTTTATGGAAGCAGACTGCTTCGGAGTGGCTGCTGGGTTCAAATTGCTGACCTTTTGGTTAGCAGCCTAGTGCTTTAATTACGGGGCCACCAGAGCTCCTGGAGTCTTCTAGAGTCATTGATAATTCATAAAATAATGAATAATGAGCTAGTGAAGAGTAAGCAAGGAGATATGGGGTACCGAGAGGGAAAGAACCCCACAGACAAAGAAAATGAACATCTATTGAGAAGATTTTATGTGGCATATGTCACATTAGGAGCTTTCTATATATTATTTCTTCCATTGAAAATCCAAGTGAGGTCATTATTAACTCTTTTACAATTGGCTAAATTGAATCTCAGAGAAGTAAAATGTCTTGCCCATATCATTCAGTTGGTAATAGTCGAGGTGACATCCAAACCCAAGACTATTTCATGCCTGAACCTTGTCAATTTCCTTTCCATTAGAGATAATAGGAAGCAAATTTTGATTGGAGATTGAACGAATTTCAAAAGACTAAGAAACGGGGAGTGGTGGGAAAGGGAAGGAGAGGTTTTCACCCTGAGGGAAGAGCGATGTGTTAGCAGAAAACTTAATGGCTCCTCTGGAACCTCCTCTCCATCTTGCCTGTCCCTTCCATCCCCTCCAAATCATGCAGCCTTCCATGAGACAGACCCTGTACTGGTCACTAAGAGACTTCGGTGCATAAGACAAAAATCCATGACCTCACCCATATATCAAGAGTCAAATTATACGCTGTGAATGGAACAAACAATGGATAGTCTAATCGGTGGCTAATGTGGCGCAAATGTGTTACAAATCATGGTAAAAAGAGAGTGAGATTGTGAGGAGGCATCACAAAAAAGAACTGGATTGGAATTTGGTGGACCTGAGGTCTAGGCTTAAAGCAGTACTGACTGTGACTTTGGACAAGTCACACCCCATCTTTGGCCTTGAGTTTTTTCATGTGAAGAGTAAAGACTTCACAAAATTTTGGAGGTCTTCCTTCCAGTTCAAAGCACACAGTGAGGATCTGTGATGAATTGACTTTGTTCTGTCCGATTCTTGCTTCTCTTTCTTGAATTCTCCTCCACGTCATAGCCCTCCTGTTGCTGGCCGATGCCCATCTTAGAAGTATTTATTGAAAACCCCTAACCTACCTCAGAGTGAGGGAGCTGAGGTGAGGAGAGAGGGGGAGAGCACGTAAACCCAGTCCCTGATGAGGAAGGTGGAGGGGATCAGCTGACTGTGGTTGGGAAACCCCTACTGCAAGATGTCACTAAGGCCCCACTGCTCTGGCCATGTGTCTCTGTGTATGGAAGTGACAGTAAGGGTCTGCATTAATCACCCAGCCACCAACTCTGTTTACAAAACATGACTGGTAAATTCTGGATAATCGCTAGTCCTGGGTAAAATTTTAAAAATAAGTCATCTTGTTCTTGTGCCATAGCATAGAGGAGACAAACAAAAGGAAGGAAACAGATTCCTTTGAGGCTAACCTTTCTGTGTTGACTGTAAATTTCAGCTTATTCTTAGAATGCTAAATACATGAAAAATAATAATTTCTTCCCAGGTACTCTGTTGGAAGGCTGGCTACCTAGGGACCCTTGTGGGCTCACAGAGCATTTAAAAGGCTGGAGTCCCAGTCTTAGCTCTGACAATACCTCTCTGTGTCATCCTGGCGATGACACATCACTTTTTGGTGCCTGAGTGATCTCATTGGTAAGATGAGGAAGTTGAACAAGATCAGTGGTTTCACTCATTAACTTTCTTTACTCTTCCAACCACTGACCCTAGATTTTGAAACATGTTCATGCCCTCAAATTTACATGTATTAGATAAGAATTGATGTGTTTTTCCTAGTTTTCATTTACCATGTTGAGTTGTTGTCAGGTGCAGCTGAGGTAATTCTGACTCATGGCAACCCCACGTGTGCAGAGTAGAACTGCTCCATAGGATCTGAAGAAGATGGCCATGACTTACAGCCAATATGGCTCTGGGTGGGTTTGAATGGCCAACCTTTCAGTTAGTAGCCCAGTGCTTAACCATTTGTGCCACGCAGGGTGTGGTAGTTAAGGCTGTGTGTCAAGTTGGCTAGGCCATGGTTTTGAGTGTCTGGACAGTTAAATGTAGTTATTGCCCATGATGAGATGGTCATCACCTCCATGGTAGAATCTGCTGTGAGCAGCTGAGTAGGGGCCTTCAGAGTGTGGCCTGCTTCCAGTAGACAAGGAGAAGTTTTGAGAAAGATCCCTAGCTTTTTGATACATTGGATCTAGCATTTGGCCACGTCTTCATCTCCATTTCCTGGATTTGAACTAGTGGCTGCCATGTTGCCTGCCAGTCTTGGTGGGATTGTACCATTCTACTTGCTGAACTTGGGTTCATTAGCCTCAGCAGCCAGCAGCTGCATGAGTTAGGAGAAGCCTCCAGCCCCAGTGGGCCTGGAATAAGAGGCAGAGCTGATGCCCAAAGTCGAGGAGACTTCATCCATAAAAATTAAATTATTACAAAATAGAATTGGCAGTTCATTCAATAATATTCAACACATATCCATGAGCATCTGCTATGTGCTGGTCCCATACATAGACTAGTTTACACTGCATCAGTTTCAGGTATTGGTACTTATGTCATTAACGGATCAAGGGCTATTTCTTCCATTCAGCCTCTTTCCCAAAGGATTCAGGTGCATCTGTGCCACCCTTCCCTATATGTGTGCACACACCAAGTCAGTCTTTTGATTGTTTCTCAGGCTTATTAAGATACTTCATTATTTGGGGGCGTAAAAAGTATATCAGACAAATTACATTTTCTTCTTTTCAGAACAAATTAACCCTAGAAGGTCTTCTTCTGGTGAGTCATGTTCTGAGCAGGAAATCTGGCATTAAGGCATAATTAACATTCGGGTTGCCCCCAGTTTCTATGGAGATGAGTCGAGCCCTCGGGGGAGGAGTGATGGTTGTGTACCCTCGAAGATAAGTAACTGACAGGTAAGAAATTTTCCTTTCTTGAGTGCATTAATTATTCACATTCATTATTCATCAAACACTGTGAATTTCTATTTAGAAATTGGACCAAATGGTTAGAGGAATTATTCCCTGTCCACTTCCCATAATCAAATTCTTCCAAAGATTGCTGACAGTCTGAGTGGGTCTGCTGTTTGGTCTAGTTTAATGGAAAGTGTTTATCTAATGTCAGCAGGAGATAGAATAAAGAGAGCCTAATCACCTTGTTGACTATGCAGCAAAGGCTTCTGGGGACTCAGTCTTCCTAGTCACTGATATGTTCTTCTTATTTGTTTCTGCCCTCTAGAAAAGGAACTCTGGTTAAAGTATTCAGCTGCAAAATATTGGCAGTTCAAACCCACCAACCACTCTATGGGAGAAAGACAAGACAGTCTGCTTCTGCAAAGATTTACAGCCTTGGAAAACCTATGGGGCAGTTCTGCTCTGTCCTGTAGGGTTGCTATGAGTTGGAATCAAGTCGATGGCAGTGGGTTGGCTTTTTGTTTTTTGCCCTCCACAATGTACCTCAATAAGAACCCAGACTATGCCTGCTTTTTTGACTACTGCACCCCCAGCCCCGAGAACAGGGTATAGACTTAATAAACATTTACTGAATTAAATAATGAATGGATAAGGTTTGGGTCCAGGAACAACAGGGCACTTGGAGTAAAGGCAGTATGTACTGTCATGCAGGTGATTCACTCCTTGTTCTTTGCAAGGGATTGCTGTTCACACACTCCCCTCCCTTGCTAAAAGATAATGTACAATGAGCCCAGAGGGAAGACAGTTGAGGCAAGAACCTTGGCCCATTCCAGAATTGATATTTTAGCATATTCTTTAAATACCTTCTTACTGCAAACACTATCTTTTTCTTTTTCTTTTTTTATCAATTTATCTGAACTGCACCTGTTCTTTGCTTGATGTGTATCCCAGGGCCATGGTCAGTCAAGAAGTACTGATTGCCTCAACAGTTCAAGTCATGAAACAGCATGTTGTGGCAAGCCCCGGTCTCTAGCCTCGGCTCAAAGTAAATTCTCCAAGAGTGAATTCGCAAAAACAAATTTGCTGAAGGCCAGTTTTTCCAATGACCAATTTGCCAAAAATGTGTTTTCTGTAATCACTTTATAAACTGGTTAGCCATTGATGTTCAATGGCATGGTTGCAAGAGCTTTTCAAAGGTGTTCTTTGGTTCTGTATTATTCTTAGTTTCATCAGAGCCATTTCTCCATTGCAGGTCAAGGGTTTGTGTTTTGTATGTTTTTTTGTTCTTTGGATCTGTAACTTTGAGGTATGAGAATTTTTTATGTTTTTAAGTCAGCATAAGCGTGTCTTAAATGCCAAGGATGTTGAAAAAGATACAGCAGGTAGCTTTTGTCTAACACATTCTAAATGAACTTTACTACCTAGTTACTTGTTAACTGGTTCAAACAAATGAATATTTTGTTTGACTGTTAGACAGATGCTTCATGGTCTAAATTATTAAACACTTAAGAAATTGGTGTTTGGTCCCCTGAACTGAAAGGACCCAATGGCTGAGGAGGAACAGTTGCAGGAATGCTAAAAACTAACTGTGTTTCTTAATAGCACATCCTTTCATTTGTTTGTTAATTCCACAGGTACTGAGTCCCTTTTCAGTGCCGGCTCCTATTTTGGACTTGTAGTGAGAGAAAAATAAGACATGGTTTCTACTTTAGAGACTAATCTGCCATTGTGGCATCCCATGGTAAGATATAGGGCCCATTTTGTTGAATTTATTTGATTTTTTTTCTTTTAATTATGTGGTCATTCTTTTACCTCGTTCTAAATTGGAGTCTCATGGCCTATCTTAATTCTCATAAAAAAGCCCTTTCTCATCTTACAAATGCTGACTTAAAGACTTCAGTTTTTTCTGTTAGCTCCTTTCTGCCCTTTCTTGTCCTCCTGGCAGCTCTATCTCTTCAGAGGGCCCAGCATTTAAGTTCTGTTCTTTCACTTACGAACTGTGAATGCAGCAAATCATTTGACCTTTGGAAGCTTAGTCTTTGCATCTATTAAATGGGGCTAATGAAGATGAACTCATAGTGTTATCACAAGTACAAAGGAGCTGAGAGGACTTTGTAAACAGTAAACTATTGATATGAGAGATTATAATAGATCAGTACATGTCTGCTTCTAACACAGAAAGTAAGAAAAGTAGCATGAAAACACAGGAGGAAGTAACAAGGGAGACGAACAAGGTTTGGCAAAGCAGCTGTGGTGAACTTAGGCTGGAGAACAAGGACTTTCCAGATGAGAAAGAATGTTCCAGGCAGAAGAAGTAGTGTAGACACAGGCTTAGAGTCACCAAAGAACCCTGTGTGTTTGATGTATAATGAACAGGAGTGATTGCAGATTGGATGGGAAGTCATAGGTATTGACAAACAAGATAAATTTCTCAAAGGGTTCTGTATGCTGTGTTAAAGAATTTAAACTTTATTCAAGGACCACTGAGAAGTTTCATTCATTTATTCTACAAACACTTTTCTGAGAGCTAGTATGTGGCAAGGATTGTGGTAAGCACTTGTAATACCATGAAGCATGATGAAAAGAACATTCCTATTCAAGGCACCCTATTTAAGAAATAGCTTAAGAAATTACCAGGCATTTATAAATTTTTTGTGTCTCCCTGGTCAGTGGAATCCCTTACTCCCCAATATTAGCCCAAACTGTGAATTTTGTGGTGGTTGTCATTCCCTTGTTTTCCATTAAGTATTACTTATATGTGAGGAAAAATGTCTAGTGAATGTTTGTTGAGTGCTGTTGTTGTTAAGTGCTGTCGACTCATCCCTCCCTGACTCATAGCGACCCTATGTACAACAGAACAAAACAGTTCCCTGTCTTGAATCAGCCTCATGAGTCTTGCTATACCTGAGCCCATCATTATAGCCACTGTGTCAGTCCATCTCATTAAGGGACTTCCTCTTTTTTGTTAACCTTCCATTTTACCAAGCATGACATCCTTCTCCAGGGAATGATCCCTTCTGACAACATGACCAAAGTAGGTCAGAAGAAGTCTGGCCAGTCTCACTTTCAAGGAGCACTCTGGCTGTATTTCCCCCAGGACAGATTTGTTAGTTCTTTTGGCAGTCCATGGTCCTTTCAATATTCTTCACCAACACCACAACTCGAAAGCATCAACTCTTCTTCAGCGTTCCTTATTCATTGTCCAGCTCTCACAGGCATATGAGGATACTGGAAAATACCATGGCTTGGGTTAGGCACACCTTTGTCTTCAAAGAAACATCTTTGCTCTTCAGCATGTTAAAGAGGTCTTTTGTAGCAGATATGCCCAGTGCAATACATCGTCTGATTTTTTTGACTACTGCTTCCATAGGTGTTAATTGTGGAACAAAGTAATATGAAATCACTGAAACTTCAACGTTTTCTCCATTTATCATGATGCTGCTTATTGGTCTAGTTGTGAGGCTATTCGTTTTCTTTATGTTGAGGTGTAATTCATACTGCAGACTGTAGTCTTTGATCTTCATCAGTAGGTGCTTTAAGTCATCTTCACTTTCAACAAACAAGGTTGTATCATCTGCATATCACAGGCTGTTAATGAGTTTTCCTCCAATCATGATGCCGTGTTCTTCTTCATGTAGTCCATTTTCTCAGATTATTTGTTCAGCATACAGATGGAGTTAGTATGGTGAACAGATACCATCCTGACATACTCTCTTCCTGATTTTAGATCATGGAGTATCCCCTTGTCTGTTTGAATGACAGCCTCCTGGTCTATGTACAGGTTCCTCATGAGCACAATTAAGTGTTCTGGAATTCCCATTCTTCTCAATATTCTCCATAATTTGTTATGAGCTACACAGTTGAATGCTTTTGCATACTCAATAAAACACCAGTAAACATCTTTCTGGTATGCTTTGCTTTGAGCCAAAATCCATTTGACATCAGCAATGATAGCCCTCATTCCATGTCTTCTTCTGAATCCAGCTTGCATTTCTGGCAGTTCCTTGTCAATATACTGCTGCAACCTTTTTTGAATTATCTTCAGCAAGGTTTTACTTGCTTGTGATATGAAAGACATTGTTTGATAATTTCCACATTCTGTTGGATCACCTTTCTTTGGAATGGGTACAAATATGGATGTCTTCCAGTCAGTTGGCCAGGTAGCTGTCTTCCAAATTTCTTCACATAGATAGATGAGCAAGTGCCTCCAGTGTGGCATAAGTTTGTTGAAACATCTTAGTGGGTATTCTGTCAATTCCTGGAGCCTTGCTTTTCACCAGTTCCTTCAGTGCAGTTTTGACTTCTTCCTTCAATACCATTGGTTCTTGATTATATGCCACCTTCTGAAATAGTTGAATATTGACCAATTCTTTTTGGTACAGTGACTCTGTGTGTTTCTTCTATCTTCTTTTGATGTTTTCCTGCATCATTCAATATTTTTCCCATAGAGTCTTTCAATATTGCAACTTGAGACTTGAATTTTTTCTTCAGTTCTTTCAGCTTGAGAAATACCAAGCATGTGCTTCCTTTTTGGTTTCTAACTGCAGGTCTTTGCACCTTTCATTATAATAATTGACTTCATCTTCTTGAGCCACCCTTTGAAATCTTCTGTTCAACTTTTTAATTTCAACATTTCTTCCTGTTGCTTTAGTTGCTCTCTGTTCAAGAGAAAGTTTCAGCATCTCTTCTGACATCCATTTTGGTCTTTTCTTCCTTTCCTGTCTTTTAAATGAACTTTTGCTTTCTTCATGGATGACAGTCTTCATGTCATTCCACAATTTGTCTGGTTTCCAGTCATTTGTGTTTAGTGCATCAAATCTATTCTTCAGATGGTCTCTAAATTCAGGTGGGATATAATCAAATTTATATTTTAGCTCTCATGGACTTGTTTCAATTGTCTTCAACTTCAACTTCAACTTGCATATGAGCATTTGATAGTCTGTTCCACAGTAAGCTTCTGGCCTTGTTTTGGGTGAAAATATTGAGCATCTCTGCCATCTCTTTCCACAGATGTAGTTGATCTGATTCCTGTATATTCCATTTGGCAAGATAAATGTGTATAGCCATTGTTTGTGTTGTCAAAAAAAAGGTATTTACAATGAATAAGTCATTGGTCTTGCAAAATTTTATCATGCAATCTCCAGCATCATTTCTATCACCAAGGCCCTATTTTTGAAGTACCAGTGGTTCTTCTTTGTTTCTAATGTTCGCATGCCAGTGATAATCAACACATCTTGATTGCATGTTTGGTCAATTTCAGGCTGCAAAAGTTGGTAAAAAGGTTCAATTTCCTCATCTTTGGCTTTGGTGGTTGGTGTGTAAATTTGAATAATAGTAGTATTAACTGGTCTTCCTTGTAGGTGTGTGGATATTATCCTATTACTGACTGCATTGCTCTTCAGGATAGATCTTGAAATATTCTTTATGACGATGAATGCCATACCCTTCCTTTTCAATTTATCGTTCCTGGCATAGTAGATCACATGGTTGTCTGATTCAGAATGGCCAAAACTAGTCCATTTGGCTCACTATTGCCTAGGACATTGATCTTTATGTGTTCCATTTCATTTTTGACAACTTCCAATTTTCCTAGATTCATACTTTGTACATTTCATGTTATGATTACTAATGGATGTTTATAGCTGATTCTTCCCATTTTGAGTCATGTCACATCAGCAAGTGGAGGTCCCAAAAGCTTTACTCCATCCACATCTTTAAGGTAGACTTACCTTGAGGAGGCAGTTCTTCCCTAGTTGTATTTTGAGTGCCTTCTGACTGAGGGGCTCATCTTCTGGCACTATATCAGACAACGTTTCAGGGCTATTCATAAAGTTTTCTAGTAATATATCATACAGTATTTCATGGCTGTTCATAAGGTTTTCACTGGCCAATTCTTTGAGAAGTGGAGGCACCTTCCTTCTTCTGAGTTCATTTTAGTCTGGAAGTTCCACCGAAACCTGTCTGCTATGGAATAGATAAATAAAAATATATGCCCCTGTGTGGGTGGTCTTTTGTGTCCTTTTTTTTTTTTTTTTGTAGATATTGTTTCTATTTTTGTTTTCACTATCATACCATTCATTCATCTTCATGTTTCTTGGTTTAGGTACAGGTGTGTGTCTTTGTCAAATAGTTGCACTTATTATTTAAACAATTTAATATCAATTATTCTTAAGGCCCCCTTTTCTTTAACATACCATTGCCAGTTGCCATTGACTGGATTCCAAGCCAAAATATGGCCTTGAGTATTTAGAGACCATCTGAAGTGTAGATTTGACTCCTTGAAAACCAGGACTGAAGACCAAGCAAGTTGTGGAACATAAAGAATCTCACACACAAAGAAAGCAAAAGGTCATTTAAAAGACAGGAAAGAAAGAAAAGACCAAAATGAATATCACAAGAAACTTCAAAACTTGCTCTTGAATGGAGAGTAGCTAAAGCAAATGGAAAAATTAATGAAGTAAAAGAGTTGAACAGAAGATTTCAAAGGGTGGCTTAAGAAGACAAATTATTACAAGGAAATGTGCAAAGACTTGGAATTAGAAAATCAAAAGGGAAGAACTTGCCGATCATTTCTCAAGCTAAAAGGACTGGGGGTAAAAATTCAAGCCTCATGTTGCAACAGTGAAATATCAATTGGCAAAATATTGTATGATGTGGGAAGGATCAAAAGAAGATGGAAGGACTACACAGAATCACTGCACCAAAAAGAATTGCTTGACCTTCAACCATTTCAGGAGTTTGCATATGATCAAGAACCAACGGGACTGAAAGAAGAAGCCCAAGCTGCAGGAATTGACAAAAAACAAGGCTCCAGGAATTGATGGGATACTTATTGAGATGTCTCAACAGACAATGCAGCTCTGGAAGTGCTTACTCATTATGCCAAGAAATTTGGAAGACAGCTATTTGGCTAACCAATGGGAAGAGATTCATTCCAAAGAAAGGTGATCCAAAAAAAATGAGGACATTATGGGACAGTATCTATTATCACACGTAAATAAAATTTTGCTGGAAATAATTTAAAAACAGTTGCAGTAGTACACTGACAGAAATGCAGACTGGATTCAGAAGAGGACATGGAATGAAGGATATTATTGCTGATGTCAGGCTGAAAGCAAAGAATACCAGAAAAATGTTTACCTGTGTTTTGTTGTATGCCAAAATATTCAACTGTGTGGATCATAACAAATTTTGGATGACATTGTAAAGAAGGAGAATTCCAGAATGCGTAATTGTGCTTGTGAGGAACCTGTAGGTAGACCAAGAGACAGTCATTCAAACAGAACAAGGGGATACCACATGACTTAAAATCAGGAAAGGTGTGCATCAGGCTTGTATCCTTTCACCATACTTATTCAATCTGTATGTTGAGCAAGTAAACCAAGAAGTTGGACTATATGAAGAAAAACATGGCATCAGGATTGGAAGGACACTCATTAACAATCTGTGATATGCAAATGACATGACTTTGCTTGATGAAAGTGAAGAAGATGTGAAACACTTACTGATGAAGATCAAAAACTACAGCCTTCAGTGTGGATTATACCTCAACATAAAGAAAACAAAATTCTTCACAACTGGATCAATAAGCAACATCATGATAAATGGAGAAAAGATTGAAGTGGTCAAGTATTTTGTTTTACTTGGATCCACAGTCAATGTCCAGGGAGACAGAGGTCAGAAAATCAAATGACCTATTTTACTGGGTCAATCTGCTGCAAAAGACCTTTTTAAAGTGTTTAAGAGCAAAGATGTCACTTTGAAGATGAAGGTATGCCTGACCCAAGCCATGATATTTTCAATAACCGCATATGCATATGAAAGTTGGACAATGAATAAGAAAGACCACAGAAGTGATGCATTTGAATTATTGTATTGGTGAAGAATATTGAATATACCTTGGACTGTCGAGCTCTGGTAGTGTAGTGCCTAAGGCACTTGACTGCTAACCAGAAGCCTGGAGATTTAAACCCACCAGCCACTCCTCGGAAGGAAGGTTGGGCAATCTACTTCCCTAGAGACACCACCTCAGAAACCCAAGAAGGGGTCGCTATGAGTTGGGTCCAACTTGAGGGCAGTGAGTATGTATGTATGTATATGGACTGCTGGAAGAACAAACAAATCTGTGTTGGAAAAAGTATGGCCAGAATGCTCATTAGAAGTGAGAATGGCCGGACTTTGTCTTTTGGATTTTGGTCATGTCATCAGGAAGGAACAGTTTCCAGAGAAGGATCTCAAGCTTGGTGAAGTGGAGGGTCAGAGAAAAAGGGGAAGCCCCTCAGTGAGATGAATTGACACAGTGGCTGCGGCAATGCGCTCTAGCATAGCAACAATTGTGAGGTTGGCATAGGACCAGGCAGCGTTTTGCTCTGTTGTACATAGGGTTACTATGAGTCAAAATGGGCTTGAGGACACCAAACAACAACAGACTCCGTTTCATGGTGACCTCATATGTGTCAGAGTAGGACTGGGCTTCACAGTGCTTTTGATGGCTAATTATTTGCAGGTAGGTCACTAGCCCTCCATTCCAAGGTCCCTTTGGGTGAACTCAGACTTCTAGCCTTTCAGTTAGCAGCCAGGTGTGTTAACCATTAGTACCATCCAAGGACTCTTTTCTTCACCATAGCAACTATTTATAATTATTATCTTATCTTCCCATCTAGTCACATCAATGGAGTTATTACAATTGTAAACATAATGTGGTTATACTTGAATTTTTCACTTTGTACCATAGATAGTCCATGACTTACAATGTATTTCAGTTATGATGAACTGCATTTATAACTGTCTGGGACATTGTTGCTTCCTGGGAGCAAGTTATAGGCAAATGCACATAGGGAATATGGAAAAAAATTGCTGAGCTCTGTGAACACATTCCAAGCATTTGATCAGGATAACAGGATAGAAGAGATAGGTGGGAAAATCATCCATGTGGCAAGAACGCTGAACTAAAAACATGATATGCTGAAGGGGAACAGCTCATACATCAGGAAGAAGGGGAATTACAGATAAGGACTTAATGGATTTGAAGAAGCATGAAATGCTGAAGAAGAAAGAAATATGAGGAAGAGGAAGAAGAGAAGTTGTCAAAAATTTTTATAGTGAAAGGATAATTGGAGTTTTTTCTAAATGAAGCCAGAGGCTTCAGCTGCTTAAAAACAAGGACCTCAATGCTGATCACTTTGCTAAGGTCAATAAGTAGATTCAGGAAGCTTTGAGATGTTACCACAAAATATGTAAAGAAAGACAAGGACCATACAGACAACTTCCACTAAACTTCTAACCAGAAATGCCATCCCTATGTTGTTGTTGTTTGCCGTCGAGTCGGCCCCTACTCACAGCGACCCCTCCTTGGGTTTCCGAGGCAGTATCACTATGGAAGTAGGATTGCCCAACCTTCCTTCCGAGGAGTGGCTGGTGGGTTTGAACCACCAGCCTTCTGGTGAGCAGTCAAGTGCCTTAGGCACTATGCTACCAGAGCTCCTGCCATCCCTATATCCAGGGGTAATCCAGAACCTTCTACAAGTGAAGTTTGGATTGCAACTGAGGAAATGCCAACTCTTCATCATAAGATTAAATTTTTATGATCTGTGTATTTTTATGCACTATGTATATACCTTAAAATATATCTGTAAGTTTATAGGTAATATTTCCAGCCCCCAAAGGCAATAAAGATCTGATTGATAAAGATACTGATACTATAGGGCAATAATAATGAAAAAAAAAATTAAGTACTCAGCTTATATCAGAAACTGACTTACAATAGTGTCATCAGAATAGAACCTGTTGGAAGTTGGGGACCACTTGCATTTTATAATTTCTGTATTTCTAGAGAATCTTTGAATTAATTATTTTTATGACTATACTGTATTCCATCAAGCAAATATATGATAACTTTCTTTATCATAATTAAATTGCTGGATTTCAGATAGTCTTCAGTTTTAAACTATGTAAATAGCATTGCTATAAACACCTTTTTGCTTATAAGATTTTTTCTTATTTTGAATTATTTCCTTAGGATACATTTTCATGAATGAAATTACTCAGCTAAAGGCATGATTAATTCTATGGTTCTTTTACCTGAGGGCCTTGCTTTATATATAAAAATTGTTTTTCTGATTATAAAAGTAATTCCTGCTCACAACAGAACATCGTGAACATACAGAATGTGTGAAAAGAAAACCAATATCTCCCTTAATTTTATCTTACAAAGATAACTATTATTAACATTGTGGTATCATTCTTTCAAGTTTCACAACATTTGAATCGTAGATTGTTTGGTATTCTGATTTTTAAACTTTAAGTTTTTTACCTATGTCATTAAATATTTCACTATCAAATAAGTGGTATTTTTAACAGCCACCTAATACTATGTTGTATGGATGGCTACCAATCCCATAGTCCTGAATACCTAACTCTCAGACCCCTTTAATGCAGCCAACTGTTCACCTCCTTTGGCTGCTTGTCTTCCAAGGTTGCACCCTTTGACTGGAAGGAGAAGTGGGCTCTCTAGTGTTTCAATTATTATTCAGTACTTCCAAGTGACTGGAGAGATAGACTACGGTCTTTTAGTTCCTTTAGAGAGCTACAGAAATATGTAGTAATTAGTGAGCTTAGGAAGCTCACTCATCTCTGTGACACCTTGTGGCTGTATATTTCTAATATCCTGTCCATCCAGGCCAGCCCACCCCCAGATCAGAGTCAAGTGAACACTGGCAACAGAGTACTTCCTCCAGGAAACTATAATTGAACTCCTTGCACTGTTGCTGCTGTTGTTGTTAGGTGCCATCGAGTCGGCTTTGACTCATAACGACCCCATGTACAACAGAACAAAACACCGCCTGGTCCTGTGCCATACTCACAATCCTTGCCATGCTTGGGCCTCTAGTTGAAGCCATTGTGTCAATCCATCTCGTTGAGGGCCTTCCCCTTTTTCTCTGACCCCCCACTCTACCAAGCATGATATATGTCCTCCAGGAACCAAAGTAGATGAGATGAAGTCTGGCCATTCACGCTTCCAAGGAGCATTCTGACTACACTTCATCCAGGGCAGATTTGTTTGTTCTTCTGGCAGTCCATGGTATTCTCAGTATTCTTTGCCAACATCACAATTCAAAGGCATCAAATCTTTGGTTTTCCTTATTCATTCCATTCATTCATGTCCAACTTTCACAGGCATATGAGTTGATTGAAAATACCATGGCTTGGGTTAGGTGCACCTTAGTCTTCCAAATGACATCTTTACCAATTCACTGTGGTGGAGTGATATAGTTCTTCTAGCCATGGTCTTTTTTGTCAGAAGGGACCATGCCCTGGAGAAGGATGTCATGCTTGGTAGGGTGGAGGGTCGACGAAAGAGGGGGAGGCCTTCAACGAGATGGATTGACACAGTGGCTGCGATGATGGGCTCAAGTATAGCAGGGATTGTGGGGCTGGCGCAGGATCGGGCAGTGTTTTGTTCTGCTGTGCATGGGGTAGCTATGAGTTGGAAACGACTCAATGGTACTTAACAACAACAACAACAGCCATGGTCTTTGTGATGCCCACCATATTACTGGGTGGAACTGTGCAAATATAAGGTGTTTGTGACCCACCAAGCAGATTGGATAGCTTGGTAGTAATGGAAATAAAGTACATGGAACCCTTGTGGGGATGGGACCATGGAAATAAGGCATATGGAGCTCTAGTGTTGGGATTGGTTAGTTTTGTCATTCTGTTAGGGTTAAAATGAGTCTTTCTTGATGCAGAAAGGGGAATCTCACTGCCATCAAGAAAGAAAAGCCAGACGTGGAGTGGAGTGCATCCTTGGACCAGAGAACCCTGCACTGGACCTCCTTTGCAGAGAGATGGCAGAAATACTGGCATGAAAATCAAGAGACTGGCATAAGACAGAGCAGTGGGTTTGCTGGCGTAAGGGGTGAGAAAGCTGAGTGCTTTTGGGCAGGAGGCTTGCTAGTGGAGTGGGATGCGTGTAGGTGCACCTATTGGCAGAGCTAAAAGAGCTTTGTAACAGTTGTCTGAGCAGAGCATAGGTCAGGCTGAGAGGCTGAGGGCCAAAGAGAGATGTAACTTTGGCATGGCCAAGGGTTGGCTGTCTTGACTGAAGAATTGTATCCTGAGTGTTCCTGAGCCTGAATTGTAACCTGTTGCTTCCCTGATAAACTCCATAATCATGAGTATTGTCTGTGAGTTCTGTGTGGCCATTGTAATGAATTACTGAACACCCCAGAGAAGTAGTGAGTGCTGTGGGAGGGACGGTTGGTATCAGAATCGGTAAAAAGGTGGGGGGGTGGCAGCATGTCTGGCTTCATAGTAATCAGCCTTGGGCTGCTGATGGTGATTATGTCTCCCCCCTGTGAAGTTAGAGGAGGTCGGAAGATGCCACTTCCATGTCTTTTTTGCAATGCTCCAAAGAGGTCTTTTACAGCAGATTTGCTCAGTGCAATATGATGCCTGATTTCTTGACTGCTGCTTCCATGGGTGCTGATTGTGGATCCAAGTAAAATTAAATCTTTGGCGACTTCAATTTTTTTCTCCATTTATCATGATGTTGCTTATTGGTCCAGTTGTGAGGATTTTCATTTTCTTTATGTTGAGGTGTGATCCATACTGCAGACTAGCCTTTGATCTTCCTCTGGAAGTGCTTTAAGTCATCTTCACTTTCAGCAAGCAAGGTTGTGTCATCTGCATATCACAAGTTGTTAATAAGTCTTCCTCCAATCCTGATGTCATGTTCTTCTTCATATAGTCTAGTATTGCTAGCTTTTAAGAATTCTTATTTTTTGTCAGGCAGTTGAAGCACTCATTTTAGTACAATCTTACATTACATCCTTACAATACAATCTTATATTGTGTCCTATGTGTATATCTAAGGAGTTCTGGTGGTGTAGTGGGCAAGGCATTTGACTGCTAACCAGAAGGTCAGAGGTTCAAACCCACCAGCTGCTCTGTGGAAAGAAGATGGGGCAATCTACTTCCATAAAGATTTACCACCTTGAAAACCTAACAGGGGTTGCTATGAGTCAAAATTGACTCGATGGCAGTGGGTTTGGGTTTTTTATGCGTATATCCTTTCTTCTCTCCTCATTTTTTTCTTTTTTTTTTTTGATCAGTTCCTTAAATGCAGGGGCCATGTTTATTTCTTTTATTACACATCCTCCTTCCCATGCTACTCCAGTCCACTGATGTTTGTCATGTGCCCAGGCACAAAATAGATGTACAGTGAATATTTGACAGGATGTGGCAGTGTGTCAGCTGGAAATGAACGCTGGGTTGCGAGTCCCATTGCTGTTACCTTCTGATTTGTGTATGTCACTGTTTCATCCCATGCCACCCCATCCCATCCCATTCTATTTATATGTGTAGCATGCTGATGATATGTCAGGCTCTAGAAAACAAGCTGAGGACACAAAGGAGAGTGATATAAAATCCTTGCTCTCAACTAACCCTCAAAATGTACCTTTCTAAGCCTTAGGTTCTCATCTACAGTAGAGCCACAGAGATTGCCTCAATCCCACTGGGCTGTGGGGAGCATAAGATCAGAAACAGCACAGGAAAGCATTAGTAAGTTGCAAAGAGCAATTCCAAAGTGAGGAATGAGTGCTATTTTAAATGCTTAACTGTTGTTTCCCTGAAAAAGACAAGGTAACTTCTAAAGATGACACATCTTGCTACTTGTTGTTCTCTATCTTCTGTAAGTATAATTTAGGCTGTGGTAACTACACTCTTTACATGGAACCTCTGCATTTCTTTTTCTAGATGTTTACTGAGGGGCCTGGGTTGTAATTATAACTCTATCTTCTTAGGGGGCGGTACCATTTCAAAGTCTGTTTCAAGGATTTCTGAAGTTGCCAGGCTGTCCTGTGAACTGGCCAATACCATTGCTTGAATCGTCGCCCAGTGTGGACCCAATTTATATTTGGAATTTCATACCATCTTGAGAGAACATCGTCCAGTGCCAGGGTCCTCTAGGAGCTAATTGGACTTTGGCAGTGATGTCATTCCCGGTGGGCGTTTGTCAAGACTGTGGCGGCGAGAACTGGAGACTCCTTTTCAGCGTGTGGCCATGTGTGCGAAGAGGCTGCCCGGCTCCCTCACGTGCAGTCGCTCCGCCTGCACAAGTTTTGCTTCTGGCCTCTTTCTGGAGATGAGAGATCCGTAGGCTGTTCATACCCAGTGGCTAGAAGCATCCCTCTCCTTCCGTGCGTTGTGCAACTATTTCTCATTTTATGAATATACACACAGTCACCCACTGCCATCAAGTTGTTTTTGACTCACAGTGACTCTCTAGGACAGAGTGGAACTGCCCCCACAGGATTTCCAAGGCTGTCAGCCTTTAGGGAAGCAGACTGCCTCATCCTTCTCCTGCAGAGCGGCTGGCGGGTTTAAACCACAGACCTTTGGGTTAGTTAGTACCTGAGCACTTGAGCCACTACCCCACCAGAGCTCCTTCCATTATTAATATAGCTTATAAAATCAGAGAGAGAAGTAATCAAAATCACCAAACTTCTGATGAACAGGAGACATTCCTAGAACCAGAGAGGCTTGTGTAGTCTTTGGAGCCAAGGAGAAGTGTTCTGAATGGCCGCTCAGCTACTTCTTCGGTGTGCACTGGGCAAGCTCGTCTGCTGCCCCTCAGCTTCCTCATCTGCAAAATGAGGGGAATACTTTTTACCTCAGAGGGTGTTGTGCTAAATGGCTGTCCTTCTATGTCTGTTGACTTTGCAGTTCTCAAATTTTCTTTCTATTCTTCTGAATAATCCTCACATCCCAAGAGCACTGGGGAGTAAGACAGAATTTTCGGATTTCCCAGGGGAGATGAGGAGAATTTTGTTTTCTGTCCATTCCCCAAGAACCCTCCCCAGCATTGGTCAGTCTCTTCTCCATTATTACCAAGCAATTCCTTTCTGCTCCAAATTGGTGCCCCATTGCACGGTCCACAGTCATGTCACAACTCAGCAGCTGACACGCCCTGTCATTAAGTGAGCATCTGACTGTCCATCAGAAAGAATTTTGCCATTCGTCTGCTGTTACTTGAGTTTATCTCTTGGGCTCTTGCCTCTCACTTCAATGATCTATCAGAATATTGCTTGCGAACATATTAAACTTTTCTCCCTGAGAAGGGTTCAAAGAGATAAAATAAAAACAATTTTCCACGTTAGTTATAAATTATATAATGCATATAAAACAGTATAAAGCTGCACAGAGCTTCAGTAGAGCAGCCATGCCCTTATAAGTGAAGATTCTTATTAACCAGAGAGGTTAAAAGTCATGCCTGAGCTTGTATTCCTTGTTAGTGACAAACAGAACCTAAACCTAGTTCCTATCACAGGGCCTAGCCCCTAACATGTGGTCAGTAATCAATATTTATTGCATTAACAATGAATAAATTAACGGGTTAACGAATGAGCCTGGCTCTCCTGACTCCCATGCATTTCTGCTACTCAGCCCCTTATTGTGGTTCTCTGATCATCCTGTTAGCAATCATAGATTATGATCACTACCCATAGCAACATCCCAATGATGTACCTTGAATCCCCAAACTCATGAAAGCCATTATAGCATGGAAACTCCTTAAAATGAACATTTTACAAAGAGCAGGGCATCCATCAAAGATATTTAAAATTGCTTTCTTGTTTTTCTGCCTCTAGTATAAAATGCCTTTCCATCCTTCCTGTACACAGTCATCAGGGTTTGGCCTAATT
>NW_006921854.1:3522994-3528040 GCF_000298275.1 Orycteropus afer afer
GTGAGCATTTCTTCATATGTTTGTTGGCCGCTTGAATATCCTCCTTGGTGACGTGTCTATTCATGTCTTCTGCCCATTTTTTAATTGGATTGTTTGTCTTTTTGTTATTGAGGTGTTGGAGTGTTCTCCTAATTGTACTTTGAGCCACACCCCTCACATGCTCTCCATGTGGCTCTCCATGGTCTATAGGTCAATGTCACTTTCCCAGCCAAAGAAGCCCCAACCTTCTTTTCACACTTATTTTTCACTTCATTTGTTTTCATTCATTTAACATCATCTATTTACTGACTGACCACTCCTAAGAATCAGACCTTGTGCTGGGTGATGGGGATACCACCAGGATAAAGAGAACACACACACCCAGTCTCGGCTTGTGGAGCTCAGTGTCTAGTGGAAGAAACAGCAATAAATGAAAGTGATGCATATGCTTATGGAGTGGTCGTTTTCATGAAGAGCCAGAAAAGGGAAGCACGGGGTGTTGAGGTTTCTCAGCAGAGGAATTGAGCCTACTGAGAAGGGTGGGACTGGCTTCCCCCAAGGGATTACATTTAGGATGAGCAGAAATTGGCTGGGCAAAGAGACAGTGTTTTGGTTACCGGATGCTGCTACAACAGAAATGCCCCAAGTGTTTATTTTCTCAGTTTAGGAGGTTGGAAGTCCAAGTTCCAGGTGCTGGTTCCAGGGGAAGGCTTTCTTTCTCTGTGGCAGGTCCTTGTCCCTTTCAGCTTCTGCTCCGGGGTGAGCTCCTGTGTCTTGGTGTCAGTCTCCCTCCACCTCTGCTTCTCTGGCTGGCTTGTTTTAATCTCTTTTTATATTTCAGAAGAGATCGACTCAAAACACACCCTACACTAACCCTGCCTTATTAACATAACAAAGACAGGCCATTCCCAAATGAGATTATAACCACAGGCATAGTGACAACACATATTTTGCGGGACACCGTCCAGTCCATAACACAGAGGGGACAGCATTCCAGGCAGAGAGCATGGCTTCCGTAAAGGCCCTGAGGTCAGATAAACTAGAGTTTTCCAAGGAAATTTGGAAAGGCTCATGTGGCTGGGGTGACTTGGCTTTCCAGTAGCCCTCCTGTGGCTTCCTCATGAACTCTGAGCAAGATCCGAAGTACTCACTTTTATGAAAAGGGCCCCAAATGATCTAGAGCCCAACTACAGCTCTAACCTTATTTTTTCATCCCATAACAACCTCATTTTGCTATTCTTCAAAAAAGATAAGCATAGTCCATTTTCTGGACACTTGCACACTTTTGTCTCTTCTGCCTATAACACTCTCACACTAAATATCTTCATAGCTAAGTGCCTCATTTTTGTCAGGTTTGTGTTAAAGTGTCACCTATCTATGGGGCTGTTACTGACCACTCTACCCCCAGCTCTCTGTCTCATTACTCTGCATCATTCTTCTTCATGGCACTTACCACTACTTGACATGCTTTGATTTGTTGATGGACTGTGTCCCTCTAGTACCTTGTAAGGGTCTTGGGTGAAAGTACCTTGCTGATTGCTGTTATTGTTGTTGTTAGGTGCCATTGAGTTGGCTCTGACTCACAGTGACCCCATGTACAACAGAACAAAACGTTGCCTGGCCCTGTGCCATCTTCATAATGGCTACTATAATTAAGCCCATTGTTGCAGCCACTGTGTCAATCCATCTCATTGAGGGACTTCCTCTTTTTTATTGACCCTCCACTTTACCAACCATGAAGATCTCCTTCTTCAGGGAATGGTCTCTTCCGACAAGACTGAAGTAGGTGAGACGAAGTCTGGCCATTCTTGCTTCCAAGGAGCATTCTGGCTGCACTTCTTCCGGGAAAGATTTGTTAGTTCTTTTAGCAGTCCATGGTACTTTCAAAATCTTCCCCAACACCACAGCTCAAAAGCATCAACTCTTCTTTGGTCTTCTTTATTCATTGTCCAGCTCTCATATGCATATGAGGTGATTGAAAATACCATGGCTTGGGTTAGGCCCACTTTCATCTTCAAAGGGACATCTTTGCTCTTCAGCAGTTTAAAGAGGTCTATTGCAGCAGATTTGCCTAGTGCAATACGTTGTCTGATGTCTTGATTGCTGCTTCCTTTGGTGTTGATTGTGGAATGGAGTAATATGAAATCTTTGGCAACTTCAATCTTTTCTCCATTTATCGTGATGCTGCTTATTGTTCCAGTTGTGAGAATTTTCATTTTCTTTATCTTGAGATATAATCCATACCACAGACTGTAGTCTTTAATCTTTATCAGTAAGTGCTTCAAGGCATCCTCACTTTCAGCAAATAAAGTTGTGTTGTCTGCATATTACAGGTTATTAATGAATCTTCCTCCAATCCTGATGCCACACTCTTCTTCCTATAGTCCAGCTTCTCGCATTATTTGCTTAGCATGCAGATTGATTAAGTATGGTGAAAGGATACAACCCTAACACACTCCCTTCCTGATTTTAAACCATATGGTATCCCCTTCTTCTGTTCAAATGACAGCCTCCTGGTCTATGTACAGGTACCTAATGAGCACAATTAAGTGTTGTGGAATTCCCATTCTTCTCAATGTTAACCATAACTTGTTATGATCCACACTATCGAATGCTTTTGCATAGCCAATAAAACACAAGTAAGCATCTTTCTGATATTCTTTGCTTTCAGCCAAGATCCATCTCACATCAGCTATGATGTTCCTCGTTCCATGTCTTCTGAATCCACCTTTCATTTCTGGAAGTTCTCTGTCAATATATTGCTGCAACTGTTTTTGAATTATCTTCAGTAAGATTTTACTCGCATGTGATATTAATGATATTGTTCACTAATTTCCACATTCTGTGGTCTCATCTGTCTTTGGAATGGGTGGGTACAAATATGGATCTCTTCCAGTCAATTGGCCAAGTAGCTGCCTTCCAAATTTCTTGGCATAGACAAGTGAGTGCCTCCAGCATGGCATCTGTTTGTTGAAACACCTCAAAGGATATTTCATCAATTATTGGAGCCTTGTTCCCCACCAAGTCCTTCAGTGCAGCTTTGACTTCTTCTTTCAATACCATTGGTTCTTGATCCTATGCCATCTCCTGAAAGGTGAACATCAACCAATTCTTTTTGATACCAACCAAACCAAACCAAACCAAACCCACTGTCATGGAGTCAGATCTGACTCATAGCAACCCCTTCTTGGGCTTCTGAGGCACTATCACTACAGAAGTAGATTGCCCAACTTTCCTCCTGAGTAGTGGCTGGTGGATTTGAACCACCAGCCTTCTGGTTAGCAGTCAGGTGCCTTAGGCACTACGTCATTCCTTCCACCATCTTTTGATGTTTCCCTGTATCATTCAATATTTTGCCCACAGAATGTTTCAATATTGCAACTTGAGAGTTGAATCTTTTCTTCAGTTCTTTCAGCTTGAGAAATGCTGAGCGTGTTCTTCCCTTTTGGTTTTATAGCTCCGGTCTTTGAGCATTTCATTATAATTTACTTTTTTTCCTTGAACTGCTCTTTGAAATCTTCTGTTCAGCTCTTTTATCCTGCCATTTCTTTCATTTGCTTTTGCTACTCTCTGTTCAAGGGCAAGTTTCAGAGTTTCCTCTGACATCCCGTTTTGGTCTTTTCTTCATTGCAAATACCTTTTTACAACAACATAAATGGCAGCTATATGTACTTCCATAATGATACTGCCTTGGAAACCCAAGGAGGATTGAGGACATAGGAATCAGATCAACTATACCTGTGGAAAAAGGCAATGGAGAAGCTCAATATCTTCTGCCAAAACAAGGCCAGGAACTGACTGTGGAGCAGACTATCAACTGCTCATATGCAAGTTCAAGTTGAAGCTGAAGACGATTAAAAAACGTCCATAAGAGCCAAAATGTGACCTGATTACAACCCTCCTGAATTTAAAGACCATCTATAGAATAGATTTGATGATGAATTGAACACCAATGACTGAAAACCAGAGAAATTGTGGGATGACATCAAGAACATCATTCATAAAGAAAGCAAAAGGTCATTAAAAGGAGAGGAAAGGAACAAAAGACCAAAATGGATGTCAAAAGAGACTCTGAAACATGCTCACTGCTATATCCCCCAAACTCAGAGCAGTGACTCATTCTAGGCACTTAGTTTATATGTATTCAATAACAGCTAAATGGGAAGAGGAATAAAACACCAGAATAGAGAGGAAGTCAGGCTAGACACTGTATATCTAGCCATGTCACAATTCTCTAAACCCTATGTTCTTCCTGAACATACCATGCAGTGTCATGTCTCTGGATTTTTCTTATTCTTTTCTCTCCACCTGGAATTTTCTTCCTTACCTCCACAAACATTTCTGTCACTGGAAGTCTCACTGACATAGTCCATGGCTTGAATTTCTATATACTCACTGCCATCAAGTTGAATCCAACTCATAGCGACCCCTCCTTGGGCTTCCAAGGCAGTATCACTATGGAAGTAGATTGCTCAACCTTCCTTCTGAGGAGTGGCTGGTGAGTTTGAACCACCAACCTTCTGGTTAGCAGTCAAATGCATTAGACACTATGCCACCATTTATTTAACTTCTCTTTGAATTTGAATGAGTGAGGCACATGTTTGGCTCTCCTCTCCAAATATCAGTTTCTAATGTTGCTGTTGTTGTTGTTAGGTGCCACCGAGTCATTGCCGACTCATAGTGACCCCAGGCACAGCAAAACAAAACACCACCCGATCCTGCACCAGCTCCATGATCCTTGCTATACTTGAGCCCATCGTTGCAGCCACTGTGTCAATCCATCTCGTCAAAGGCCTTCCCCTCTTTCATCAACCCTCCACCTTACCAAGCATGACATCCTTTTCCAGTGAATAGTCCCCTCTGACAACTTGACCAAAGTAGGTGAGACGAAGTCTGGCCATCTGTGCTTCCAAGGAGCATCTCATCCACACTTCCTCCAGGACAGATCTGTTAGTTTTTTTGGCAGTCCATGGTACCTTCAGCATTCTTTGCCAGCACCACAACTCAAAAGCATCAACTCTTCTTCGGTCTTCCTTATTCATTGTCCAGCTCTCACATGCATACGAG
>NW_006921854.1:3529455-3540026 GCF_000298275.1 Orycteropus afer afer
TGATGTCATACCACAATTCATCTGGTTTCTAGTCATTAGTGTTCAATGCATCAAATCTATTCTTTAGATGGTCTCTAAATTCAGGAGGGATATATTCTAGATCATATTTTGGCTCTCTTGGACTTGTTTTAATTGTCTTTAACTTGAACTTGAACTTGCATATGAGCAGTTGATGGTCTGTTCCACAATCAGCTCCATTGAATGATGTAGGAAGCATCAAAAGAAGATGGAAGGAATACACAGAGTGACTATATCAAAAAAGAATTGATTGAAGTTCAGCCATTTCAGGAGGTAGCATATGATCAAGAACCAATGGTATTGAAGGGGAAAGTTGAAGCTGCACTGAAGGAATTGGTGAAAAAGAAGGCTCCAGGAATTGATGGAATACCCACTGAGACAAAACAAACTAATGCAATGCTGGAAGTGCTAACTCATTATGCCAAGAAATTTGGACGACAGCCACCCAGCCAACCAACTGGAAAAGATCCATATTTGTGGCCATTCCAAAGAAAGGAAAGGTGATCCCGCATCATGTGGAAATTACTGAACAGCATCATTAAAATAACACAGAAGTAAAATCACGCTGAATAATTAAAAAAAAAAAAAAAATGGTTGCAGCAATATAGTGACAGGAAACTGCCAGAAATTCAAGCCAGATTCAGAAGAAGACATAGAACAAAGGATATCATTGTTGATGTCAGATGGATCTTGGCTGAAAGCAAAGAATACCAGAAAGATGTTTATCTGTGTTTTATTGACTATGTGAAGGCATTCAACTGTGTGGACCATAAGAAATTATGGATAACATTGTGAAGAATAGGAATTCCAAAATATTTAATAATGCTCATGCAGAACCTGTACGTAGACCAAGAGGCATGATTTAAAATGAAGAATGGTGTGTTAGGTTTGTATTGTTTCACCATACTTATTCGGTCTGCATGCTGAGCAAATAATCTGAAAAGCTGGGCTACATGAATGAGAATGTGGCATCGGGATTGGAGGAGGAGTCATTAACAACCTGCAATGACACAACATTGCTTTCTGAAAGTGAAAAAGACGTGAAATACTCTCAGAAGAAAATCAAAGACTACAGCCTTCAATATGGATTATATCATAACAAAAAAGAAAACAAAACTCCTTACATTTGGACCAATAAGCAACATCATGATAAACAGAGAAAAGATTGAATTTTTCAAGGATTTCATTTTATTTGGATCCACAATCAATGTCCGTAGGAACAGCAGTTAAGAAATCAAACGACATAGTGCACTGGGTGAATTTGCTGCAAAAGACCTCTTTAAAGTGTTAAAGAGCAAAGATATTACTTTGAAGACTAAGTAAGGTGCTCCTGACCCAAGCCATGGTATTTTCAATAACCTCATATGCATGTGAAAGCTGAACAATGAATAAGGAAGATCACGGAAGAAGTGATGCGTTTGAATTGTGGTGTTGTCAAAGAATAGTGAATATACCATAGACTGCCAGAAGAACAAACAAATCTGTCTTGGAAGAAGCACAGCCAGAATGCTCCTTAGAAGTCAAAGGGCCAGACCTTGTCTCTCATAGTTCGGTCATGTTATCAGAAGGAACCAGTCCCTGGAGCAGGATATCATACTTGGTAAAGGAGAGTTGTCAGCAAAAAAGAGGAAGACCCTCAATGAGATGAATTGACACCGTGGCTGCAACAATGAACTTAAGCATAGCAATGATGGTGAGAGTGGCTCAGGACCAGGCAGTGTTTCGTTCTGTTGTTCACGAGGTCACTATGAAACCAGCTCAATGGCGTCTAACAACAGCTCTCATAAAAATCACTATGAAATCTACATGCATCACTTTATGATAGTATTCAGAACCATGCACAGGACATAATAAATATAATATACATGTGTTGTTTTAAAAACTAAACTAAAAACTCATGAATGTTGTCTATAGGGAGGAGACCTCAAAGTCCAGTGGATGCCCAAACTTAAGATAGGGACAATATCTGGAGATGCACTTAACCTGGGTGGGACAAGGAGAGGCATGGGAGCTAACACCCAATCCCAACCTGTATTCCAGCCTTTCATTATACTGAAGGGGAAACCAAGTTCAAGCTTCCACCATGGCAGAGAAATTGTGCAAGCTCTAGTCTCTAGCCCCCAGTCTAAAGCTCTCCCTACTATCTCCTCACAGGTTATCAGTGGGAGCCAATAACTTACTTCCCAGAATGGTGAATTATTATTTATTTTCTTATTTATTGATCTCCTTGCTCTACAGAGAAGTTAAAGTAGCTTCCAAGAAGCATAGAGAATGGAAAGGTAGACTGTGTACTAAACACAAAATTAAGATTAAGAAAACTATACATTAAAATAAGAGGTCAGCACAGTGGTGAGGTAGGAGAGGAGGGGACTGATGACAAACAGAACACAGCTATCTGCCCCGTTCCTATTTTCACGTTCAATTAAGCTTTGAGTTTTCCAATGGCCAAAGCGAAAAGAGACATGTGGTCAGTTATAGAGAAGAGAAAAAGGAAAGCTTTTCCCCAATTCTTTGCCTTAAAAGAAGTTTCTCGTTTGGGCCAGGTTCCTTAGGATACGATTGAAAGCAGACTCTTCTGATAACTTCCATTCTGGTGCTCTGGGGACATCCTGGCTGATGGATTGTCCAGACCTCTTCCCTGAGGTGGTTGTAAGGTCTTGAAAAATCTTAGATCCTCATTCTGACTCAGCTGTGATTACGGGGTTCCCCTGATCGGCCAAGAACTACTTTTAGAATTTCATTGTTTTGAAAGACCTTAAAGGTCACCAACTCCAATACCCCCACCACCCCCATACCACCACATTCACCTTCTGCTCTGTCATTGTTCTCTGCAACAACTCCATCAAGTGGTTGTTTAGCTTTTGCTTGAGTGCCTCCAATGACAAGGAACTCACCACCTCACAAAGCATCTCATTTTATCTATCTTTTGTAAAGTTTCTTACTCTGTGCCTGAGTTGACAACTGAGTCCTGGACATAACTATTGTAAAAGACATTTTGTCACTGAGGAAAGATTAAGTCAAACTAGCCAGCAGGAAGGAAGTCTTTGGGAATCCTTAGCTTTATTAGAAATAGACTTTTGTTCAAATGAAGTGTTAAAATTTAAGCAGCATATATCTGAGTGGGGCCAATTGGCATGAACTCATCACAGCATATGGTGTGCTTCCTTTTATATGCATGTTTAGCAGCTAGTGGGTACCAACCCTCACACAGCTCTCAATTGCTAGCACTAATGAAGGATCTGTTTGCCTTTGGGGATAAAGATGGTATCACTGATTCACAGTTGTTTTTCCAGGAGTGATGAGCAGATTTCACTTCCTCATCCACCCTCTCTTGCATGGTCCTTTCTTGTCCCATAATCACTGCCCTACTTCTGGTCCTCGTTGTCTCATGGTAGCACTGTCCTCTTGTCTCCTAACTGGTTTCCCTGTCTTCAGTCCCTGCCCTCTCTGGTCCAAGATCACACTGCCAGAAGGATCTTTTTAAAGCACAGATTTGCCATATTACTTCCAGCTCAAAAACCTTCAGTGGCCTCCATTAGTTATGGAGCAGAATCTGAGCTTTCTAGCATGTAAACTAGGCAG
Organism: Orycteropus afer afer; assembly: GCF_000298275.1. Classification (NCBI taxonomy): domain Eukaryota; kingdom Metazoa; phylum Chordata; class Mammalia; order Tubulidentata; family Orycteropodidae; genus Orycteropus; species Orycteropus afer. The sequence continues at coordinate 3,533,056 of NW_006921854.1, forward strand.
GGTAGGGTGAGAGGGTCACTTGCGGTCATGGGACAGGGCAAAGCTAAGTGCCCCTTGATACACTGTAAGACCTTCTGGGAAAATAGCTTACATTTCTACAGTTTTCACTGACAAAGATTAATCCCTAGTTAACAGAAGAAGAAACAGATTCTTTCAATACTAGGTACTAGTACTTTCAATACTAGGTACTAGTACTTTCAGTACTAAGACTACCATTACCACTAATTCTACTAACACTAAGAGGAAAACCCTCAATAAGACAGATTGACAGTAGTCTCAACGATGACCCAAACATAGCAAAGATCATGGAGAGGGTGCAGGGCCAGGCAATGTTTTATTCTGTTATACATAACGTCACCATGCGTTGGAAGTGGTGACTCGATGGCAACTAACAACACCTATTACTATTAGCATTGTTGTTGTTGTTGTTGTTGTTTGCTGTCCAGTCGGCCCCAACTCATAGCAACCCCTCCTTGGGTTTCCGAGGCAGTATCACTAAGGAAGTAGATTGCCCAACCTTCCTTCCGAGGAGTGGCTGGTGGGTTTGAACCGCCAGCCTTCTGGTTAGCTGTCAAGTGCCTTAGGCACTATGCTACCAGAGCTCCTACTATTAGCATTACCAACCCAATATAAATACATTATATTATCAGCACTTACTGTGTGCCAGGCTCTGTTCCTAAGCACTTGGTGTGTGTTAACTTCATTTAATTCTCACAACAAAGCAATGGCACCTGCACAACCCTGAGAGTGAGAGCCTCCTTCAGTTTTGTGTCTTGGTGCCTTATTTGCCTACTCCCAGCTCCAATGGGATGAAGATCTTCCTAAACAGGTGTCAATGAGGTAAGGAGCAGACTCAAGGGGCAACTGGTGAGGGCATTTCAGATTAGAGAGTCTAGTCCAAGTACAGGTCTTGGCAGTCAGACACATGGCTGGCAGTCAGATCAGAAAGAGCAGCCCAGAGGTTTTCAGTCAGGGTAAGACAGCCAGGAGAACACTAACATAAAGGGTGGCATGGTGGAGAGAAAAGGATGTGGGGCTCGAATCTGATATTTTGTCACCGGCGGAAGTGGTGGTGGGGTTATGTGCAGTGTGTTTCAATTCTGAGCCTCAGTGTCCTCCTCTGTGCAATCAAAGTGTTGATGACCTATCTGTACTGAATAGACCACAGACTGACAGAGCAACAAACAAATCAGTCTTAAATGCAACCAGAATGTCCCTCAGGAGTGAGGATGGTGAGACTTCGGCCAACTTGCTTTGGACATGTCATCAGGAAAGACGAACCCCTAGAAAAAGGCATTGCGTTTGGTAAAGTAAAGAGCCAGTGAAATGAAGGAAACCTTCAATGACATTGATTGAAATAACATCACAAGGGCGGACTCCAACACACCAACGTCGTGAAGATGGTGCAGGGTGGCCGATGTTGCATTCTGTCATGTGGAAGGGCTCCATGAGTCACAGCTGGCTTGACAGCAGCTAAGGACAACAACAACAATGGTTTCCTTTGCAGGTCCCGTATGACAATGGCAGTGAAGACGTGTGATGTACAGTAAAGTGAAGTGGTGGAGAAGGCATCAGAGGGGTACAAAGAGTCTGTGGTCAAGCCCATATCCACTGCTAAATAGCTCTGGGACTTTGGACACACAAACTCCCCTTTCTGGGAGAAGCCTCATTAATGTGAATGAGACAAATCAGCCCGACAAAGACAGCTGTGTTTCGTGTCCATAAGTAGGAGAACTGCTGGTATGAGACGGCTTCTGACAGCTCCCATCTCATCATCCCAGCCTGGGGTGGTCCTGAGTCAGAAGGAGCATGGCCTTCGCATCCAAGCCCGAGCGCTCTCCTCCTGATGAACAGCTCTTCCAGCTCAGTCTCAATGAACTGCCTCCTTCTTCCAAATGCAAACAAGGCTGTGCCTAAGCCTACCTATCTTACACTTCCTCTGAGTCTTAAAACATGTCACATTGCCTTTCTAAAGACTGGGAGGCCCATTGCAGGAAGTGTAGCATCCTGGTTGATAACTAACTAGCTAGGAGGTTAATTGAAAACATTTTGGGGTTTGCATGTTAGCTCTGTCAAATTGAGTAAGAAATCATTCTTATCTACTATAATCAGCAGTTATGGAAATCTGCCAATGGCATTAATTAAAGGACTTCCTTACTTCTCAGAGCATTTATCATAAACGAGGAAACAAGAACATTCAAGACAAGAAGTAAAAGGGGACTATTTAATTCTCTGTGGCCATAGCTCCTTCTGAATTAATGCCATTTGGAGAGAGTATAACCCAGAGAGAAGGGTGAATTTGGCTCATTGTGGGTGAATATTTGAGTTATATATTTGTATGTCACTATATATCTAATCTGCTGCAAAAGACCCCTTTAAAGTGCTGAAGAACAAAGATGTCTGTTTGAAGACTAAGGTGCGCTTAACCCAAGCCATTGTATTTTCAATCACCTCATATGCATGTGAGAGCCCGACAATTAATAAGAACAAAGAAGAGTTGATGCTTTCGAGTTGTGGTGTTGGTGAAGAACACTGAAAGGATCAAGGACTGCCAAAAGAACTAACAAATCTGTCCTGGAAAAAGTGCAGCCAGAATGCTTCTTGGAAGCAAGAATGGCCAGACTTCGTCTTACCTACTTTGATCATGTTGTCAGAAGGGACCGGGGCCGTTACCTGGAGAAGGATATCATGGTTGGTGGAGTGGAGGGTCAGCAAAAAAGAGGAAGTCACTTAATGAGATGGGTTGACACATTGGCTACATCGATGGGGTCAGCTATAGGAAGGATCATGTGGCTGGTGCAGAACGGGGGAGTATTTTGTTCTGTTGTATATGGGATCATTATGAATTGAATTCAACTCAATGGCATCTAACAACTAACAACAGCAACATGCATTTATTTAAGGAGTTCTAGTGAAATAGTGCCCAAGGCATTTGACTGCTAACCAGGAGGCTGGTCGTTCAAACTATCAGCCACTCCTTGGAAGGAAAATGAGGCAATCTACTTCCGTAAAGATTTACTGCCTTGGAAACCCAGTGAGGGTTGCTATGAGTTGGAATCAACTCAGTGGCAGTGGTTTGTTTGTTTGTTTTTTGGGGGGGTTTTATATTTATTTGGAAGGTATCAGCTTGGATGGGGTAAGTAGTTCCCCAAGTATGGATGAACTTTCACATTTCTCACATCATCACTTAAGATTTCAAGCCTCACCTTGACCTTGTGTAGGGGGCAGAGTGACTGCTGTCTACATTATTTTTTTGATATTCATAACATCTCAGTGATGTTGGTCATTGTCCCTGTATTGCAGATGAAGAAACTTTTTTTACTATAAAATAGAGTTCAACATACTTTTTGGAAAGGGCCAAAATAGTAAATATTTTAGATATCCATCAAGCTACTCAACTCTACTATTATAGTGTGAAACCAGAAATGTTGTTGTTGTTGTTGTTAGGTGCCGTCGAGGCATCTCCGACTCATAGCAACCCCATGCACAGCAGAACAAAACACAGCCCGGTCCTGAGCCAGCTCCACGATCCTTGCTATACTTGAGCCCATCAGCGCTGCCACCGTGTCAATCCATCTTGTTGAGGACCTTCCCCTCTTTCATCCACCCTCCACCATACCAAGCATGACATCCTTCTCCAGGGAATGTTCCCTTCTGACAACATGACCAAAGTAGGTGAGATGAAGTTTAGCCATTCTTGCCTCCAAGGAGCATTCTCGTTGTACTTCCTGCAGGACAGACCTGTTAGTTCTTTTAGCAGCCCACGGTACTTTCAGCATTCTTTGCCAACACCACAGCTCAAAAGCATCAACTCTTCTTAGGTCCTCCCTATTCATTGTCCAGCTCTTACATACATATGAGGTGATTGAAAATACCATAGCTTGTGTCAGCCACACCTTAGTCCTCAATGAGACATCTTTGCTCCTCAGCCCTTGAAAGAGATCCTTTGTATCTGATTTGCCCAGTACTGTACATTGTCTGATGTCCTGACTGTTGTTTGCATTGATGTTGATTGTAGAACCAAGCAATGTGAAGTCTTTGACGATTTCAATCTTTTCTCCATTTATCATAATGTTGCTTATAGGTCCAGTTGTGAGGATTTTTGTTTTCTTTATATGGAGATGTAATCCATACTGTAGACTGTAATCTTCAATCTTCATCAGTAAGTACTTCAAGTCATCCTCACTTTCAGCAAGCAAAGTTGTGTTGTCAGCATATAGCAGGTTGTTAATGAGTTTTCCTCCAATCTTGATGCCACATTCTTCTTCATATAGTCCAGCCTCTTGGATTATTTGCCCAGCATACAGATTGAATAAGTATGGTGAAAGGACACAACGCTGACACACTCCCTTCTTGATTTTAAACCATGCAGTGTTCCCTTTTTCTGTTTGAATGACAGCTTCCTGGTCTATGTACAGGTTCCTTATGAGTACAATTATGTGTTCAGGAATTCCCATTCTTCTCAATGTTATCCACAATTTGTTATGGTCCACACAATCAAATGCTTTTGCATAGTCAATAAAGCACAAGTAAACATCTTTCTGGTATTCTCTGCTTTGAGCCAAGATCCATCTGACATCACCAATGATATCCCTCATTCCACGTCCTCTTCTGAAACCAACTTGTATTTCTGGAAGTTCTCTGTCAATATACTGCTGCAACCATTTTTGAATTATCTTCAGTAAGATTTTATTTGTGTGCCATATTAATGATATTGTTGGATAATTTCCACATTCTGTGGGATCACCTTTCTTTGGAATGGGTACAAATAGGGATCTGCTCCAGTCAGGTAGCTGTCTTCCAAATCTCTTGGCATAACCGAGTGAGTGCCTACAGCGGGGCATCTGTTTGCTGAAACACCTTAATGGGTATTCCATAAATTCCTGGAGCCTTGTTCTTCACCAGTTCTTTCAGTGGAGCTTCAACTTCTTCCTTCAATACCATTGGTTCTTGAACATATGCCACTTCCTGAAATGGATGAAGATCGACCAGTTCTTTTTGGTACAGTGATTCTGTGTATTCCTTCCATCTTCTTTTGAAGTTTCCTGCATCATTCAATATTTTGCCCATAGAATCTTTCAATATTGCAACTTGAGGCTTAAATTTTTCCTCAATTCTTTCAGCTTGAGAAATGCTGGGTGTGTTCCTCCCTTTTGGTTTTCTAACTCCAGGTCTTTGCACATTTCATTATAGTACTTCACTCTGTCTGCTCAAGCTGCTCTTTGAAATCTTCTGTTCAACTCCTTTATCTTGTCATTTCTTCCATTTGCTTTAGCTACTCTTCACTCAGGGGCAAGTTTCAGAGTCTCTTCTGACATCCATTTTGGTCTTTTCTTTCTTTCTTGTATTTTTATTGACTTCTTGCTTTCTTCATGGATGATGCTCTTAATGTCATCCCACAATTCTTCTGGTTTTTGGTCATCGATGATCAATGCCTCAAATCTATTCTTTAGATGGTCTCTAAATTCAGGAGGGATATATTCAAGATCATATTTTGGCTCATGGACTTGTCTTAATTGTCTTCAACTTCAAGTTGAACTTGTATATGAGCAGTTGATGGTCTATTCCACAATCAGCTCCTGGCCTGGTTTTGGCTGAAGATACTGAGCTTTTCCATCTGTTCTTGCCACAGATGTAGTCAATCTGATTCCCATGTACTCCATCTGGCAAAGTCCACTTGTATAGCCACCATTTGTGTTGTTGAAAAAAGGTATTTTCACTGAATAAGTTGTTGGTCTTGCAAAATTCTATCATGAGATCTCCAGCATTATTTCTGTCACCAAGGCCAAATTTTCCACCTACCGGTGATTCTTCTTTGTTTCCAACTTTTGTATTGCAATCACCAGTGATAAGCAACACATCTTGATTGTATGTTCAGTCAATTTCAGACTGTAGAAGTTGATAAAAATCTTCAGTTTCCTCATCTTTGGCTTTGGTGGTTGGTGCATAAATTTGAATAATTAATGGTTCTTCCTTGTAGATGTATAGATATTATCCTATCACTGACAGCATTGTACTTCAGGACAGATCTTGAAATATCCTTTGTGATTATCAATGTCATGCCATTCCTCTTCAATTTGTCATTCCTGGCATAGTAGAACATATGGTTGTCTGATTCAAAAATCTGTCCATTTCAGTTCACTAATGGCTAGGATATTGATCTTTACGTGTTCCATTTTTCCTAGATTCATACTTCGTACATTCCATGTTCTGATTATTAATGGATGTTTCAGCTGTTTCTCTCAATTTGAATCATGCCACGTCAGCACATGGAGGTCCTGAAAGACTTACTTTATCCATATCATTAAGGTTGGTACTACTCTGATAAGGTAGTTCTTTCCCAGTCCTTTATTAAGTGCCTTCTGACCTAAGAGGCTCGTCTTCCTGAACTATGTTGTATAATGTTTCCAAGTTATTCATAAAGTTGCCTAGTAATGTATCAGACAGTGTTTCGCTGTTATTCATAAGGTTTTCCCTGGCCAATTTTTGAGAAGTGGATGGCGTCCTCCTTCTTCCTAGTCTGTCTTAGTCTGTAAGCTGTGTTGAAACCTGTGTACCATGTGGAATTCTGCTGGCATCTGAAATACCAGTGACACAGCCTCAAGCCTCACAGGATGACAAACTGACAGATAAATTTGTCTCCCTTAACTGTTGGAAACCTCTGCACCCTCCCCTTACCTAATTCCTACCTGGAACCTGCCACTTTGTGGTCCCCAGCCACTACCTCTTTTTCTTGGCTATAGGGGGTTTGGGGCCTGCCTTGCCTCCCACCCCTTTTTACCTAGATATCCTGCCACTCTGGAGGTCCCCGAGGCCGCTCCTGCTCCCTCCCTTTCCTGGCTCCAGAAATAGACATTGCATATTGAATGCATGTGGTCGTGTTCCAATAAAACTTTATTTACAAAAGCAAGTGATGGGCCATAATTTTAAACTCTAGCTATAAAGCACTGAGGTTCTTTTGCGGGGGGGGG
>NW_006921854.1:3540551-3571017 GCF_000298275.1 Orycteropus afer afer
TCCTACATAGATCCCCTGACGAAGGGATTTTTTATTGACTCAAAAAATATTACTGAGACTCTGCTATGTGTCCCTACACCCAGTTTGTCATACTGTGGTGGCTTGTATGTTGCTATGATGCTGGAATCTATGCCACTAATATTGCAAATGCCAGCAGGGTCACCTGTGGTGGCCAGGTTTTAGTGGAGCTTCTAGACTAAGACAGCCTAGGGAGAAAGACCTAGCAACCTACTTCTGAAAATTAGCCAATGAAAACTTCATGGAGCACAGCAGAATGTTTTCTTACTTGCTTGCTTTGGATACCTCATCAGGATGGATCATCTGCTAGTGAAGGACATCATGGTTGGTGAAGCTGAGGTCCAGGGAGGTGTTGGGAGATCCTCAATGTGATGGATTGGCACAATAGCCACAAAATAGACTTAAACATGCTGGTGATTGTGGGGATGATATAGGCAACGTTTTGTTCTGTTGTACATAAGGTTGCCAGGAGTCAGAGTCTCCTTGATGGTAACTAACAAAGACTATGTGTCCAGCACTACAAGGGATACATAAATAAATCTAACATGGCTCAAAGAACTCATGGTCTTGTGTGTAGGAACAGGGGAGTCAGTAGTAGAGATGGGCCTAATCAGGCTCCTTATCTTCATACCCCTCTAATCTCCTCTTCACCACCTCATTTTATTATTCCTCATACACCTTCACCACACACACGCACACACACACACACACACTTTATTAGTGTTTGTTGCCATGGAGGTAATTCCCATCCATGGCAATCCCACTTGTGCAAAGTAGAACTGTTCCATTGGGTTCTCATGGCTGTGACCTTTTGGACCCAGACCACCAGGCCCTACTCCTAAGGCACCTCTGGATGGGTTTGAACCCCCAACCTTTCAGTTAGCAGTCCTATCAACCCACTGCCGGCGAGTCAATTCTGACTCATAGCAAACGTAGTGAAACTGCCCCACAGGGTTTCCAAGGCTGTAAATCTTTACAGAAGCAAAGCCCAAATCAAACCCAGTGCCATTGAGTTGCTTCCAAATTCCAGCACCCCTAGAGGACAGAGTAGAACTCCTCATAGGGGCTGTTAATCTTCATGGAAGCGAACTGCCTCATCTTCCTACCAGAGTGGCTGGTGAGTTCCAAATGCCGAACTTCTTGTTTAGTAGCCTAATGCTTTAACCACAGCACCGCTAGAGCTCCTAGTTAGTAGTCTAGTGCTTAACTATTTGCACCAGCCTGGGACCTTACATGATTATAATATAAGGTTCAGTGTGCTCAGGACTGTTAGAGGAGGTGGATGGGACTAAGAATTCAGAGCTTTAGGGCATCAGAGAGCCTTCCTAGCTGGACTTTGAAGAATGACTAGCTAGGGTGGAGCCCAAGCCCTTGTGCCTGGGTGTGAAGGAAGCATTCTTATTGGAGGACTGATGGGTGTGATCATGTTTCTCCTACTCATTGTACTCTAGCTGGAGCCTTTGTAGGATAGGTGTGGCAGTGAAAAGACATTTAAGGACTAGAGCCAGAACTGTGCTCAAGGCTATGGAAAAGATAGATATACAAGAGCCAGTAGTAGTGAGGTAGGTGGTTATGAGTATTAGAAAAAGAGAAGCTGGGCTGAAAGACATCCCATAGCATGAGTCACAAGGAGGAGACAGTCCTAGAGCCATGGCTGTGTGCAACGTCAGGCTGCAAGTCTTAATACAGTGATTACAACCCCTTGCTTCTGGGCTCTGGGCTCTGGGCCCTGGGCCAGAGGGACTTCCCCTTACCAAGTACAGTCATGATGATCTACTTTGGAGTAGTGTCTGTGGTGCTTTGAGATTATAAGGCACACTCATAACCGTTATCTGTTAATCCTTACAGAAAATCCTCTGAGGTTAGTACTTTCACCCCCTATTTTACTGGTGGACAACAGAGGCTCCGTTATATAATAGTGCACTGTCTCACTCCAAAATTTGAAGCCAGGGTTGTGTGACCCCAAAGCCAGTGCCTTTGCCAGTACTTATACTGCCTCATAGTACATGTGCCAGGTACTAGAGATAGAAGAGTAAGAAAATGTAAGTCAGGATCCTAATCGGGGAAAGTCATTACAGTAGATGTAATGAAAAGAGTACTGTGAGAAGGAGACAATTCCCACTTTACTGGAAGCCCGGAGTTCCCATGGAATGTGCTTTTATCCTCACAGAGATGGCTGGCTAGGGGACTAGGAGGGAGTCAGCTCCAGGCTACCTCCCTAAACTCCCAGGGAAGACCCCTTCTCATGTAGCTGTTAGCTGGTAGACTGGGGAATGCTTCTGGGCTTTGTCCCCTTTGCTCTGCTTCTGTTACTCTCAGCCTGCCTCTGTGGCTTCCCACTCTTTCCAGCTAATCCCTTTGCATTAGTTATTTCTTTGAATAATTTCTCAGGGTTTGACTCTCAGATCCTTGGCAACCGGGCCTCAGTGTCTATCACAGGAGATGGCACAGGAGGACGGCATGCTCAGGCCTCACCTTAGTGACCAACCTCTGATGTCTGTTCTGAACATCATCACCATTCGGGGTTATGCACATCATCTTAGCGATGTATTGCCAAGCCTGTGTGAAGAAAGTTGTTGTTGTTGTTATGTGCCGTCAAGTCGGACCCTCCTCATAGTGACCCCTCCTTGGGTTTCTGAGGCAGTATCACTACGGAAGTAGATTGCCCCATCTTCCTTCCGAGGAATGGCTGGTGGGTTTGAACCGCCAACCTTCTGGTTAGCAGTCAAGTGCCTTAGACACTATGCTACCAGAGCTCTTGTGTGAAGAAAGACGTCACACAATTGAAGATTGTGTCTCTTTATGGGTCTAGATCCTTGATGGTATAAATAATGAATTGATACTTTAAAAAAAAAAAAAGAAACAAACAAAAAGATAGTGTTGGAAGAGCAAATGTTATATATTGCATTGTGTACATGGTTTCTGGCCTGGGCCGGTTCCCCCTCCTTATGCAACCTGGTGGTTCCTTGCTCCTGGGGGGTGACCATATTGACGCCAAACTCAGTGCAGACACCTGATTGGCATGGTGCACTGCAGCCCAGAACTCCTGGGCTCAATTGCTCCTCCCACTCAGACTCCCCAGCAGCTGGGACTACAGGTACATGTGGTTTCAAAGTTATAATTTTTACAAAGTCAATATTTAAAATATGCACGTGTTTATGTGAACCCATTTTTGCATTTCTTCCTTTCTATTTAAAGTACCAACTGCCTCAGAAATGGAAACGTCCAGGATGTCTCTTGATCCTGGAGATGTCCTGGTGCCCCAATGTCCCAGTTTTCTGGGAACAGGAATTGAGGCAGGATTCCAGTCTTTGTCTTCTGACCAGATCTTGGTTAATAGAACAGTTATCTACTCAGTCTCCCATGTTAGAAACCCTGCTCCAGAAGGTGCCATTTTTCTGCCCACAAGGCCTCTGCCTACATTCTGGTCTTCTTCTTTCTCTTGGACTGTGATTTAAACATTCTGTAACACGATCCTTCTTTTAGCAGCTCCTTCATCCACTCCATTCTCCACGCTGCTGTTAGAGTGATTGCTATAAAAAGCAAATCTAATCCTCCCCACCCTGGCTGAAAACCTGGGTGCCTTGGTTTCTCTCCCAGCTTGATTTCTCATCCCAGGTTGGGGTGGGGGTCTTTGCTGCTGTCCTATCCCCTGGTGACTTCTCTGGCATAGGAAGGCCCATGACACTGAGTTTGGTTCCAGTTCTAGAGAATAGAGGCCAATTTCTTGTTTTCCCTACCCCCATCCTGCCCTGCCAGGCCAGCTTTCACCAGACCCATCAGCCAGACAATGGTGTCATTATACAAGGTTCTTCACCAGACCCCGGAAGAGGTGCACAGGATCAAGATACACAAATCAAGAGACTTACTCCTTGTTCTTTCGTGCCTTCCAATAACAGGTCTGCTAAAGAGGATGCCTGCCTTCCTGCTGACCAATGCCTCTCCCTGTTGCCCCCTTTTCTTTCAATTTCTTCTTCCTTCTTCAATTTTGTGTCCTCACTTCACACCTTTGCCCTAGAGGCAGTCCTGTCTCTTGCTGTCTCTGAACTTGCAAATTTGAGTGACACCTCAGACTTCAGTGTGTCAGGTGTCGCAGGATCTGTGCTGAAAAGTGAAGGTGGTTCTTGTTTCCCTTGGTGACTGAGTCTACAGGCCAAGTTCAGGTTTCCTCTAGAGAGAACTGGGGCTAATTTCTTCATGTGATTACCTAAGAGGTGAACACATCCCACCAAGGCAAATAGTGGGTTTTGGCTCTGTTTATGTTTTAATCAAGTCGATCATCTCAATCAACTGAGGAAAGAACTCTCCTTTCATGAGCATGGTTTGGCCTCAGTCCTTGTGGGAATCTAGGCCTCTTCACTATTGTGCTTTTCTTGTTGGCTTTTCTTGTAAAGGCTAGCTGTAAGTGGCTGCTTTCTTTGCTACCCAGGAAGGACTGTACCACTCTGATCTGCATCTGATAGGAAGGGGTAGTGGAGGGGCTGCTGGTGCACCCACCCATACACCGTGAACTCCTACCTCAAGGAACTTTGTCCCATCTCAAGACAGACCAAGGTTTTGACTTTGATGTCCTTTACTCTCTTCTCTCCTGTTCACCATTCCCACATTTCCCCACTTGGCAAACTCATTTCATCTGTTCATCACCTTGCCTGTAAAACCTTCCTGACTTCCGAGGCCACTGTAACTTGCTCCCTCCTCTAGGACCCTGCAGCAAGGTGCACACTTGCCTATAAGGCACTTAACGATCTGAGTCTGGGGAATAAACCAGTTGCTGTGGAGTTGACTGCAACTCATGGTGACTCATGTATATCAGGGTAGAACTGTGCCCATGGGGAGTTTCTAGGGCTGATTTCTTGGGAAGCAAATCACCAGACTTTCTACCCAGGCAACTCTAGTTGGATTTGAAATGCTAACCTTTCAATTACTTGTTGAGCACATTAATGAAGCAGGTCAGAAAAGTGTGAGGTGGGAGAGGGCCAGAGACTGAAAGAGGAAGCAAGGGGTGGCTGAAATCACTCTGCAGATATTCTTCACCTGCAGTAGCTAAACCCTACTGGTGGCTACTTCTGGAAGGAGTTAAAGGTGCTAGAGCAGGAGGCTGAAGATTCAGAGGCCATGAAAACATCGTCCTGTCCTTCCTAGATCTCTCTTCCTTTTCATACAAATTCAGAAATTTATTTACATGTCCTTCCCTTCCTATCAAAGGTCAGCTGTAGTATTTATGTCATTTCCATCAGTGTCCTCTCTCTCTATTGAGGCAAACAGAGAGGAAGAGAGCTCTTGAACTATGGTGGTAGCCACGGGGCAGGCCACAGACACCAAAGATGTCCGGAGTGATGGTTGGTCCTGCTTACTTTCAATTCTCAGGGTCAGTAGGAGAGAGGAAATTTAATGCTGTATAATGGATACTGAATTAGGAAACTCAGGTTTCGAGACTGAGCTCCACTCTAGCTCTCCAGGACCTTCCTTTCTCTGGGTTTCATGTTCCTTTTTCAGGAAATGAGATGAAATAACCCAGTGGCTCTAGGATCTGTGATCAAGGACCATTTTGTTCTTTGAGGATTGAATAGAATGTTTGTACAAGGCATTCTCACCACATGAACTTAGAAGATTGCAGTAAAGGAAATACTCAGTATCCATACAATTTTGGGAATTACTAGAGAATTAACTAACACTTGGTGAAATCAAGGACAATGCCAGACTCTGTGAAAGGCACTCAGGACACAGAGACAATCCTGGCTTTTAAAGAGTTTATGATCTAATGTATGGGGTATATACATCAAGAGTTACTGTAGTCCAGGTCACACAGATATATGCTGTCATAGAGTAAGTTTAAGGGAATCAAGGAAAACTTTGAGGAGGGGATGACGTAGCCAGGTCTCAAGAGTGAATAGGATTTAGGCATAAATTGACCCATTTGAATTATCGTGTTGGCAAAGAATAATGATTATACCGTGGACTACCAGAAGAATGAACAGATCTGTCTTGGAAGAAGTGCAGCCAGAATGCTCCTTAAGATGGCAAGGCTTGTATGAAAAGTGAATTTACTCTGTAAATCTTCACCCAAATCCTAAAAAAAAAAAAAAAAAAATTAAGGGAACACGATAAAAAAAAAAAAAAAAAAAGATGGCAAGGCTTTGTCTCAGTTACTTTGGACATATTTTCAGGAGGGACCAATCTCTGGAGAAGGACATCATGGTTGGTAAAGTAGAGAATCAGCAAGATGGATTGACATGTGGCTACAACGATGGACTCAAATGTAGTAATGGTTGTGTGAATGGTGCAGGACCCGACTGCATTTTGTTCTGTGAAACATAAGGTTGCTGTGAGTTGGGACTGACATATTGGCACCTACAACAACAGGAAGTAGGCAAGGAGCAAAGGAACAAGTGAGGGAAGGGCCTTCCATGTGAAGCATTCAGTCTCTAAGAAGGGTTAGAGACTTAAGGATGAAGTGAATGCCCTGGTGTGTGTAGGTATGAGAGGTGCTATGAAATGAATCCAGGGAGATAGATTAGCCTGGATCAGTTACAATGCATTTCATTGATATTAAGCAAAATCAGTTCAAATTTGCTTAAACATTAAAGGAAATTGGTTGGCTTAGGGACCAGAAGGGCTCGAGGTAGGGCAGATTTCAGAAGGGGTTTATTTCAGGGGCCTACTAATGTTCTCAAAGGCTAGCTTCTCTCCACTTTCTCTTCTACCTTCTGCAGAGTCAGCTTCATACTAGGCTGGTGCCTCTTCAGCCAAAAATGTTTGTCAACTCACTCCTCTCAGGGTGATGTATTTCCTTAGGGGAAAGTTTACAGTCTAGGAATAAAGAGAAAATTGCTTCTGGAAGTTCTCTTGGAAGATTAAGGCAATTTCTTTCACAGAAGCCTCAAGCAATGGCTTCCGGTATTTAATTGGCCAGAATTAGGTCATATGCCATCTCTAAGCCAGTAACTGTGGCCAGAGGTGGGACCTATGCTCATTGGCTTAGGGAAAGCCATAGGCACTACCGATAGGTTTGAGGGTAGATCAGCTTCCTCCAAAACAGGCAGACTGATAGATTAATAAAAATGAGTAGTTGCTAAGAGAAGGGGAAATAGAAGTTGGGAAGTGTGATAGATATTGCAGATTCCATAGACTCCTTTGTAGTCAAGGTTCCACATATGGTCGAGGATCTGCCAACAGAAGGCCTAAGGAAGCCGTGAGAGATGTTGACTGTGAGTGCGAATGGCTGGCACTTCTTATCAGCATGGTGGTGGAAGCATCTGCTTCTTCTAGAGTAGCTTTGGTAGTTTCCCTGCCTAGTTACGGTGGGACTGTGCCCACAATGTACTCTCAGCCCTGCCTCCAAAATATGTTTTGAGACAATTGAATTCTTTTCTTTTCTTTTCTGCCACAGTCATCTTAGCTTCTGTCCAGAAAAGTTTTCTTCTTGTTTCTAAGACCTTGGCTCAAATGTGACTTAACACCTACCCAAGTCCCTTTCTAACCCATTATCCTATTGTGATTTCTTCCTATTATGAAGTGGTTATATGAAATGGTCTTGTGTGTTTTACTTGTTTACTATCGTCTCCTCTCCACCACTCACCTGTCAGTTTGTTGTACTGTGGTGGCTTGCGTGTTGCTGTGAGGCTGGAGGCTACACCATCAGTATTTCAAATGCCAGCAGGATCCCTCATGGTGGATAGGTTTCAGCAGAGCTTCCAGTCTAAGACAGACTCAGAAGAAGGAAGAGGCCATCCACTTCTCAAAGTATTGGCCAGTGAAAATCTTATGGATAGCAGTGAAACGCTGTCTGATATATTAATAGAAAAATTTATGACTAGCCCTAAAACATTGTCATATATATGCCAGAAGATGAGCCCCTCAGGTCAAACGGCACTCAGAATACAACTAGCAAAGAGCTGCCTCCTCAAAGTAGAGTAGATCTTGATGAGGTGGATAGAGTGAAGTGGATAGAGGGAAGGGTATTCCATTTGCTGATGGGGCACGACTCAAAATGGGAAGAAACAGCTGCAAATATCCATTAATAATTGGAACATGAAATGTACAAAGCATAAATCTAGGAAAACTGGAAGCTTTCAAAAATGAAATGGAATGCATAAATATCGATATCCTAGGCATTAGTGAGCTGAAATGGACTGGTTTTGGTCATTTTGAATCAGACAAATATGTGATCTACTATGCCAGAAATGACAAATTGAAGAGGAATGGTGTGGTATTCATTGTCACAAAATGTTTTAAGATCTATCCTGAAGTACAATGCTGTCAGTGATAGGATAACATCCATACACTTGCAAGGAAGACCAGTTAAAATTGCTATTATTCAAATTTACACACCAACTCCTAAAGCCAAAGACAAGGAATGGAAGATTTATACCAACTTATGCAGTCTGAAATTGACCAAATATGCAATCAAGATGTATTGATTATTGTTGGTGACTGGAATGAGAAAGCCAGAAACAAAGAAGAATCACTGGTAGTTGGAAAACACGGCCTTAGTGATATAAATGACGTTATTGATCACGTGACAGAATTTTGCAAGACCAATGACTTATTCACTGCAAATACCATTTTTCAACAACATAAACAATGGCTATACACGTGGACCTCACCAGATGGAATACACAGGAATCAAATTGACTACATCTGTGGAAAGAGGTGATGGAGAAGCTCAGTATCTTCAGCCAAAACAAAGCCAGGAGCTGACTGTGGAACAGACCATCAATTGCTCATATGCAAGTTCAAGTTGAAGCTGAAGATAATTAAAGCAAGCCCATGAAAGTCAAAATATGACTTTGATTTTACCCTTCCTGAATTTAGAGATTATCCGAAGAGTACATTTGATGCATTGAACACCAATGAGTGAAAGCCAGAAAATTGTAGGATGGCATCAAGAACATCATCCATGAAGAAAGCAAAAGCTCATAAAAAAGACAAGAAAGGAAGAAAAGACCAAGAGAGATGTCAGAAGATACTCTGAACCTTGCTCTTGAATGCAGAGTAGCTAAAGCAAATGGAAGAAATGACAAGATAAAAGAGCTGAACAGAAGATTTCAAAGAGCAGCTCTAGAAGACAAAGTCAATTATTATAATGGAATGTTCAAAGACCTAGAATTAGAAAACCAGAAGGGAAGAACACACTCAACATTTCTTAAGCTGAAAGAACTGAAGAAAAAATTCAAGGCTTGAGTTGCAATATTGAAAGATTCTATGGGAAAATTATTGAGTGATGCAGGAAACGTCGAAAGAAGATGGAAGAAATACACAGTCACTGTACCAAAAATAATTGGTCGATGTTCATGCATTTCAGGAAATGGCATACCATCAAGAACCAATGGTACTGAAGGAAGTCATCAAAGTGGCACTGAAGGAATTGGTGAAGAACAAGGCTCCAGGAACTGACGAAATATTCATTGAGGTGTTTCAACAAACAGATGCTGCACTGAAGGCACTCCCTTGTCTGTGCCAAGAAATTTGGAAGATAGCTACCTGGCCAAATGACTGGAAGAGATTCATATTTGTACCTATTCCAAAGAAAAGTGATCCAATAGTATGTGGAAATTATAAAACAACATCTTTAATATCAAATGCAAGTAAAATTTTGCTGAAGATAATTCAAAAATGGTTGCAGCAGTATATTGACAGAGACCTTCCAGAAATGCAAGCTGGATTCAGAAGAGAACATGGAATGAGGGATATGATTGCTGATGTCAGATGGATCTTGGCTGAAAGCAAAGAATACCAGAAACATGTTTACTCATGTTTTATTGACTATGCAAACACATTTGATTGTGTAGATCACAACAAATTATGGAAAGCATTGAAAAGAATGAGAATTATTCTTTTGAATGAGAATTAAGAACACTTAATCGTGCTCATGAGAAACCTGCACATTGACCAGGAGGCTGTTGTTCAAACAGGACAAGGGGATACTGTGTGGTTTAAAATCAAGAAGGGAATGTGTCAGGATTGTATCCTTTCACCATATTTATTCAATCTGTATGCTGAACAATAATCCAAGAAACTGGACTACATGAAGAAGAATGTGGCATCAGGATTGGAGGAAGACTCGTTAACAATCTGCAATATGCACATGACACAACCTTGCTTGCTGAAAGTAAAGATGACTTGAAGCATGTACTGACGAAGATTAAAAACTACAGCCTGCAGTATGGATTACTTCTCAACATGAAGAAAATAAAATCCCCACAACTGGATCTATACGCAGCTTCATGATAAATGGAGAAAAGATTGAAGTTGTCAAAGATTTCATATTACTTGGTTCTATGATCAACACCCATGGAAGGAGCAGTCAAGATATCAGACAATGTATCGCACTGGGCAAACTTGCTGCAAAAAGGCCTCTTTAAAGTGCTGCAAGCAAAGATGTCTCATTGAAGACTAAGGTGAGCCGAACTTGCGCCTAACCCAACCCAAAGTGTTTTCAATAGCTTCGTATTCATGTGAGAGCTGGGCAATGAATAAGGAAGACCAAAGAAAGAGTTGATGCTTTTGAGTTGTGGTGTTGGTGAGGAATATTGAAAATACCATGGAATGGCAGATCTTTCCTGGAAGAAGCGCAGCTGAAGTGTTCCCTGGAAGCAAGAATGGCCAGACTTTGTCTCACCTACTTTGGTCATGCTGTCAGAAGGGACCAAGCTCTGAAAAAGGGATCATGCTTGGGAAAGTGGAGCATCAGAGAAAAGAGGGGAAGGGCCTCAATAAGATGGATTGACACAGTGGCTGCAACAATGGGCTCAATCCTAGCAAGAATTGTGAGGCTGGCGCAGGACCGGGCAGTGTTTCGTTCTATTGTACAGAGGGTTGCTATGTGTCGGAGCTGAGTCAACGGCACCTAACAACAACAGCATTTCCTCCAAACAACAACATCTCCTCCTCCTCCTGGTTTGCCCGGGTCCATGTTGTGCTCCCCCATCTACAGAAGTGTGTAGCACCTAATAAAAACTGAATAGATCTTTGCAGAATGAATGAATGTGTGTTTTATTTAAAAAAATGTTAGTGGTAATTTGAAAAATAGCTGTGAAGGGGAGAAATCTGTGTGTGGGAAAGGTCTCTCTGGCTAGACTCTGCAGTATGTATTGTACATATGATCCCCGCCATGGCTTCGACACCAAACTTTACAGGATGTTTGGTGAGATGCAGCTTTTAGTGCATTTATGTAGCCTAGAAATGACTTAGGAGAGTCTTTCATTAATTCCGACAGGTGGGTTTCTTTTCCTGGGCTTTTGCCTTTAAATTGAGGCGTCAAACTAGGCAAAATATGTTTCTGCATGTGGGCAGCTGCCACCCAAGTGTGTGAAAATGGAACGAGATACTTTTCTTTGGCAGCTCCTGACCCACAAACCACAGGCAATTGCTGCGGGGACAGAGCCCAGTGTGGAGCGGAGGAGCGAGGCATGCCATGGGCGTGCTGCGGCCTTGAGTCAGAGGTCCTTCTGGCCGGCCAAGTGGTGGATAATGTAGGGTCAGCTCTTTTGTTTCCATCGCTTCATTATTGCACAAAAGAGCACACAGATCGTCACAGAAAAGGGGTTAGCCAGGTCCGTAACTCGAGGATTCTTCTTTCTCTCTGTATCTCAGAGCCCGAGCTCGCGTCCATTCTTTTCAAAGCACCGTGGAAATAGAAAGGATGCGTACAAAGGCGGATGACAAGAGAGCTGACTAGAAAGCCCCTGCACCTGGCCACTCTTTCCCCTGACCCCAGGAGATACAGAATTTATATTCAGTAAAGTTATTGTTTCCAGGACAAACAAAAACAAACCCTAATGGCAATGATTACCCCCTCCTTTTTTTGGGGTGCAGATTTATGGAGTGATTTGAATACTTAGGACCTTTCTTTCATTGTGCAGACTGCGAAATCGTAAACCTCGTAATCGGGAGAGCCGGGTGATCTGAAAGAGATGGCAAAACAGAGTCGAGAAGCTGGCACCATCTCCAGGATCCGCGCGGAAGCTGAGCCTTTCCAGGCCGCATGGACGTTCCTTCCCTGCTCCAAAAGGTGCATGGTATTCTCCCTGGCAGCATGGCGCAGTGGCAAAGTGTGGAGTTAGCAGTCAGGAAATCCAGGTGGTGGGCCTCCTTAGCTGTATGAACTCGGGCAAGCGATTTGGGTTTCTGAGACTGGGCTTTCCTATCATAAAATGGAAGTACTAATCTGCTTTGAGAATTAAATGTATGTGCAAGAGTGCTCAGGGAACTGTAAAGACTGCTGTGTATCTTAGTCATTATTTTCTAGTTGGTAAAATCAAAGTCATGATCTAAAACGGATGTTCATTCATTAGACGGACTTATGGATGATGATTTGGGATTCTGGATTCAGATCAGAAGACAGAAATAAACTGACTCTTGATCACGTTTTAGAGCCTCTCCAGTTGTTTATGACTTAATTTGCATTTTTAGTATAGCACTTAGGTCTAAAAACTTAGCCATTGAGATTGAGTTAGAATAGCTGATTTTATCCATTCAATGTTTCCTCACTGGGTACAGGTAAAGTGTTGATAATGGTGCTTGGTATATAGCAAGTGAGATACATGCTCGCAGTTCTTGTTATTAAGGAGCTCTGGTGGTGCAGTGGTTAAGGCATTTGGTTGCTGACCAAAAGGTTGGTGGTTTGAACCCACCAGCCACTCCACGGGAGAAAGATGGGGAAGTCTGCTTCTGTAAAGATTTATAGCCTTGAAAACCTGATGGGGGTTGCTATGAGTCAGAATCAACTTGATGGCAGTGAGTTTGGTTTTTGAGTTTCTTATTACTATTGATGCTTTATTATCATTATTTGCCTGGTTCTGAGCTGGGATCCCAGATTGCAAATATGCAAACCCATGATTTCAGCCCTCTGGGAGCTCTAAGACTAATGAGAGAGAAGGATTTGCAAGTTGACAGTTATAGGACAATGAAGCAAATGGGGAGAAGTCAGAAATTGACTTGACTGTTTATATTGGAATTCTGCTCCCATTCCTATTAGGTGGGTGAACTTGGGCAAGTGACTTAATCTTTCAAGCTTCACTTCCCTCATTAGTAAAATGGGAGAATAACAGCATTGCCTTTATAGGATTGCTGAGTGAGTGAAATTAGGTAATTATTCAGATATTTACTCATCAAATATTTGTTAAGTATTGTGGTTGGCTGAATGATGGCCCCTAAAGACATCCAGATCCTAGTCCCCAGGACTGTGAATATGTTGTACTACACTTCAGAGGAGAATGGCAGAGCGGACTCAGGGACGACAAGAGTGCCTGGGAGGACACTTGTGGGTCTCACCCTGCTCCAAATTGCTGATTGATCCTCATTCACCCATTGGTTCTCTCTGGGCCTCAGATTTCTCTTCTGTAAACTAAGGGGTCCTTTCAGTTCCAACATCCTACAGACAGATCCAGCAATGGGGTTGTCAGCAAACAGATGCACCACTGCAATCATCTGGCTTTGAAATCACAAGACTTGCACTCAAATCCCAACTCTTCTGCTTACGAGTTTGTGTGACCTTGGGTATGTTCTCTGAATCTCATTTCCTCATCCTTAAATAGTGAAAACAGTACCAACCTCCCAGACAAGTTGGAGAATGTGATACAACGATGTGAAACCTCTTTGGAAAGATTATGATGCTGTGGCTATTTTTAGCCATAGAAAGTCACTAGGTTGGCTGCCAGAAGTTGATTCTTTTCCCTTGGCCACCCTGATGACATCTTTCCAAGCTTGGCCCAGCTGTGCAACTGATCCAATTCACTATCACGGCAGTCAAATAAATGGACTTGATTATTTTCCTGTCAGCTTCTCTGTGTATCGTATCAGCAAAGCCTAAGATAAGGACCCTCTGTCTCTGACTCAGACACTTTGGACCCTGGGGCTTCCACTGTGTGCCAGGGAAAGTGCACTCCCTCACACACACACACACACACACACACAGAAAGAGAGAGAGAGAGAGAGAGAGAGAGAAAACTTCCCCTGGCTTTCTTCCAGCTCCCCACTTCTGGACCTGGCTTTGTGATGTTGTTTCACCCTTTAAAGGGCAGGAGGATGGGTCAGCGGGATGGGACAAGAGGCAGTACCGTCTGGAAGCCCAAAGCCTGAGGACCAGGATAGATCTCTATGGACTTATTGTGTGGCTGGAAGCAAGGCACTTCCCCTCTCTGAGACTGGGTACTCCTTGTTATAAATTGAATTGTTTCCCTCCAAATGATGAGTCCTGAGTGCCATACCTTTGGATGTAATCCTATTTTGGAATAGGGTTTTCTTTATGACCTTATTGAGGCCCTGTCAGTGCGGGGTGTGTCCTGAACTTAATCGCTTCTGTGTTATCAAAAGAACAGAGTAGATACAGAGAAAAGCAAGCAAAAACCGGGGAAGATAAACACTATGTAAGGATGGCCGAGGAACTGAGGCATGCCTGAGTTCTGGGCTAGAGACACTGCCAAGGACCTTCTTCCAGAGCCAGCAGAGAGAGAGCCTTCCTTCAGAGAGGATGTCCTGAACTTGGACTTCTAGCTTCCTAAACTATGAGAAAATCAGTTTCTGTTCTTAAGGCCACTCACTGTGCTATTGGTGTTACAACAGCAGTAGGCCTCCAAGCTGTCCCCCTGTGATGAGGGGTGGATTGATGACCTCTAAAATATTTTCTGGCTTTAGCTTTCTATGCATTACGGATTAGTTATGAATCACCCTCACTTCATGCCCATGACTTTCCATCTTTCCTGTGCTCCCGGCCGGCCTGCAGTTGATTAGATGCTGAGTGTCACTTCGGGAGGTGGCTTCAACCTGAGCCTCCCCTCCAGCTCTGAGCCTGTCTTCCCGTGGCCCCACCTCTTCACTTTGACTCCTTTCTGGTCCAGTTTTCTGCTGTCCAGGGTGGTTGGCTTTAGAAACAGCTGCTTCTCTAAGGCATGCTGAAAGCCTAATGACAGAGTTTGGCTCCAGTTCTCATGTCACTTCCATTTTAGGAGAGGAGCAGTACTTCAACCTCAAAAGAATGACTCTCTTACAATAGAGTCTAGACTCAGCAGGGACAGAGGCTCAACAAGTAGATGGATGCCAGCTTGTGAGGGCTTTGAAAGACAGGCGAAGGTGCTTGGCCTTCATTCAGTGACAACAGGGAGCCTCGGATGGTTTTTGAACAGGAGTAGATATGTTCTGAGCTAGGTGTTCATTCAGGCAGCTCTTTGAAGACTGGATTAGAGTGGACAGAAGGCAGAGGCAGCCAGGAGAGTGACACCAAGATTTAGGTGAGAGACCAAGCACAGTTGCAAAGAGAGAGGAAAGGAAGACCATGGTCTGAGAGAATTCAGAAGAATCAAGTAGACTTGGGCCCTAGTGAAAGAGGAGACCAGAAAGAGGGGGGAGTTGAGAATGACACTGACATTTCTAGCTTGAAAAGTTGATTCACAGTTTTGCCTGGGGCTAGTACAGAGTGCTGACGGCACACCGCTTAAGTCCTTGGCTGCTAACTGAAAGGTTGAAGGTTCAAACCCACCTAGTGGCTCTATAGGAGGAAGACCTGGTGATCTGCCTTTGTAAAGATTGTTGTTGTTGTTGTTGTGTGCCGTCGACTTGGACCCGACTCATAACGACCCCTCCTTGGGTTTCCGAAGCAGTATCGCTAGGAAGTAGATTGCCCAACTTTCCTTCTGAGGAGTGGCTGGTGGGTTTGAACCACAGCCTAGAATACCATCTGGGGCAGTTTTATTCCATCATGTGGGGTTTCTATGAGTCAAAAATGGACTCAATGGCACCCAACAACAACACTCTCGAGAGCACAGGCCCTGCCACTCTCCCCCAACTCAGTACACTGCAGCCACACCCAGCTTCCTCTCTGCTCCTCCGGACTTGCTCCTGCCTCAGAATTTTTCACTTGCTGATCTCAGTGCCCAATTTTAGCTCAATTGGGCTTGGCCACTTCCTTCAAGAGACTTCATTGACCATCTAGTCTGAAGCAGTCTCTCTGCCCCATTCACTTCTCACTTCAAGCTTTTCTTCACAGAAATTCTCTGTAGCTAAAATCAACTCCTTCATCTGTTTACTTTCACTACATTATTGGTTCATGGTATTAGGGGTGTTATCTGCCCTGTTGGTGATTGTGTCCCTAGCACCCAGAACAAGACTTGGTCCATAGCAAGTGCTCAATAATCATACATTGAGTGAGTTGGAAGGAAGGAAGAATAAAGACTAGAATTACATATGGTAGATTATTTCCAAAAATGGCTACACTACCACCTCCCATCTTGCATGCCATTTGCAATAAGATTTGATACTTCTCTCACCAGGAGTAGTCTGTTTCTTCTCCTTATGATTGGCTCTGACTTGTAGGATGCAGTGGAAACGACCCAATATGGCTTCAAAGACTTGTGGCTCCTCTTTCACACTGTCAGAATGTTTCGTATTGGAACAGTGTTTTGGGACCACCTTACTGTGAGAAAGCCCTAATCACCTGAAGGCCTTCAGGGAGGGAAACTGAGCACTCCGGCCAACAGCCCAGTCCCAGCAGATCTGTCAGCTGAATGCAGCCATGTGAGTAGGAATTCCAGATGAGAGAAACCTAACAATCTACTGAATTGTGAGAAATAATAAATTGTTGCCAAGTCTTGGGAGTGGTTTGTTACTCAGCAGTAAACCCACTGCTATTGAGTTGATTCTGACTCAGCGACCTCCAGACAGACTAAACTGCCCCATAGGG
Source organism: Orycteropus afer afer (assembly GCF_000298275.1). Taxonomy (NCBI): domain Eukaryota; kingdom Metazoa; phylum Chordata; class Mammalia; order Tubulidentata; family Orycteropodidae; genus Orycteropus; species Orycteropus afer. Next base: position 3,557,248 of record NW_006921854.1, read on the forward strand.
TTTCCAAAGGAGCTCTGGTAGTGTAGTGGTTAAGCACTGAACTATTAACCAAAAGATTGGAGGTTTGAGCTCACCAGCTGCTCCATAGGAGAAAGATGCAGCAGTCTACTTCCATAAAGATCGGCAGCCTTGGAAACCCTATAAAACCAAAAGCCAAACCCACTGCCATTGACTTGATATCAATTTATAATGATGCTATAGAGCAGGGTAGAACTACCCCATAGGGTTTCCAAGGTTGCAAGTCTTTATGGAAGCAGACTGCCTCATCTTTCTCTCTCGAGCTGCTGGTGGGTCGGTCTTTTGGTTAGCAGCCAAACGCCCTGACCACTGTGCTACCAGAGCACCTTTACTCCACAATAGATAATAGAAAAGTTTCTCTCTCTCTTTCTCTCTCTCTCTCTCCCCACCTTTCTTCATTATGGGCTTTGAGGTTAAAGAGCTAGTAGGCATCCAACAAGATGGACAACAAGAAATTTAATATAAGGATATACAGTAGATTCTCATTATTTGCAGCTGTTGGGTTCTACAAAGTCACCAAGAATGTTGGATCAGTGAATACTGAACCAGCCTTGATTGGCCTCAGCTGAGAACTTGTGGGTCCGGTGACACAGGTTTTTCACCTTTCTGCACGTGTCTGGAATGATCTGTGAGAGTGCTGTGAGTATTGATTTTACAGTTACAAATACATGTTAACGAGCAGAAGAATCAGCAATTGAAATCCATGAACACAGAGAGTCAACTGTGTGTATATATATATACATATATATTGGGTATATAAAACTCATTGCCCTTGAGACAGTTCCGACTCATGGTGACCCCTCCTAGGGTTTCTGAGGCCATATCTCTATGGAAGTAGATTGCCCAATCTTCCTTCCGAGGAGTGGCTGGTGGGTTTGAACCACCAGCCTTCTGGTTAGCAGTCAAATGCCTTAGGCACTATGCCACCAGAACTCCTATATATATATATATATGTATATATTCATATATTTCTGGTAAAAATGGGTTTGATGACCTGTAAATTATAGATGAACCTTTCCTATGATTAAGAAAAAGGTTTGCATATTTCTGATTGAATTGCAAAGAAACTTGTAAAAACAGTGTGTTTTCTTGCTCCCACTCTGAAAATTTTTCAAATGGTTGATTGGAGACAGCTCCAGTAAGACGAAGGAAGTGTTCTCCATCCCTTGTGACTTGAGAAGGATCTAAAGTTTCTGTCCCACTGCATTATGCCTCCCTGACCCCACTCTTCTGGCCTTACCTTACTCTTCTGGCCTAGAGTTAGACAGTGAATGCAATGTGTGCAGAGCATCTGTTTCAGGCTACCGTGGAATAACAAACATCCAGTGCTTTTCACTTTATCAAGCATCTCCCCATCATTGTTTCGTTTGATCCCCACAGCAATCCATGGCGTGGGTTCTGATCCCTGTTTTGAAAGTGAGGAAACAGAGGATCAGACTGAAAGTCACACAGCGAGTAGGTGGCAGAGAGAGGGACAGGCCCAGCACAGCCTCTGTACTCCCAGGTCAGTATGCTTTCAGCACCACCACACTCACTCCAACAAGAACAGTCTGAGAGCTTCTTGGAAACTATTTCAATAACAAAGAGAATGACCTTGGTCTTGAAAGGCATTCATTGTCTGTCACAGAAGTGAGATACCATCTTTGGGCAAGGTCTTCACCCATCTTGTAATTTAAGTAAAACTTCTGTGCTAATTTCCTCTCCCTCCTGGTGTTAGCCCTGGCTCCTGGGAAAGGAAAGGAAATGCTTTCACACTTTATAGACAACCTTGGCTTCAACCATACCAGTTACTCCACTCTTTTCCTTCTATGAAATACGAAAAAGCACATGTAAAGGCTTCTCTGTTTCACTTTAAAGGAAGAAGATAATAGTTGTTTTGCACATTTTAATTTAGCATATCTCAAAGGGTTCAGAGTGTTTTTTTTAACTGTAAGATTTATTTTGGATGAAAATTAATGTGGGATGAACTAAGAATAATTTCTTGAGCACCAGGAGGCAGGGGAAGGCTCTAGAGATCTGTTTACACATATCCAACAGCCCTCATGGTCTCCCTGAGACCAGCCATCAGCCCTCATGGTCTCCCTGAGACCAGCCATCAGCCCTCATGGTCTCCCTGAGACCAGCCATCAGCCCTCATGGTCTCCTTGAGACCAGCCAACAGCTCTCATGGTCTCCCGGAGACCAGCTAGCCACTGAAGCCTTGGCCTTCTGGCATCACAGGCATGTGAGCCACAGTTAGAATATTTGATAGTGTCATCTAACCAGGCCTGTCATCTGCAATTTTACATCACAGAATGGAAGGCTGCACTGAACTGTCTTTCCCCATTGGTCTCCCACCACCGTTTCTTGGCTACTCCAAGCTTCTTTCACTATTGAAGTGCCTCTGGGTCCCTGCTTCATGGGAAACTGCTCCCCATCCACTGAGCTCTGGTTTTCCCAGAGAAGACCACTCATTCTCCTACTTTCTATGCACCATGAGACCAGGACAGGGTCTTCTTTTACGTTTCCAGACTTTATTCTTTCACTCTGTTATATTGCAATTTAGTTTGTGATCCGTGCTTTTTGACAAACCAGACATTGTCATCAGGTTTATTCTGATTCATAGTGACTGCCCTTGGGTCTCCAAGGCTGTAAATCTTTACAGAAGCAGACTGCCTCATCTTTGTTCTGCGGAGCAGCTGATGGGTTCAAACTATCAACCTACTGTTTAGCTGCCAAATGACTTAACCATTACACCACCAGAACTCCTTTTGTTTTTTTGCTATATAATCTCTTCTATATCACTGTTCTCTACTGGCCTCTCTGTCACTGTTATTCATTTATTGAAGACTTCAACACCTGACTCATGATCTTATTTTCTATCTCAATTCCTGCCATCCTCCCAGAACATTTCAGTGTCAAGTATTGAGCCATCCAACATTTTAGCATCATAATTCTGGAACTCCTTCCTCTGGGGACTATCATCTTGCCTTACTTCAGCCATATACTCTTCTAGAAGAGGGTTCCCTCTGAGACCTTGAACTCTTTCTTAGTTTCCTTGTGACCATTCACCTTCTAGGCCCTTGGTTCCTACGTTTTCACTTCCTCGATTGACCCTTTCCCTATGTTTAGTTCTTCTTTTCCATGTTTAGGTTCCATGATCGGTCACTTTTACCTTTTCAAGAGCCCTCCTTGAGTTTTATATGCAGCTCCCCTCACCCCAAATTCTTAGCAGAAGACCTTGACTCTTACCCCACTGAGAAAATTGATCTTTCCAGAATGGTCTCTCTCAACTTTAAGTTGTATACTGTACATTGCCCTTCTTTCCTCAGTCTTACAGAATGCATGTCCATCTGTCCTTGATGCTACCTCCTCCTTTCTCCTCCTGCACCTGGTTTGACCAGGTATCCTTTCTCTTGCCTTCTACAAAATCTGCTTCAGCATATAAAAATAGTCAAGCTTTTCCATCCTAAAACAAACAAAACAAAATAAAATACCCACAACCTGTTAAAAAAATAGTAATAACTGCCTTGACTTCATGTTCACCTCTAACTATTGACATATTATCTAAATCTCTCAAAGAGTTGACCATACTCACTGCCTCCAGTTTCCTGTCTCTCATTCACTACTCAATCTGCTGTGTCTGGCTTTCTTTCCCAATCATTCTACTGAAATGGAATGTCACTAAAAGAAATAGTATGACTGCCACTAAAATCAATAATAACTTCCTAATTGCCAAATCCAATAGATGTTTTTAATTCATTTACTGAACTTATTTCCAGCATTTGACTCTTTTCTTTCTTGAAACTCTGGATTTCCTTGGCATACTGAAGTCTTCACAATTGCCCACTGTTTCACACTCTCCCTAGGTATCTTTTCTACCTCCAAAACTTCTTCGATTACCACCCACAAGCCAATGACTCCAGATTGTTTCTCTTTCATCCATACCTCTCCTTGAGTTTCTGAGTCAAGGATGTGATTACCTTTTCGATAACTCCAGCTGATCCTTCAAATTCAATGTGTCCCCACACCAGCTCATCTTTATCCAAAACCAGTTCTGAATTCTGCAAACTAATCATCTAAAGCTTTGTCTAAATACCTTCTATGTGCCTGGCTCCAGGTTGGGCAAGAAGGACAGAAAACTTCAAGAGACTTCAAGAAGTTTACGATGTAGTAGAAGAATAGACAAAAAAGACAATCTAAGGCTCAGTCAACAGGCTAAAACTTGAAGTCATCCTCAACTTCTCTTTTTCCTTTGGCAGCCACATCATACCAACTTTTGAATCTTGCCAAATTAGGTTAGGCCTCCTTTCTCTCTCTCTGGACCACATCAATAGCCTTCATATAGGGCTCCTGCCTCACTCTTGTTCACTTCAAGTTGATCCTCTATACCATCAGCACAATCTAATGAAGTACAGATTTGATCATGCCAAGTCTGTCCTTGAAGCATTTACATAAGTCCCTGGCATCTACAGAAAAATGTCCAAGCTTTCAGAGTATACAAGGGCTTCCATGATACAGCACCTGCAGATGTCTTCAGCCTCATTGACCAGCCCTCCCTGCATGATCTCATTGACCAGCCTTCCCTTGTCTGAAATTCTTCACCATTTCCTGCCTATCTTTAGCGTAGCTAAATCGTACTCATTATTTAAGAGCAGTTCAGAAGTCCTCCCTGAGCCCCCTTGACTGATGTATGACTTTTCATAACATCCCATGTATATCTCTGTGAAATGCCTTAGATTGGCTTTTTTGTCTATTCTTTGACTACATCGTAAACTTCTTGAAGTCTCTTGAAGTCTTCTGTCCTTCTTGCCCAACATGGAACCAGGCACATAGAAGGTATTTAGACAAAGCTTTAGATTTAGAATTAAGGAACTGGGTTCAAATTCTCTCTCTTCCATGCATTAGTCCTATGGCATAGGTAAGTCACCTTACCTGTTTGAGCCATACTTCTTATCTATAATTATTCTATTTACATTACAAGGTAAAATTGAAGATCAAATGAGATAACATATGAATAGTCCTTATAAACTTCTGAGTACTATAAAAAATATTTTGCTATATAGATTATGCAGACAGAGAAAGAAGATCTATCACAACATTATGGAGTCTGTACATATTTTAACAAGACTTCATATTCATTCAAAAACCTACATAAGCATTTTTGTATTAGTGTGGTAGTCTGAAAGTGTAGTGAAAGGGTTATCTCCTTGTTTAAAATATATCAGCAATGTGCCTTGCTGTTGTTGGTAGGTGCCATTGAATTGGCTCTGACTCATAGTGAGTGACTATCTATACAACAGAATGAAACACTGCCCGGTTGTGCACCATCCTCCCAATCCTTGCTATACCTGAGTCCATTTTTGCACCCACTGTGTCAATCCATTTCATTGAGAGCCTTCCCCTTTTTTTGCTGACCCCTCACCTTACCAAGCATGATATCCTTCTCCAGGGAATTGTCCCTTCTGACAAGTAGGTGAGACAAAAATCTGACCACTCTCCCTCCCAAGGAGCATTGTGGCTGCACTTCTTCCAGAACAGATTTGTTTGTTCTCCTGGCACTCCATGGTACTTTCAATACTCTTCATTAATACTAAAACTCACAAGCCATCAACTCTTCTTCAATCAGCCTTCCTTATTCATTGTCCAGCTTTCACATGCATATGAGGTGATTGAAAACACCATGGCTTGGGTTAAGTGCACCTTAGTCTTCAAAGAGACATCTTTGCCCATTAGCACTTCAAAGAGGTCTTTTGCAGCAGATTTGCCCAGTGCAATATGTCCTCTGATGTCCTGACTGCTGCTTCCATGGGTGTTGATTGTGGAACCAAGTCATATGAAATCTTTGACAACTTCATTCTTTTCTCCTTTTATCGTGATGCTGTTTATTGCTCTAGTTGTGAGGTCTTTTCTTTTCTTTATGTTGAGGTATAATCCATACTGCAAACTGTAGTCTCTAATCTTCCTCAGTAAGTGCTTCAAGTCATCTTCACTTTCAGCAAGCGAGGTTGTCACAGGTTGTTAATGAGTCTTCCTCCAATCCTGATGCTGCTGCCTTCTTCATATAGTCCAGCTTCTCAGATTATTTGTTCAGCACACAGATTGAATAACTGTGGTGAAAGGATCCTATTCTGATGCACACACTTCCTGATTTAAAACCATGCAGTGTCCCCTTGTTCTGTTTGAACCACACATTCCGGCTATGTACACATTCCTCATGAGCACAATTAAGTGTTCTAGAATCCCCGTTCTCAATATTATCCATAATTTGTTATGATCCACAGAGTTGAATGCTTTTGTATAGTCAATAAAACACAAGTAAACATATTTTTGGTATTCTTTGCTTTCAACCAAGATCCATCTGACATCAGCAATGATATCCGTCATTCCATGTCCTCTTCTGAACCCAGCCTGCATTTTTGGAACTTCCCTATCAATATACTGCTGCGACTGTTTTTGAATTATCTTCAGCAAGATTTTACTTGTCTGTTCTATTAATGATATTTCTTGATAATTTCTACATTCTGTTGGATCACCTTTCTTTGGAATATGTACAGATATGGATATCTTCCATCTTCCAGTCACTTGGCCAGGTAGTTGTCTTCCAAATTTCTTAGCATAGATGACTAAGTGCCTCCAGCATAGCATCTGTTTGTTGAAACATCTAAATGGGTATTCTATCAATTCCTAGAGCCTTGTTTTTTTGCCAATTCCTTCAGTGTAGCTTTGACTTCATCCTTCAATACCATTCGTTTTGATCATATGCCACTTCCTGAAATAGATGAACATTGACTAATTCTTTCTTGTACAATGACTTTGTGTATTACTTCCATCTTCTTTTGATGCTCCTGCATCATTCAATGTTTTGCTCATAGAATCTTTCAATGCTGAAACTTGAGGCTTGAATTTGTTCTTCAGTTCTTTCAGCTTGAGAAATGCTATGTCTTTCCCTTTTGGTTTTCTAACTCTAGGTCTTTGAACATTTCATTATAATAATTGATTTTGTCTTCTAGAGCTGCTCTTTGAAATCTTCTGTTCAGCTCTTTTATCTTGTCATTTCTTCCATTTGCTTTAGCTACTCTCCATTTAAGAGCAAGTTTGAGAGTCTCTTCTGACAACCATTTTGGCCTTTTCTTCCTTCCTGTCTTTTTAATGATCTTTTGCTTTCTTTATGTATAGTGTTCATGGTATCATCTCACAATTTGCCTTGTTTTTGATCATTGGTGTTCAATGTGTCAAATCTATTTTTCTGATGGTCTTTAAATTCAGGTAGGATATAATCAAGGTCATATTTTGGCTCTCATGTACTTCTTTTAATTGTCTTCAGTTTCAACTTGAACTTACATATGATCAGTTAATGGTCTGTTCCAAAGTCAGCTCCTGGCCTTATTTTGGCTGAGGACACTGAGTTTCTCCATCACCTCTTTCCATAGATGTGGTAGATCTGATCCCTGTGTATTTCATCTGCTGAGGTCTACATGGATAGCTACCATTTATATTTTTGAAAAAGGTATTTGCTGTGAATAAGTCATTGGTCTTGCAAAATTCTGTCATGCAATCTCTGGCATCATTTTCCAACTACCAGTGATTCTTCTGTTTCCAACTTTCACCTTTCAATCACCTGTAATAACCAATACATCTTGATTGCATGTTTGGTCAATTTCAGACTGCAGAAATTGGTAAAAAATATTCAATTTCCTCATCTTTGGCTTTAGTGGCTGTTGAGTAAATTTGAATAATTGTTGTAGTAATTGGTCTTCATTGTACCCATGTCGATATTATCCTGTCACTGATAGTATTATACTTCAGAATAGATCTTGAAACAGTCTTTGTGACAATGAATGTCACACCATACTTCTATAATTTGTCATTCCCAGCATAGTAGAGCATATGATCATCTGATTCAAAATGGCCCAAACCAGTCCATTTCAGCTCACTAATGCCTAGGATATCGATCTTTATGTGTTCCATTTTATCTTCGACAGTCTCCAATTTTCCTACACTCATACTTCGTACTTTCCATGGTGTGATTTTAATGGATGTTTGCAGCTGTTTCTTCCTGTTTTGGGTCATGCTCCATCAGCAAATGGAGGTCTCAAAAGCTTTATTCCATCCACATCTTTAAGGTCATCTCTACTTTGAGGATGCAGCTCTTCCCCAGTCATATTTTGAGTGCCTTCTGACCTGAGCAGCTCATCTTCTGGTACTTCTTCATGTTTCAGGGCTAGCCATAAAGTTTTCCAGTAATGTATCAGACAGTGTTTCACTGCTATTCATAAGATTTTTACTGGCCAATTCTTTGAGTAGTACATGGCCTCTTCCTTCTTCTGAGTCTGTTTTAGTTTGGAAGCTCCGCTGAATGTGTCTAAGCTCACTGTCATCAAGTCGATTCATACAACCCCTCCTTGGGTTTCTGAGGCAGTGTCTCTATGGAAGTAGATTGCCCAGTCTTCCTTCTGAAGAGTGGCTGGTGGGTTTGAACCGCCAGCCTTCTAGTTAGCAGTCAAATGCCTTAGGCACTATGCCACCAGAGCTCCCTATGTGTCTAGTGGTAGTAAACTAGGACTTGTGAAAATCATCAACCAATACTACTTATAGCTGTAACAGGACCACTAATTTAGCCTCAACATCAGCAAGATGCGTACTTAAAGCATTTATTGCATCACATCTTTTTCTCCCTGTATCTCCTGACTGACCTGTATACCCAACTCTTCCAATGGCACATTTTATATACATCTCAATTCTGTGTGAAAATCACCATGTAGAAAGGGTGATTCAGATAAAATTTCACAAACTAACTTGGATTATCTTAAATGAATACATGTCATTTATCCAGTTCTCTCTTCATGGCTTGCCAAGATCAGAGATAAAATAATCCCACTCTACAAGGACAACTTGTGTTTCAGATAAGAGGGAATTAGAAATAAATGACCAAGAAATCATTGGAAGTGATTGGCTCTGGTGACAGAAGCCTTCATAGAAAATTGGGGCTAGAGAATGCCTACTTGCAGGTTGTATAAGAAACAGCTTCGAGGAACTAAAAGCATTAGGCAAGAGAAACATAGACATTACCTTTTCACAGGGAAGAGTGGCAGTGCAGATCTTCCCAGAGCAGGGGGCTTATATGGGACAGAGAGGCAGAGGCTAAAGCCTGGGATTTGGAGGCTAAGGTCTGGCTCTTGTATGACCTTTCCAGGTTATTTGATCTTCTAGGCCTCAGTTTCCTCATCCGTCACATAGGAAGAAGACCTATCTCCTTGAGTTATGTATCTCAGAGACAAAGAGAAATAAAGGGAGAGAGAGAGATGGGGAAGAGAAGGGAGAGGGAACAAGAAAAGGGAGGAAGGGGAAGAGAGAGGAGAAGAAGAGAGAGGAGAGGAAAAGAGAGAGGGAGGGTGGGAAGAGGGGAGTTGTGTGCTGTCAAGTCTGTTAAGACTCATAGCAACCCTATAGGACAGAGTAGAACTGCCCATAGATTCTCCTGGGCTGAGCTCTTTGAAAGCAAATTGCTGGGTCTTTCCTCCTGCAGAGTGGGTGGTGAGTCCCAATTGCTCACCTCTTGGTTAGCAGCGAAGCACTTAACCATTGCACCACCAGGGCTCCTTTAAGAGGGTAGAAGGGAGAAGAAAAGAAGAAAGTGAAATGGAATGATCTGTATTTAATAAACGTTTCCAGGTGCTGTTGAGTCATTTCTGACTTACAGAGACCCTATGTACAACACAGTGAAACACTGCCAGGTCCTGCACCATCCTCACAATTGCTACTACTATATTTGAGTTCATCATTGCAGCCACTTCCCTTTTTCGCTAACCCTCTGCTTTATCAAGCATGATATCCTTCTCTAGGGACTGGCCCTTCTGATGACATAAACAAAGTACAAGAGATCAAGTCTGACCATTTTTGTTTCTGAGGAGCATTCTGGCTGCACTTCTTCCAAGACAGATCTGTCTGTTCTTCTGGCAGCCCGTGGTATATTTAATATTCTCTGCCAACAGCACAATTCAAATACGTCAATTCTTCTGCAGTCTTCCTTATTCATTGTGCACCTTTCACATGCATATGAAGCTATTGAAAATACCATGGCTTGGGTCAGGTGCACTTTAATCTTCAAAGTGACATCTTTGCCCTTTAACACCTTAAAGACATCTTTTGCAGCAGATTTGCTTGCAATACGTCATTTGATTTCTAGACTGCTGTTGCTGTGGTCATTGATTGTGGTGCCAAGTAAAATGAAATCCTTGACAACTCATCTTTTCTGTTTTTCATGATGTTGCTTATTGGTCTAGTTGTGAGGATTTTTGTTTTTCTTTATGTTGAGGCAAATCCATACCAAAGGCTTTGATCTTCCTCAGTAAGTGCCTAAAGTCATTCACTTTCTGCAAACAAGGTTATGTGATCTGCATATTGCAGGTTGCTAATGATGGTTCCTCCAATCCTGATGCCACATTCTTCCTGTAATCCAGTTTTGGATTATTTGCTCAGCATACAGATTGAATAAGTATGGTGAAAAGATACAACCCTTTCCTGATGTTAAACCAAGCAATAAACCCTTGTTCTGTTTGAATGACTGTCTCTTGGTCTATGTACCAGTTACTCATGAGCACAATTAAGTGTTTTGGAATTCCCATTCTTTGCAATGTTATCCATAATTTGTATAGTCCACACAATTGAATGCCTTTATATAGTCAATAAAACACAGGTCAATTAACACCTTTCTGGTATTCTTTACTTTCAGTCAAGATCTCTCTGATATCAGCAATGATATCCCTCATTCCACATCATTGTTTTACAAAATCCTAATACGGGATCTCTGACATCATTTCTATCACTAAGGCCATATTTTCCAACTACGGACACTGATTTGTTTCCTACTTTCACATTTCAGTTACCAGTAATTATCAATGCATCTTGATTGCATGTTTGGTCAAATTCAGACTGCAGAAGTTGATAAAACTCTTCAATGTCTCCATCTTTGGCTTTAGCGATTTGTGCATAAATTTGAATAATAGTAGTATTAACTGTTCTTCCTTGTAGGCGTCTGGATATTATCCTATCACTGACAGCATTGTACTTCAGGATAGATCTTGCGGTGTTCTTTTTGATGATGAATGTAAGGCAGTTCCTCTTCAATTGAAATAATAAATTTATTTATTGAAATAATAAATTGAAACAATAAATAATAAATTATTTTGGAAAAGAAAAGTAACAATGCAGTGGGGGTAAGGGAAGGTTGGAAAAAATATATTGAGGCTAGATATGTAGCTCTTGAATTCTAGATAATGTTTTGTTTTCATTTAGGTAATAGGGAGTCTGTGAAGGTTTTAGAGCAAGAATATGACACAGTTACAGCCATGATTTTTGAAGATTGATGGGAAGCAGTATATGGAATGAACTGGAAAGTATCAGGAGGCAGAAGACCTAGATAGGAAACTATTGCTTTAGTCCAGTGAGATTTGATGAAGTCTGACCCAGGGCAGTGACAACAGGGGTGAAAGAGAGGGAACATAGGGAGAGATATTTTGAGATACAACTGGTAAAAAGGAATTGTTAAAGACAGCTTCCATGTTTCCCACTTTCATAACAGAGATAATGGTGCTGCTATTTATTTCAGAATCAGGAAGCATAGGTAGGGAAGTGGGTTGGGAACATTTATAATCTAATGTTGGACACAGTTATTTCAGATGCTGGTGAAAATCCCATAGGTATTTGGGTATCATAACTGTCTAACACTCTGACTACGATCAATATTTTGGCATACTTTGTTAGACTATTGGTTCTTATTTCAGAAGAATCTTTGTCAGATTTTAAAAAAAAAAAAAAAAAAAACCAGAATAGATATAACTGTAGGATCTGTGAACATAAACACTATAGCAAACCTGGCTGGAATGCGCGTCTTCTCTTAAGTGGCTCTTGGTAATTCCTAGCCACTGCCTGTGCTGCCAGGTTAATTGGTTTGCTGCTAGGAAAGTGGTTTGAATCCAGGTAGAATCCGTGCAGACTCCTCTATCTTCCTGGAAAGCCTGAGCTCTATTCCCCACCCAAAGTGCTGGAAACATGAGCAAATCTGATCCTAGTACAATGATGTTGAACAGTCTATTGCTTCATTCTCCTTATCAAAGAACTCACACTGGCTGCAGAGGCTCAGCCTCCCTAGGGAAAGCCATGCTGAGACCTGGTGTCATGTCCACCTTATCTGTGTTGTACTATTCTGTCCTTCTTTAAACTCTCGTCTGTTGTCCTGATACCAAGGTGATGTTTAATGGTCTGAAATCCCCAAACCCCCAGTCGTGCCTCTGAGAAAGATTGGGCCCACATCAGCAAGATTCTCATTTTAAGCAACAGTGACTTTTGTAGGCCAATCACTCTGTTGACCATTTCACACTTCACATCCATCCAAACCCCAGACAAGGGAGAAAAGGTCCTTGCTGGTCATCTCCAGCTTCCAATGATTTATACTTTTGAGAAAGGCTTTATGTATTGATCAATATCTTTAGAAACACTTTTTGGTGTTTATTGTATGAAAAACATTGGACTAGGCAAAGCTAGGAACCTCCTCAAGACGAAGGAGAGAGAGTTTTTGTTTTAAAATGAAACTAGCATCCAGTGGAGAGGTTGACAAATACACAAATGATGCAAGAGAGGCAGTGGGGATGGGTATGAGGAGAAGGAGGATGAGAAGCTAAACAGCTTATCATCTTAAAGTTTCGATCAATGATGTGGTTATATGCCATTGAGAGCATTCCAACTCACAGGGACCCAACAGGACATAGAAGAAACACCCCATAAATTTTCTGAGGCCGTTCATCTGTCAGTTTGTCATACTGTGGAGGCTTGCATATCGTTGTGATGTTGGAAACTATGTTATCAGTATTTCAAATACCAGCATGGTCACTCTTGGTGGACATGTTTCAGCAGAGCTTTCAGACTAAGATAGACTAGGAAGAATGACCTGGCAATGTATTTAGCCAGTGGAAACCTTATGAATAGCATCAGGACATTGTCTGACATAATGCCAGAAGATGAGTCCGTCCAGTTGGAAAGCTGTCAAAACATGACATAGGAAGAGCTGCCACCTCAAAACAGAGTCAAACTTAACATGCAAACATCCATTAATAATTGGAATGTGGAATGATGATGTATGAACATATGAAAATTAAAAGCTGCCAAAAATAAAATGAAATACTTGAAGATCAATATCCTGGGCATCAGTGAGTTTGTCATACTGTGGTAACTTGCATGTTGCTGTGAGGCTGGAGCCTATGCTACCGGTATTTCAAATACCAGCAGGGTCACCCACAGGGATAGATTTCAGAGGAGCTTCCAGACTAAGACAGACTTGGAAGAAGGAAGGGGCCATCCACTTCTCAAAGAATTGGCCACTGAAAACCTTATGAATAGCAGTGAAACACTGTCTGATATATGAATGGAAAACTTTACAAATAGCCCTGAAACATTGTCTGATATAGTGCCAGATGAACTCCCCAGGTCAGAAGGCACTGAAAATACGACTGGGAAAGAGCTGTCTCCTCAAAGTAGAGTTGACCTTAATGATGTGGATGGAGTAAAGCTCTTGGGACCTCCATTTGCTGATGAGGCATGACTCAAAATGTGAAGAAACAGCTGCAAACATCCATTAATAATCAGAACACAGAATGTACGGAGTATGAACTTAGCAAAATTGGAAGTTGTCAAAAATGAAATGGAATTTATAAAGATTGATATCCTAGGTATTAATGAGCTGAAATGGACTAGTTTTGGCCATTTTTTTTTTTT
>NW_006921854.1:3573768-3575081 GCF_000298275.1 Orycteropus afer afer
TCATTGAACCAATACCAGGCAGTTTTGACTACTGTGGCTGTATAGTAGGTATTGAGATCCGGCAATGTGAGACCTTCTACTTTGTTTTTCTTCTTCAGTAGTGCTTTGCTTATCCGAGGTCTCTTTCCTTTCCATATAAAGTTAGTGATCATTTTTTCCATATCAGTTTTGGCCATTTTGAATCAGACAACCACATGATCTACTAGGTTGAGAATGACAAATTGAAAAGGAGGGGTGTCACATTCATCATCACAAAGAATGTTTCAATATCTATCCTACTGTAAAATGCTGTCAGTGATAGGATAATATCCATATGCCTACAAGGAAGACTAGTTAATGCTACTATTATTCAAACTTACACACCAACCACCAAAGCCAAAGATGAAAAAATTCAAGATTTTTACTAACTTCTGCAGTCTGAAATTGACCAAGCATGCAATCAAGGTGTTGATTTTTACCAATGATTGGAATGCAAAAGTTGAAAACAGAGAAGAATCACCAATAGTTGGAAAATATGACCTCAGTGATAGAAATGACACTGGAGATCACATGATAGAATTTTGCAAGACCAATGACTTACTCATTGCAAATACATTTTTTTCAACAACATAAATGGCAGCTATACATGTGGATTTCACCACATCGAATACAAAGAAATCAGATTGACCACATCTGTGGAAAAAGGCAATGGAGAGCTCAATTTCTTCAGCCAAAACAAGGCCAGGAGCTAACTATAGACCACCAACTGCTCGTATGCAAGTTCAAGTGAAACTGAAGACAATTGAAACAAGTCTATGAGAGCCAAAATATGACCTTGAGTATATCCCACCTGAATGTAGAGACTATCTAAAGAATAGATTTGATGCATTGAACACCAATGAGCAAAAACCATATAAATTGTGGGATGACATCAAGGACATCATACGTAAAGAAAGCAAAAGGTCATTAAAAAGACAGGAAAGGAAGGAAAGACCTAAATGTATGTCAGAAGAGACTCTGAAAGTTGTTCTTGAACAGAGAGTTGCTAAAGCAAATGGAAGAAACAGGATAAAAGGGCTGAACAGAAGATTTCAAAGAGCAGCTTGAGCAGACAAAGCCAATTATTATAATGAAATATGCAAAGACCTGAAGTTAGAAAATCAGAAGGGAAGAAAATACTTGGCATTTCTCAAGCTGAAAGAACTGAAGAAAATATTCAAGTCTCAAGTTGCAATATTGAAAGATTCAATGGGCAAAATATTGAATGATACAGGAAAGATGTTTACTTGTGTTTTATTGACTATGCAAAGGCATTTGATTGTGTGGATCATGAC
>NW_006921854.1:3576881-3588031 GCF_000298275.1 Orycteropus afer afer
AAAACAAAAATCCTCACAACTGGACCAATAAGCAGCATCATGATAAATGGAGAAAAGATTGAAGTTGTCAAAGATTTCATATTACTTGGATCCACAATCAACACCAATGGAAGCAGCAGTTGAGAAACGTATTGCACTGGGCAAATCTGTTGCAAAAGACCTCTTTAAAGTGTTAAAGAGAAAAGATGTCTCTTTGAAGACTAAGTGGCACCTAACCTGAGCCATGGTATTTTCAGTTGTCTCTTGTGCATGTGAAAGCCAGACAATGAATAAGGAAGACCAAAGAAAAGCTGATTTTTGAGTTGTGGTGTTGGCAAAGAATACTGAAAGTACGATGATGGACTTCCAGAAGAACTAACAAATCTGTTCTGGAAGAAGTACAGCCAGAATGCTCATTGGAAGTAAGAATGGCCAGACTTTGTTTCACATACTTTGGTCATGTTGTCAGTAGGGACCATTCCCTGCAGAAGGATGTTATACTTGGCAGTGTAGGGTCAGTGAAAAAAGGAGAAGGCCCTCGGTGGGATGGATTGACACAGTGGCTGCATTGATGGGCTCAGGTATAGCAAGGATTGTGAGGCTGGCACAGGACCGGGCAGTGTTTTATTCTGTTGTACAGAGAGTCATTATGAGTCAGAGCCTTCTGGACAGCACTTAACAACAACAACAACAACAGTGAGTTGAAAATTAACTAGCTGGCCATTTTGAGGACAATCATATGGTCTACTGTTAGAGGAATTACAAATTGAAGAAGAATGGCGTTATGTTCATTGTCAAAAAGAACATTTCAAGATCTATCCTGAAGTACAACACTATCAGTGATAGACAATATCCATATGCCTACAAGGAAGACCAGTTAATATGACTATTATCCAATTTATGCACCAATCACTAGTGCCAGAGATGAATAAATTGAGGATTGTTACTATCTTCTGCAGTCTGAAATGAATCAAGCATATAATTAAGATGCATGAATATTACCAGTGACTAGAATGTGAAAGCTAGAAATAAAGAGGAAAGATCAGTAGTTGGAAAATATTGCCTTGATGATAGAAACAATACCTGAGATCAAGTGATACAATTTTGCATAACCAGTGTCCTATTCATTAGAAATACCTTTTTACGACAATATAAATAACAACCATCCCCATGGACTTCATCAGATGGACTACATCTGTGGAAAGGGGTGATTGAGAAGGCCAGGAGCTGACTGCAGAACAGATCATCAATTGCTCATATGAAAGTCACGGTTTAGAGACCATCTCAAGAATAGATTTGACATACTGATGCTAATGACCAAGGACAAGATGAGTTGTGGAATGACGTGCATGAAGAAAGCAAAAAATTATTAAAAAGAGAGGAAAGAAAGAAAAGACCAAAATGGATTCAGAAAAGCTTTTTTCAGGTACATAGAGTAGCTAAAGAGAGTGGAAGTTATTTTGAAGTAAAGGAGCTGGACAGAAGATTTCAAAGGGCAGCTAGAGAAGACATGATAGAGCATTATAATGGAATGCACAAAGACCTGGAGTTAGACAATCAAAAGGGAAAAAAAGCACTCAACATTTCTCAAACTGAAAGAAAAGAACAGGAAAAAAAAAAATCAAGCCTCGAGTAGCAGTATTGAAGGATACTATGGGCAAAATATTGAATGACACAGGAAGTATCAAAAGAAGAATGGAAGGAATCCACAGAGTCATAGTACCAAAAAGAATTGATCAATGTTCAACCATTTCAGGAGGTAGTTATGATCAAAAACTGCTGGTATATAAGGAGAAGTCCCAGCTGCACTGAAGGAATTGTGAAAAACAAGCTCCAGGAATTGATGGAATACCATCTGAGATATTTCAACAAACAATGCAACACTGTAAGTGCTCAGTCATCAATGCCAAGAAATTTAGAAGACTGTTACCTCACCAACTGACTGGAATAGATCTTTGTTGTGCCCATTCCAAAGGAAGGTGATTCATGACAATGCAGATGTTATCAAACAATATCATGAATATCACACACAAGTAAAATTTTGCTGAAGATAATTTTAAAAAGGTTGCAGCAGTATATCAACAGGAAACAGCCAGAAACTCTAGCTAGATTCAGAAGAGAGTGTGGAACAAAGGATATCATTGATAATATCAGAAGGATCTTGGTTAGAAGCAGAGAATACAGATAGATGTTTACTTGTATTCTATTGCCTATGTAAATATATTTGACGGTGTGGATCATAACAAAGTATGGATAACATTGTGAAGAATGGGAATTCAAGAACACTTAATTATGCTCATGAGGAATCTGTGCATAGACCAAGAGATAGTTATTTGAACAGAACTATGGGATATTATATGGTTTAAAATCAGGAAAGTTGTGGGTCTGGGTTGTATTCTTTCACCATACTTATTTAATCTATACCCCAAACCCAAAACCCACTGCCATCAAGTTGATTCTGACTCACAGCGACCCCCGTTGGGTTTCTAAGGTGGTAAATCTTTACAGAAGTTGATTGCCTAGTCTTCCTTCCACAGAATGGCTAGCGGGTTTGAACCACCAACTTCTGGTTAGCAGTCAAGTGTCTTAGGCACTACACCACCAGAACTCTTTTGTTCAATCTATATGTTGAGCAAGTAATTCAAGAACCTGGAAGAAGAACATGACATCAGGTGAAGAACAATCATCAAGAACTCATGAAGATGACACAACCTTGCTTGCTGAAAGCAAAGAGGACTTGGAGCACTTACTGATGACGAACAGACTACGACCTTCTGTACAGATCACACCTTAACATAAAGAAAACAAAAATCCTTACAACTAGACTAATAAGCAACAGCATGATAAACAGAGGAAAGATTGAAGTGGTCAAGGATTTCATTTCACTTGGCTCCACAGCCAATGCCCAAGGTAGCAACAACTGAGAGATAAAATCATGTATGTACTGGGCAAATCTGCTGTAAAAGACCTCTTTAAGGTGTTCAGAAGCAAAGATGTCACTTTGAAGACCAAGGTGTGCCTGACCCAAGCCGTGGTATTTTCAATTGCCTCATATGCATGCAAAACCTTGCAATGAGTAAGGAAGCCCACAGAACTGATGCCTTTGAATGATGGTGCTGGTAAGGAACATTAAATATACCGTGGACTGCCAGAACAGTGGACACATCTTACTGGGAAGAAGTACAGCCAGAAGGCTCCTTAGAAGTGAGGATGGGGAGGCTTTATGTCATGTAGTTTGGACATATTGTCAGTAGGGGCCAGAGCCCGGAGAAGACATCATGCTTGGTAAAGTAGAGAGTTAGCGAAAAAGAGGAAGACCCTCAGTGAGATGGGCTGACACGGTGGCTGCTGCAATGGACTCCAATGTAGCAATGACTGTGAGGACGGCGCAGGACCTGGCAGTGTCATCCCATTGTGCATAGGGTCACTATGAGTTGGAACCAACGCGATGGCACCTAACAACAGCAATCTTTAGGTATCTGATAGCCACACTTTTCTCCCCTGGAACCGCTGGTGGGTTCGAATGGCTGGCTTTTCAGTTAGCAGCCGGGTGCTAACCACTGCGCCACCCAGCTTCCTCCTTTTGAGGAAGGGCTGCATTTAAACCTTTTCTCTGCAGAATGGCTGATGGTAGAGGCTGAGACGGCTCTGGAGACTGGCAGAGGGTCCGCTTCTGTGCCATCTCTGAGCCCTAATATGTGTGGAATGTCCTTTTGACCACAAGAATGGCTGAGAGGTCTGGTTGAAGGCACCGTTTTGTTTTTCTGAAAACAGAGCAAGCATGCACTTATACACACACACACACACACACTGTAGGTGATGTGCCATCTTTAATGGTGTACAAAGGAGATTAAGATCATGCACTGCTTAAAGTAATTAAGTGTTTTGGTTGAAATCTAAATCTCAAGTAAGAATTTGGTTAATTAGTTAATCAATTAATTTTTTTTTTGTACTTTGCTTTCAGACTGAGGGTTTCAATAATGCAGCCCCTAATGGAAGATCCATTTTATGTAATGTTCCTTGTGTGCAGAAAGATGCTAATTTATTGCATCTCTAGTTGGAATTTTCTCATTTGATCCCCATTCCACCCTGTAAACCAGGAAGACCTTCTTGTGGGGTGCTGTCACATCGATTCCGACTCAAGGTGACCTCATGTGTGCAGCACAAAACTGCTCCATGGGTTTTCAAGGCTGTGAACTTTTGGAAGTGGATCTCCTGGCTTGTCATCTGAGGTGCCTCAGGTGGGTTCACTCCCAACCTCTTGGCTCGCCATCAGGGCTCAGCCCTTTGTATCACTCAGGGATTCCGTACTATGACCTGACATCCAGAAAAACATAAATTCTTAGTTCAGTCATTTCTCCAAAAGGTTTTGTGGTATATATATATATGTACAAAGTACTAGGGAAAAAGAAGGCCGATTTATATTGGACTGTGTGCTGTGATTGAGCCCCAGTCTAGTGCAGAGAACTTTGACAGGGTGGGCTGGAGCACGTTTTCCCAAGTTATGTAGGATTCAAGAGCTTCCACCAAGGGTCAATGCAACACGCTTATTAGCAAAAGGGCAAAAATAACCAGAAAGAAAGAGATTCATCTAGGTGCCAAGCTGGCCAAGGCTCAGACCATTGCTGCTACTTAGAAGTCCAATTTATCAGATTTTGATTTTTAACTTTTGTTTTAGGCTTTTTTTTGTGTCCTGTGCAAAAATATCTTTGCCGATTTCATGGTCTCACAGCTTTTCTCCTCTGTTTCTTCTAGGAGATTTTGTAGCTTTTATGTTTCCTTCTATGATTGATTTCAAATTAATTTTGTTTATGATGTGAGGCAAGGTTTGAGGCTCATTTTTGCCCTATACAGATACCCAGTCATTCCTACACTTTAGTGAAGACTGTGTTTTCCTCACTGTATTACCTTGGCACCTTTGTTAAAAAGCAATTGACCGTATGACCTCTTGGAGAGTGCATGTAGGCTGGGCTGGAGTCTGGTAACATAACCCACTCTTAATGATTCATCTGTGTGGGCAACTGGCATCATCAGATTCTCCAGGGCCTCTTGTGAGCTGACAGGACACTCCAGAGCTTATGGACATTGGTGCAAATTCCTTTTCGGCTTCATCAGGTTATTATTAGGAAGAATAATTTGGAAAAACAAAAAATACGATGACCTGGGAAGTGAATGACTGTCTAAGACACATGTCTGGGAATGGAATTTGGATTTGGGGACCAAAGTATTAGAAATGGAAATGATGGGCTCTTACTTTGAGATGAGATGTGATGGCATTTTGAAAAGAGCAGGGGCTTTGAAATTGGACGAACCAGGGCTCAAATTTCAGCTTGGATGGATGCTCTTCATTTCCCCAGACATACGTTTCACCCTTTTCCATCTTGTTTTGCGTCCAGGGAGGCTGACCTAAGCTTTGCTCTCTTGCTTCCTGTTGGGTTCAGCAAATGCGGGGCATTGGCAGGTCATCAGGAAGTGGGGAGTGGGGTCAGGGTGTTTACATTCTCAGCTCCCTCTCTACTGAGCTGCAGATCTTGGCTTCTCTTGACAGGTGGCTCCCTTCTCCAGCTCTCTCTCTAGGTTCTAGTAACCACCAGCCCTTCATAGCCCTTCATGCCCCTTCATGCCCAAGGATGGTACAAGCTTCCTGTTATTTCTAACCTAATGGGTAGAAGTTTCTTTATTACCCCTTATAGGTTTCTTATCGCCTTGCTAACTCCTTACAATTGTTCCTTCATTAAACTTTCAATGAACCTATTTGAAGGTGTCATCTTTTCTCTGGTGATTAGACCAGACTAGCCACTTACTAGCTTTGAGATTTCCAGCAAGTTGGTCAATCATCTGAGCCTCAGCTTATATCATCTATAAAGTGGGGATGAAAATTTCCCTTGCAAAGATAAGAGATAATATATGTGAACAGCACATAGTAGCTATCTCGTAAGTGGTACCTGCCATCATCACCCAAGTACTGAGGATCATGGTGCACTCAGTAACTATTGAGATAAAATTGTAGAGCTGATTACCACTTATCCAGAAGCATGCAACTGAGGAAAGAAGTCCAGGCAATGAAAGGTCAAAACTAGGTAAAAACCATTGCAGATGGGAATGTAGGAAACATGACATATTATCTCAGATGTCTACCTTCTAGTAACTGTTCTTTGTTGTCATGGAGTTGATTCCAAAGCATGGTGACTCCATGTGCAGAGTAGAATTGTTCCATAGGTTTTCAAGACTGTCATCTTTTGGAAGCAGATCTCTAGTCCTACCTTCCAAAATACCACTGGGGAGGTTTGAACCATCAACCTTTTGGCCAATAGTCTAATGCTTAATTGTTTGCAACACCCAGCCACCTACTAGTTGCTAGACCAAGTGAAATAGAATAATTATAAGATTTTAATACCAAAGGAGTAATACAGCTTTAAGAGTCTCAGAGACTTGACAGAAAGGTCCTCACACCTAAATATGGCAATGGAAGTTGTTCACCTTGTTAGAAAGGAGAAGGCTTTCACAGGGCAGATATAATAATGTTACATAGAACAAGACAAATACCTGAATGGAAATTCATTGAGCTGAGTCAAAGCTTGAGGAAGGTAAAAGCATAAGAGAAGTTGTTATTGACATGGGTGCATCCTGCAGACAACATGGAAGAAATGGATCCCTGAACCGGATTCCAGGTCTGGGAAGGAGGCAGGAAGCAAGTGGCACATGCACTGACTCACGCAGACCCCTTGTGTTAGAGCAGAACTGTGTTGCACAGGGTTTTCAACACTGATTTCTTGGAAGTAGATCTCCAGGCCTTGCTTCCAAGGTGTCTGTGGGTAGATTTGGATGTCCAACCTTTTAGTTAGCAGCTGAGCATGTTACCCTTTTGTACCACCCAGGGTCTCCACAAGGTATATATATTAAAAAAAAAAAAAAGAAAAAGAAACCAAACCCACTGCCGTGGAATTGGTTCTGACTCATCAGACACCTGTGGCATGTCAGAGGAATTGGGAGGAGAGAGGACATAGTAGAAAGTAATTTGCAAGAAGACCCATAGTGACTCCTCCTTGCATTTCTGAGGTGGTATCTCTATGGAAGTAGATTGCCCAACTTTCCTTCGGAGGAGCGGCTGGTGGGTTTGAACCTCCAGCCTTCCAGTTAGCAGTCAACTGCCTTAGGCACGACTCCATCAGAGCTCCTACAAGGTACATAGATGCTAGTATTTTGATTGTTCCCAGCTTGCTTTTGTACCATTATTTGATACCTCAACGGTGTTCCAACCTTACTGATGCTTTCCTTCCTACATGCTCCGGTCTCTTAAACTCAAGCCAACAACTGAGTTTGGTGGGAAAGTGTTTTTAGTTTATTCACTGCCCCCTCAGTAGAGAAGTCAGAGTGAATTCAAGTAAAAGCTCCCCATCTGTTCTTGGAATCTGTTCTCCCCACAGGCCCTCAGCCTCTGCTGTTGTGTCATGCAAGACCTTTTCTTTGAAGCAAATTATTTCCAAGTTATCCTGCAAGTCCTCTTGCAACTTACTTTCTACTCTGTCCTTTACCTTCCCCATTACTCTGACATGCCATATGTGTCCGAATTCTTTTCCCAGGAGACTCCTCAACTCCCATCGTATTCAGTGGATAAAGCTAGAACAAGATGTTGTTGTTGTTGTTGTTATGTGCCATCGAGTCAGCCCTGACTCATAGCGACCCCTCCTTGGGTTTCCGAGGCAGTATCACTATGGAAGTAGGATTGCCCAACCTTCCTTCCGAGGAGTGGCTGGTGGGTTTGAACCACCAGCTTTCTGGTTAGCAGTCAAGTGCTTTAGCCACTATGCTACCAGAGCTCCCAGAACAAGATAGTGCTACCCAATTCCTCACATCAAACCGAAAGAAATCTGAGCTTCTAATCAATCCTTGCTTGCTCTACAGACATTATCTTCTCCTAGAGAGTAGGTGAAGTGATGAGACCTCTCCTCTACACTTAAGTATGATCAGAAAGGAGAGAAGATCTGAGAGAAAGGACTTGTGCTAGCCATGGTGAAAAAAGAAATGCAAAGAAGATAGATCACTTAAAATTCTTAAGCGACAAATGTCTCATGAAAGTTGGGTGGTCCCATGTTGGATGTTTTGTCTATGAAACTGCATACAATCCTCATGAAGAAGGAACAGAGGCAGCATCAGAATCCTATGGCTTCACAGGGAGCTCTGTGTGAGCCCAGATCTTCAAAGGACAGAACCAGAAACCAAAGAATGAGCATAAAGGATGATAATGATTTGTGCAAATGACATCAGAAAAATGAAAGCTCAGGATAAACTGTGACTGTGGACAATGCCTGTTGTTGTTGTTGTTATGTGCCATCGAGTGGGCCCCGACTCATAGCGACCCCTCCTTGGGTTTTCGAGGCAGTATCACTAGAGAAGTAGAATTGCCCAACCTTCCTTCTGAGGAGTGGCTGGTGGGTTTGAACCGCCAGCCTTCTGGTTAGCAGTCACGTGCCTTCGGCACTATGCTACCAGAGCTCCTATAAAGACACAAAATTCTGTTTGGAGCAAGTTAAAGAATTAAAAAAAAGCAAAAACAAATGCCTTGGGTAAATGCTTTCAAAGCTGTTCAAAACTCTTGGCCTTCTGTTTGCTCTGCCAAGAAGAATGACCTTTTGAATGGAAAGGGTGGAACAAACATGAGCATAAAAAAGATAATCAAAGGCCAAACTGGTGAAGAGACTGTGAGTGAGGACAAAGCTTCAAGCCTCCTGGCCCAGGATCAACATATTCCAGGGAACTGAGAGACCTTGCCCATGAGATTACTAGACCACTTTTGGTTATCATGGAGGAGCTGTGAAATGGTGGACATGTCAGAGGACCGGAATCAGTTAAACCTAGTTATGATTTTCTAAAAGAAGAAAGAGTGAGTTATGTGTGGGGATCATAAACTTAAATCTTTGTGGAGACCAGACAGTAACTAACAAGAGTCACGTAGGGCAGTGGAGAGCCTAGTGAGCTGGAGAGGTCATGCCCCCTCCAAGAGGGCAGTTGTTACTGAGCTCCAGTTGGTTGTAGCCATGCCAAGAATTGCTAGAACGTCAACATTTTATGATAAATTATTATTTTTTTATTATTTTCAAATGTGGGTAGCTACTTCAAATCATTCAAAAACATTGTGCAGGCTAAATTAAACAGGTCTGTAGACCAAAATGGCCAACAGGCCATCAGTTTGTGATTTCTGCCTGTGGTTTTGCTGTATTGCAGCTAAGAAGCTAGGATAGGAGACTAAAAGATCACCTGACAAGTGCTTGAAAGGGATTGATGATCCCCAGAAACTATATGGGTTTACTAAGGACAGACATGCCACCCACTAACCTCCCATGCTTCGTTGGTTGTCCATTGGCTTTGGTAGACCTGGAAGCTCTGATTCCAGCAAAAGACTGACAAGGACTGCAATGTGCCCCTTGAGGACTAGATGGAGAAATCCAGATGGAATGTCAGTGCTTCAGGAAGATTCTTAGCTAATTGAAAAACTGCTTGAGGTTTAATTAATTTGCTGATATCAGATTGATATCAGATAAACAAGGCAATATTAACTAGTAGGGCAGTCTGTGCTCTTTTGTCTTTGGCCAGTTGACCAGAGTCAGAAATAAACTCAAGAATTAGCTTACGGTTTGATGCCTGAAGAGTGCAGAGAATGTCAATGCCTTTGTCCCTGGCTCTGTATTTTGGTTGATGTAGGCCAGGGATCAAGGAGCCCTGGTGGGTAACTGCTTAAAATTAAGTGCTCAGCTGCTAACCAAAAGATTGGCTGTTCAATGTCACCAGCCACACTACAGGAGAAATACCTGGTGATCTGGTTTATAAAGATTATAGCCTAGGAAACCCCATGGGGCAGTTCTACACTGTCATATATAGGGTCAATATGAGCTGGAATCGACTCCACAGCACACTACAACAATAACAACAGGCCAGGCAGGGGTCATCAAACGACAGCCTATAGGCCAGGTACAACTGCTGCCAGCCTTTATAATTAAGGTTTTATTGGAATATGTTCACACTCATCCTTTCACATATTGTCTATGGTTGTTTTCATTCTATAACAAGATAATTGAGTGGTTGCGACAGAGACCGTGTGGCCTGCAAAGCATAAAATATTTACTATCAAAATTGCCAACCTTCTGATGTAGGGAAACATCATATTAGTCATCTTAGTGACTTCATTACACTGTTGATTGCTATTGGCTTTGTCAATGTTGGTCAATGAAACACCATGTCTATATCATATAAACTTCTATCAAGCCACATCTTTTTGACTCCTAGATTGAAGCACTTCAAAGAGTAAATCAAAGCACAGGGTATTAAATTATATCCTTGATAGAAATTCAGCCTGTTGCTTTGTAATTTTTTTTTGTCCAGTGCGTTAACAGTGCTTTTCAAATTTGTGTCCATCACATTTCATTTTTGGGATGAGACAGGATGGTCCCTCCTGGTGGAATAAGTCCAGAGGCCTGAGCCCAGATAGCTGCTCAGGGTGGCCAGAGGCAGACCTAACCTGAGGGAAAATTCACCATGAAGCCCAAGAGCAGATTAGGATCAAGGGCAAAGAGGTCCTATCAGTCATCACTGGGATGGTCAAAGGCAGAGTCCAAAGCAAGAGACAGAACAAGAGTCCACAGGATGAGGGAATGCAGAAGGAGGACTGGCAGTGAGGTCAACAGGAAAGTGAGGCGAGAAAGCCTGGGTTCTGTCTGTGAAGGAGATGAGGGTGCCCAGAGCTCTCCTTTCCGGGTCCCTACAATGGGAGCATGGGAAGACTGACTAGCCTGGAGCAGACAGGAGCAAGTTCAGTTACACAGATAACTGTTTATGTACTGTTTAGGGCTTCACTTAGAACATCTCCTAGGTAGTATTGGATGACACTAGGAAATCCTGAATTTTAATTTTTAAAACAAAAACTTTCAAAGCAGGTAAACAGAAACACTACCACACCACACACTTAAGAAACTGTATTTAAAAGCAAAATAATAAAGAAAAGTAGATGCAATTATGTACATCTGGTGGTATAGTGAATGAAAGGAGCTCTGGTGGTGTAGTGCCAAAGGCATTTGACTGCTAACCAGAAAATTGGCAGTTCAAACCCACTAGCCATTCTGTGGAAGGAAGACTAGGCAATCTACTTCCGTAAAGATTTACTGCCTTAGAAACCC
>NW_006921854.1:3588717-3620674 GCF_000298275.1 Orycteropus afer afer
ATACCACTATGGAAGTAGATTGCCCAACCTTCCTTCCAAGGAGTGGCTGGTGGGTTTGAACCAACAGTCTTCTGATTAGTAGTCAAGTGCCTTAGGCACTATGCTACCAGAGCCTATATATATATATATTTCCCCCCCCCCCCATATGCTTCTCAGAGTCTAACTGGTAATTCTGCTGGCTGGATGTCTGACTGCCATGGTATATTTTTATTGCTTATTAATTAATATCATCTTTTCCATTTGAGTCTTTGAAGAGAAAAATTTAATTCTTTCTACCACTTAATATACTTTAGTATTGACAGTTTCAGGGGCCAGGACCCAGATTTTTGGCTCTTGGTAGAAGGATCA
This sequence comes from Orycteropus afer afer, assembly GCF_000298275.1. Taxonomy (NCBI): domain Eukaryota; kingdom Metazoa; phylum Chordata; class Mammalia; order Tubulidentata; family Orycteropodidae; genus Orycteropus; species Orycteropus afer. The sequence continues at coordinate 3,589,066 of NW_006921854.1, forward strand.
TGGCTAGTGTTCCTCTGTTCCTCACAGCTGTGACTGGCACATGGAAAAACATAAAAGGAGAAAGTGTCCCTTCTCTGGTGGCATGCCTGAAAAGCTTAGTTTTTAGAAACCATCTCCTAGTCTTGCCTGCCTTCTTGCTACTGAAGAAATCCCTAGGGTTTTAGAATTCCTTCTTCCCAGAGTTCTCTTTTTTTCTTGTTTCTTCCACACAGCTTGACCGAAGCCCAGAGAGATTACTACCACATGCATTCCACATTTTCTGGCATGAAATCTGGTAATTTTCTTTGCCCTGATGAGGAAGGGCTTTCCAGTGCCTAAAAAGTACCTGCAATTCTTAAGTGGTCTCACACTCCCTGATCTCAAAACTTACTATACAAGTATACAGTGCAGGAGATCCCGGATAGAGTGGGAGCACAATGTGGAACAAAACTCAAAATCATTCAAATAAAATAAAATAAAAGACCAAGTCTGCTGTCCAATAGAGCCTGATGAGACCCCTGAGACTATGGCCCCTAGTGGCCCTTCAGGTCTGGAACTAATCTCACTCCGTGGCTTCCAGCCAAACAATAGGTAGGCACATGAGGTGAACATTTGCATCAGGTAGATATACTCCTGGGAGACATCAATGGTGGGAGAACAGAAGGGCAGTGTTTGCACATGGAGGGAGCTGAGGGGGGGAAGGGGGGACAGGAGTGCAAGGGAGGGAAGGGCACAGGGAAGAGGTAAGTATGGGGAGGAAGTGGACGGAGAGCTGTTACATTGTGGGGAACTGCAGTCAATGTCATGAAACAAAATGTATACGAACTCCTGTATGGAAAATGAATTTGCTCTGTAAACTTTCACCCAAATCACAATAAAAATTAAAAAACAACTTACTATAAAGCCACAGTAGTCAAAACAGTCTGGTATTGGTACAATGACAGACATGTAGACCAGTGTAACAGAATTGAGAACCCAGAATCAGATCCATCTACCCATGGTCAGCTGATCTTTGACAAGGAGCCAAAATTCATTAAATGGGGAAAAGATAGCCTCTTTAACAATTCTCACTGCCGTGGAGTTGATTGGACTCAGTGTCCCCTCCTTGGGTTTCCGGTGCGGTATCTCTACAAAAGGAGCTGTACAGAAGTGGGCAATCCACTCCCATAGAAATATCACCTTGGAAACCCAAGGAGGGGTTGCTATGAGTGCAATTCAACTCAAGGGCAGTGAGTTTGCTTTTTTGTTATCTCTACAGAAGTAGATTACCCAATCTTCCTTCCAAGGAGTGGCTGGTGGGTTTGAACCACCAGCCTTCTGGTTAGCAGTCAAATGCCTTAGGCACCACACCACCACCGCATATCCATTTGCATAAAAATGAAAGAAGATCTGTACTTCACACTATACACAAAAACTGACTCTAAATGGGTCAAAGCCTTAAATTTAAAACATCAAAATATGAAGTTCATCAAAGGAAAAAATAGAGACAAAGATAGGGTCCCTAATATATGGCATTAATAGACTACCAAATGTAAGTAAAAATGCACAAACAGCAGAAGATTAACTAGATAATTGGGACTTTCTAAAAATTACATTCTTATGCTCATCAAAAGACTTCTCCAAATAAGTAAAAAGAGAACCCACAGATTGGGAAAAAAATATTCGGCAATGACACATCCAACAAGGGAATTATCTTTAAAATTTATAGGAAACTCCAATAATTCAACCTCAAAAAGACAAACAATCCAATTAAAAAATCGGTAGAGGACATGAACAGACACTTCACCAAAGATATTCAGATGGCCAACAGACGCATGAAGAAATGCTTGGGATCATCAGCCATTACAGAGATGCAAATCAAAACAATTTACCATCTCACTGCAGCAATAATCCTGAAGTGCAACAAGAGAGAAAATAATACATGCTGGTGAAGGTGTGGAGAGAACTCACACACTGCTAGTCAGACTGTAAAATGGTGCAACCACTGTGGAAAACAGTATGACCCTTCCTTAAAAAGTTAGAGTAGAAATACCACCTGATCCAGCAATCCTGCTGCTAGGTATATATCCTAAAGAAGTGAGAGCTGGGGAAAGAATAGATAAATTCAGATTGCTACTTGTAAGTTAATCTGTACACTACCCAAGATTTATTTTAATGACAATATCTTTTTATTTTATGTAAATACATGAATGTGTTTAGAATGTTTTTTTGTAGGTTTAGAGTGAGAATGAATGTCTTCCTGCAATTACACCCTGAGAGATCATTCTTTATATTTTAAAAAGCAAAGAACAAACACTTAAACAGAAATCATCAAGGGCTTAAATCAAATCACAGAATGTGGCTTTCACATAGCAATCAGTTGCTGTTGAATGTGACATTCGTGCTGAAGCTGTTGGTTAAAGATCAGAATTTCAGAGGAGACCTGGGCTTGAGTCTTGGCCCCATCACTTGGGAGCTATGGACCCTTGAGTGACTTCACTTTTCTAAGCCTCAGCTGCTTCTTCCACAAGGTAAGGATAATGTTAGCTGCCATGCGGTGGCCCTGAAGCATGGTAAGCTTATGGACACAGGATGAAGTGCTTCCCTTCATTCACCGTCTTCATAATTGCTGATACGTTCAAGTCTGTTGTTGGGGCTGCTGTGTTCTTCCTTCTCATTGAGGACTGCTTTCCCTCTTTCTGCTGACCCCCTACTTGACCAAAAACAGTGCTTTTCTAACAATTGATCTTTCCTAAGGACAGGTCCAAGGTAAACAGCCAAAGTCTTGCCAATCTCACATCTAAGCAGCATTCTGATTATATTTTTCTAAGACTGATTTGTTTATTCTTCTGGAAATCCACAGTATATTCAGTATTCTTCCCCCATACCAGTTTGAATGCATCAGTTTTTCTTCTATCTTCCTGTTTTCGTTATACCTTAGTCACAAACTTGTGGGATGACAAGGCAAAGAACACCTGAAGCACCCAACATAGTGCCCGGGACATAGATGATGCCCAATAATGGTAGAATCATAGCTATAACTTTGTTCATTATTAATATGGCTTTAATGCACTGTCCTGGAAAAACAAACAAACATGGGTTGACCTCTCTCTGGTGTAAAGAGTTGACTCATTCCTAATCTCTGACTGTCTTTTGAAATCTGGTCCTATCTGTTTATGGTTAGATTTTAAAAGCTCTGTGTGTAGAGTGTTCAAAGTATCAGGCTGATTCTAGTGCGACCTACTGTTGATACCTGTCGAGGTGGTAGCTACACAGACCTGCCCAGCTAGCTACTCGAGGGTAATATTAATTCTCAGATGCCCTCACGGACACCTCCAGAGCAGATGTTTCTGATTGCTGCTGCCTAGGCTCTGCTAATGGAGGTTTATAAAGGCCTTTGCGATTCCTATGGTAACCCAGGAGAAAGACTGTTGCCATGGGGACTAGTCAAGCCTATATAAACCTTCCACCTCCATCAGACAGATGAGAACGATGTAAGAATGAATCCTTTACTAGTTCACCTTCTGAAATTGCTAACAATTATCTCTGTTTTTAGAAAGGGATTCATCATTTCTTTCAGGAGAAAACTCATTCACATTTTCAGCTTTCAATAAGTCTTATTCCAAAGTTTGCTTGATGATCTTGGTGTCAACTAAAGTCATCCAGAGAGTGAAATGACTAGTGACCAAACCATTTCCAGTTTTCCACAGTGTTACTAGCCACTGAATAATGTTTCTCACAAGCATATAAATTTCTGATTATTTTAAAAGAACAGTATGTTCTTTGAAATGAATTAACGCTAAATGTATGCTTCATAACGTACTTCCACATTGTTCTCCAATTGACTGAAAGAGAATCTGAGCTACTTGAAAGTAGGTTCTGTGTTTTATTCATCTCTGTATCCCCAGCATTTAGTCCATTGTGGGGCAATATTAAGGGCTCAGTAAGTGAATGAATGAATGCATCAATGTACTACATCCTCATATTGATGACGGCATATCGATGATGGCAAAGATAGTGAGTTTTGGAGTTCAAGTATGTACTAAATAAGAACCACTTCTAAAATGGCCTTTTTGTTCATACTTACATTCATTCACTTATTAAAAGACAATTTATTGAGGATCTACCAGTTTTATTCATTCAAAGATAGCACTGTTTCTGCTTAAAAGTTCACTCCAAAAATATTAATGGAACTCCTCTTCAGAGATATAATATTGAACAGGATAAGGCTCCGATCTGTAGGCAGAGACAGGTACACTCCCACCAGAGTCAGAAGGAGATTAGTGTTAGAATAGAGGCATAGCCACCGAGATTATATTTAATTCTGACTGGGCCTCCTAGAAAGAGAAGATGAAGTTTGAGCTGGGCTTGATTGATGAGTAGGCAGGCATTCCCCAAGCAGTGAAGACAGGCAAGGGGTAGGAGTATGTGGAAGGAGGAAGTTAGAAATTGTAGGGTCCTGATGGAGGAATAGGAGTTACACAGTCAGGCAGGGCAAGAGAGGTGGAAGTGTGTAGAGAGGAGGAGGTGGGGCATTTCAGGCAGTGGAAGAACATGGCACTTTGAGGGAATGGTAAGAATTCTATGGAATGTAGGTTTTCTGAGAGCTGAAGCAAGAGTCTGACTTGTGCTCAGATTATTATGAGCCTGACATGCTACGCTTGCCCGAATTTTCTTCTTGGGCGTCTTGGTTCTCTGGTGCTGCTATAACCGAAATACAATGAGTGGATGGCTTAACAAACAGGAATTTATTCACTTACAGTTTAGAAGCTAGAAGTCCAAGTTCAGAGCACCAGCTCTAGGGGCACGGTGTTGGCTCTGCCTCTCATTCCAGGCCCACTGGAGCCAGAGGCTTCCTCTAACTCACACAGCAGCTGGTTGTTGAGGCTGATGAACCCAGGGTGAATAGATGAAATGGCGCAATCCCAAGATTATCAGGCAACATGGCAGGCTGCAGGTTCAAGTCCAGGGAATGGAAATGAAGACTTGGCCAAATGCAGAATCCAGATGTGCCAAAAGCTAGAGACCTTTCCTAAAGCTTCTCCTTATATACTGGAAGCAGACCATACCCCGAAGGCTGCTCATAGCCGGAGATTCTACCACGGAGGTGGTTACAATCTCATCACAGGGAATAACTACATCCAGCTGCCCAGTCACTCAAAACCACGGCCCAGCCAAGTGGACACACAACCTTAACTACCACGCTAGGCAAGAGATGTACCTAGAGTCTGGGCCTGGTATGGGGTAATTTGAGTTGAGGTTGGGAGAAGGGCTGTCCCCAGAAGTGTAGTGTGGAAGGAAGGCTCCATAGAGTGTTTCCAGGATCTGATATTTCCTATAGAAACCTTTTCACTTGTAAAAAAAATCTTTTCTGTGTAAAATAACTTCAAACTTATTGAATTTATTAAAGTATGGTACAAAGAATTCCCATATACCCTCACCCAGATTCCCCAAATAGTAACATTACAGCACATTTGCCTTTCTTTCTCTGTATTTTTATACACTATTTGAGAGTAAATTGCAGACACAAGGCCCCAATATTCCTTAATATTTAATGTGCATTTTCCAAAGAACAAGAATATTCTCCTAACTAGCCACAGTATAACCATCAAAATCCATAGACTCTGTGGAAAACCTGCCAGTAGCCCTAATAACATCCTTTCCAGGCCCAGGCTCCAAGCCAGGATCGTGTGTTGCATTTACTTGTCGTTTTAGTCGGGAACTGCTCTTTGCTTTTTGCCTTTCTTTCACGGATTTGATGTACCAATGCCTTTGTAAAATGTCTCTCAATTTGAATTTGCATGATATTTCCCAATGACTGGATTCAGGTTATGTATATTTGTCAGGAACCGTGGAAGTGATTCTGTCTCCTTCTCAGTGCATCGTATCAGAAGGCACGTAATGTGAGGTAGTCTCATTAGTGGGGATGTTCATGTTTATCACTTGGTTAAGGTGACATCTACTAGTTTTATCCACTGTGTGTTTAATTCATAACTGTTTTATATTTAGTAATAAATAAGCATTTTCTATTTACTAATTATAAAGTAGTTTAGGTAAATCTTTTCCTCATTAAATTTTAACCCATTAATGTTAGCATACATTGATAATTTGCCTGACTCAATTACTATGATGGTTGCTAAATGACAATTTTCTAATGGTACCATTCATTCTTATCTATTGGTTGGTATTCTGTTTTAAGGTAGAGCTTTCCCATCTCCTCCATTTATTTTTTTTAATTCATTCATTCATTTGCATCATTATGGATTTGTGGATTTTAATTTTATTCAATGAGTTATAATCTGTTGTTATAATTATTTTGATGTGCAAATTTCCCCCAATCTGACCAAGGGGAGCCTTTAAAGTTGACTTTGTGTCCTGGCAAGTTCCATGATTTTTGAGCGCTGTCTTACTTTTAGGAGCCATGAGATGTCCCTATCTCTTCTTGTACTTTTGTTTTCTCAGTCCTGGTGGCTGAGATCAGCCATCTCTCTGTCTCTGGTTCCTTTTAGTGATGAATGGTATTTTAGTTCACTTATCAGTTTTCTCACTCACAAAGCTGTGCACCCTGGCAAGGGTGAAATTTGCTCAGAATGGGTACCCTTTTCTATCTCATACAAAGACACTATATGGGCCGGTAGTAGTTACATAAAGGGGATCAAGCAAATAATTAGCCATATTGAGGATAATCTAAAGTAACCCTACCAATCTCAGAGTCTGTGCTGTTAACCATTATTCTATAATTCTTCTTTCAATGCAATTAAAATTAGTGTGTGGCATTGATAAAATTGCACAAATAAATAAACCAAGATATGAATGCTAGATGTGAACATCACTACTGATATGTTGTTGTTTATAGACTCTCTTTGTGAAAAGAGCTAGAAAATTGTGTATATATGCACACATACATACATACAAAAAGAAAAAAAAAAACACAAACTCACTGCCATTGAATCAATCCCGACTCATAGCGACCCCTCCTTGGGTTTCCGAGGAGGTGTCACTACACAAGTAAATTGCCCAATCTTCCTTCCAAGAAATGGCTAGTGGGTTTGAACCACCAGCTTTGTGGTTAGCAATCAAATCCTTAGACACTATACCACCAGAGCTCCCACATACATACATAGACATCCATAAATACCTATCTATATTTGAAACCATGAGTTCACATTGGGACATCTAGTTCCAATCCAATGCCCCTTTCTATATTTGAAACTCCTGCCTCTGTCAGTGAGAAATCTGGCTCCATTATCCTCCATGTACTTAATAGCCTTTTGTATGTAACCTCTAGTATTCCATCTAGTATCTTTGTATGAAATAGAAAAATATGCCCCTTCTGAGTAAATTCTACCTGGTGCCAGAGCACATGGCTTTGTGAGTGAGAGTAGTTTGGATTTCAGGCCCTACTGGCATGCTTAGCTGGTTGCCCTTGTGCAGAGAACATCTGTCGTAATCTTTAGCCTTGCCCATTTCAGAGTCTGTACTCTTAATCATTATCTCACAATTCTTCTCCCAGCATAATTAATATTAATATGTGACACTGACCAAATGGCACAAATGAAAAGCAATTTGGGTCCAATAAACCCATTTCCTTTTTCTTTTTGCCTAACCATCTTGTGTGTGGCTTCTCCAAAGTTAATCATATTCTTAGAAATAGTGAGGGGAAGGAAAATTTGAATGTGTTACCCTGCTTGGTAAGTCCTGGTGTTGCTGCAGCTTGCACTCTGTATGCCTTTGGGCTAAGAAAGTTTAGAACAGATGAAGTTAGGGGAAAGCTCTGAAGGATGAAAGGAGTAGCACCAAAGTTGGGGAGATGTGACATATGAGGAAAGAGAGAAATGGGCCCCTCTGGGAATCTATACAAAGAGGCCCAGGGGCCCTGATTGCCCCAGAAAGAATTTCAAGGGGATGCTGCAATTCCTTAGTTTCCTTCTTTCCTGACTTTCTCATAAGCACTCAAATAAGGAGGAAGAAACTATTTATGGTCCAACTTGAAGGTCATTGACTTTATGAACTCTTCCCCAGTGTCTATTACTGCATCCATCCTTCCAGCCCCAGCTCTCAATCCTGTCTGAAATCTGGGTGTGGGGTGGCATGAGCCTGAATAGGGTTCTAGGTCTTCCAGAATCAGAGAAGGTGCAAGGACAACAATAACCACAGTAACATGCATTGGGCACTTACTGTGTGCTCCACAGGTTTTTCTTGTATTGATTCACTTACCTCACAACTGCACTAGGAGGAAGGTACCGTTGCCATCATTCCTATTTTTAGATGAGGAAATAGACTCAGAGAAGTTGAGTAACTTGCAGGGGTCACATGGTGATTGAGTGGCAGAGCCAGGGAGCACACCGAGGGAGCTTGCTCCTGGGACCCTAATCAGTGCATGATGGGCCTCTGAGGGTGGGCAGAGGAAGCTAAGGCTCCCTATGGCCACCTTTCCTCCAGGAGGTCCTGATTGTCTCAGAGCAAAGTCTGCTTTCACAGGCTGGCCAGGCACCGCTGTGGGTGTTTGGAGGACCTGAGCCAAGTGGCAGGAGAGTGTTTGTGATGACAGACCAAGGGGGAGAAAGAGACATGTGGCTACTTTTTAAAAAGAGACCCTTTAAGTAATTGTTTAATATTTATTCTGTGAGTATGGGGAGAAATGGGTTTTCTAGTAATAAAAATGGTATAATTCTTTATATTTAAAAAAAAGATTTATTACATCTATTAAGCATATCGTAACACTTCAACTTATTCAGAATTTCCTAGGAATTGTGATCTTTCAGAATCAGATAGGTTTGGGGGAGATAGGTATTTTAAGAGGGTTTAAAATTTAGATATTAAAAATAAACCAGCGATTCCCAGTGAACAATGCTACTCTATCTATCACTTGGTTTTAAAATATTAGCTGGCTGGTCTCAGCATTGATGTCTCCAGAAGTTGTCTTGTACCATTTGCTCCTACAAAGGACTGAAGTGTTCTTGTTCGTTGCTGTGAGTCCATTCAGACTTACTCATCTGGAATTGGTTAGTGCCAGCTCAGAATACTGTTAAAATTTCTACTCCACTGTGCTATGCTCATTTCAACAAGTCCATTTTCTATTTTTCCAATTATTGAAATGAGTTGTATGAAAGCCTGGGTTTACTGGCATCATCTTTCTCTTCATGCCAGTGATGTTTTATCATCCTTTACAGATTAGTACCCCAAGCAACTAGAGCTAAAACAAGTCATAGGAGGATGTAAAAAGCCTCAATGCTAACTAATCTCTTCCAATAACCTGTCAAAGTCTGAATCTTCTCCTTGGAGATGTTTAGCAAGTCCGGCAACCTCAGTGGGGTAGTGGGCAGCGACATGAAACCCTGGGTGGGAGACTGCACTTGTTGCCGCCTTACGTCCCCCTAAACATTAGAGTTTGCGAGTTTATGACTTCGTATCTGGACCCTCCAGCACCAGAAGAAAGTGCTTCAGGGCAATTTCAGACCCCGATTCAGTTGATGAAGTGCACTGATTTGTGGATGAACCTAAACAATGGAGATAAGGAGATAAACAAAGTGGCTCCGTTTTCAGGAAGGTCACAGCCTGCTTGGAAAACATGGGAGTGCCAAAGGCAAAAGCAGGGTTAGAAGCACCTTCCCAAGCAGTTGATGGAGGAAGACTGGTCTTGTTTAAAGATACCCTGTAATTCTCCTTGAGACCTGCTCTCTCCATCCGTCCTCATTATCATCCTCGGCAGCGTTGTCAGCCCCACCCCGCCCTCCTCACCACCACCAGCGCCATCCCCAGAATCAGCAGCCCCACCCCGCCCTCCTCACCACCACCAGCGCCATCCCCAGAATCAGCAGCTACCGAGATTTAGAAGCTCCCACTCACACCATGGCCTGGGCTTGCTTCCTTAGGTTTTCAGTACCTGGAGATTATTCTTTCTTTTTTGAACCTAGCTATGCATTTTTAAGTGTTTATGTATGTATTTCCCAACACACCTGTCCATGCTGGGAGTGTGGAGAACAATCTATTAATGCCAACTCAGTCTGGCAGAATTCTGGCAACCTCCCATAGAAATTTATGTATTCATTCAACAAATGTTTAGTGATTGCCGATTATGTGGCAGGCAGTACTCTAGGTTCTGGGTATAAAACAGACAACCATCTTGCCTTCAGAAAGCTTAGATTCCTGCAGAAACTTATGTAAGACAGCCCATGTGCCAGCAGACTATGCTAAGATTATACATGTGTTAACTTACTGAATCATCACCATCACCCTGTGAGAGGTCATTATTACCTCCATTACACAGATGAGGAAACTGAGGCATACAGAGGTTAAGAAACTTGCCCAAGGTCACACAGGTAGTGAGTAGCATGGCTAGGATTCAAAACCAGGCGGTGTGGTTTTTATGTTCATGTTTTAACCACAATGCTATACAGCCTCTCTGGATGCGCATTCATGCCTAGTGTATAATGGGTTCTTGATAATTACTTTGGTGGTGTAGTGTGTAAAGCATTTAACTGCTAATCAGAAGGCTGGCAGTTCAAACCCATCAGCCACTCCTCGGAAGGAAGACTGGGTAATCTACTTCCACAGAGATACCGCCACAGAAACCCAAGGAGGGGTAGCTATGGGTTGGAACCGACTCGACAGCAGTGAGTGTTTTGAAGTGAAAGGAAGGAATGAATGATCAAGCTCTTCTTTGTAATCTGTTGTTTGTTTATCCTTCATTACATTCTGGGCTCCTTGAAAATAAGAACAATCAACGTCTTCTTCAGCCTTGTATCTGTAGTACCCAGTGCAGGGCCTGCACAAAGTACCTGCTCAGTAAAATGTACAAGATTGGAATGAATGAACTTCCGAAAAGTTCCTGGAATGCTAATGATTCTCAACTGCAGCATGTGTAAGAGTCACCTACATTTTGGGAAGATGAAGACTCTGGGGTTGCACCCTCAAGTCTCTGACTCTCCCTTTTCTAATAGGCACCACAGGTGAGTCTGGGGCTGGTATTCTGAGCACCACCTTCTGACTACCCTCCATGGGAGTGGTCAGTGAATAACTGAGAGCCATGGGCACTGTGATTGCCAAGGGGTCACTGAGGTCATGGTAGTTTGAAAGTTTTGAAGGCTCATTTTTCAAAACCCTTGGAAATCAGCAAGGAGTGATTTACTTCCTGGGGAACCCCAGAAGATGCCTTCTGTGCTTAGAATGACCCAGACCTGTGGAGTCTCAAGGTCACCATCGCAGATTTAATGTTTCAGAGACTGTTGTAAAGAACCATCCAACATCACTGATGAAGGCACTTGCCGGTTTCTTTGGATGCATCACTAATAAATGATGGTTGGAGCAGCAGTATTGGTTTTAGGAAGGCTTAGTATAGATATTTACACTAAAACTTTGTAGACACCAGATGTTAAGAAAGTGGAAGGCTGTTGTTCTGGGTACCTAGTGCTGCTCTGGTAAGAATATACCACAAATGGGATGGCCTTAACAAGCAGGAGTTTATTCTCTTACAGTTTGGAGGCTTTAAGACCAACTTCAAAGTGCCAGGCTCTAAGGGCTGGGTGAAAGCCCCTCAGCCTTGGGCTTCAGCTCTGCCTCCTGCTCCTGGCCCACTGAAGCTAGAGGCTTCTCTTCACTCAGACAGCTGCTGGCTGCTGAGTCTGACAAACCCAAGGCTGACAAGTAAAAAGGCACAGTCCCAATGTTACCAAATCACATGGCAGGCCATTCATTCAAGTCCATTGTAAGTCCCAATGTTGGCAGAGCGTGGCAGGCTGCTGAACAACAACACGGCTACATGCAGGGTTCAAGGTGCCATAAGCTAGAGACCATTCCCAAGGCTTCTCCTTATACACAGGAAGCAGACCACATCCCAAAGGCAGCTACTCAGCTGCATGTGGTAGATTCTACCATGGAGTTGATCACCAGTCTCATCATGGGGAATACTACATCCAGCTGCCCAGACACTCAACCAGGCCTAGCCAAGTTGACACACAAACCGAACTACCACAGCTGTTATAGATGAACACTGGATAAAGACTACTTCCTGTCATCTGGTCCCCAGTGTTTTCATCTGCTAAATGAGAAGGTTGGATTAGATGATCTCTGGTAGCATAGTGGCTAAAAGCACTTGACTGCTAACCAGAAGGCTGGCGGTTCAAACCCTCCAGCCACTCCTCGGAAGGAAGGTTGGGCAATCCTACTTCTGTAGTGATACTGCCTCGGAAACCCAAGGTGGGGTCGCTATGAGTCGGGGCCGACTCGACGGCACATAACAACAACAAAGGTATTTCCATATATTTGTTATAATATCTATAGGCTATTGCATGCCTACTATGTGCCAAGCACTATTTTGGGACTCTGCCGTTATTATTTCTAACAGCTAATTCTCAGAATAGCATAACAATATAATTCACACTTCATAAACAAACAGCAGAGAGTTGTTTTTTTTTCAGTTAAACAAACAAAACAAAACTAATTCACTGCCATCAAGTCCGTTCCAACTCGTAGAGACCCCCATTGAGTTTCCAAGGCTGTAAATCTTTATGGAAGCAGACTGCCTCCTCTCTCTTCCACAGACTGGCTGGTGGGTTTGAGCCACTAACCTTTTGGTTAGCAACTGAATACTTTAAAAACTACACCACCAGAGCTCCTTATATTTCATAAAGATGTGTTAACTGTTTATTCATTTAGATCTATTAATGGTTTACTGTGTGCCAGGCACTCGGTACCTTGTCAGGCATTAGGACATAAGTTGCTCAAGGACTGAAACCAGGAAATGGTAGAATGTGGAGTTAACTCCTGGTATGTTAAATTTTGACCTCTTTCTCCTACCCCTCACACACTTCCTCTAAGATCACCATTCTATAAAATTTATGAGAAGATGCATTTTTTTTTTCTCCTAATTTTTGTATCAGTCACTCTCCTGGCTACACATTAGAATCACCCAGGACCCTCCTCAAACCAATTAAATAGGAATCTCTGGGTGGTGGGGGCCGAGGATAAATCAATATTTTGAAAAACAATTCCCAGGTAATTCAAATGTGCTGCCAGCATTGAAAACTCAATCTGTAGATTCTAATTTTTAAATTTAATTATGTCTTGTCACGTAGTTTTAAATATTTGTGAGTTTTAAAATGATTGTAATTTTATTTGCATTATTTTTCTTTCCTTGTTTTGAAAATCTCTCAAGATTCAACATTGATCACTCTTCTCAGAATGGGAAGTGAGGTTGGTGGTACTGAGATGGTATTTGACAAGATGTCTGCTTTCCAGTCGCTCAGTGTCTAGCTGGGAGCTTGCTTGCAGCCTTGCTGACTTTTTGTCTTGTCTCAAGTCATATCTGGGCCTTTCTTAGCCTATTAAATTGCTCAAGCCCTTGATGGGTGGAGATTACTGACAACACACTTTGGCTTCATAGAAGGGTAAGAAGATGTCCCATGTAGAAAGAGTAAACCCAGTGAATGGTGGTGTTGAGAACGGACATGGTATTTTGGAAGGAAGATGGACATGACTAGAAGTAAAATTCATGTTGGAAGATAGTGAGAGGTAACATGAGATCAGTCAAAGCCAGATTCTGGAGGATCTTGGAAGTCAGGCAAGGCACTTGGAATTGTTGGGACATGTGGTAGCATTGGCTGCACCAGGTGAGCAGTCAACTAGACAGGAACAACATCAGGAAAAGGAGGCAGAAAAGTGAGTCTAAAATATATTTTTAGGGGAGAAACTGCAAGCTTTGGAGAGATTAAATTTGAGGACTGTAAGAAGGAGAAGAAGCTTCTTTCACAACTATGGAATATTCTAGGGATGAAGTGGTTATCTCTTCAAAGGAGGTAGTGGTATGAGGAAGATAGAGACCTACAATATTGATATGTACTTGCTTTGTGTTTGATAGCATGGAGGAGAAAACCCAAAATATCAATGACTTCAAAAAACCCTAAGTGTATATTTCTGTCACAAAAAAAGAAAAAAGTTTGGAAATGAGCAGCCCAGGAATAATGTAACCCTTATTCACATCAACCTCAGTGTGGCCAACACCCAACTCATTTTCCTACCTACTTTTGTCCTTTGTCTTTCATTCAATTATTAAAATGAAAATTGTTAATTTTCATTCAATTCTCTTTCATACAATTTCATTCAGTTGTACCTCTGGCTTCTTCCTTCTTGATTCCTTGCAACCAGACAGGAGAAAATGCAATTGTCCACCTGCAATGTGTCTTTGACTATCTCCCTCAGTCTGTCCCTCCTGCCCTGGCCCTGGCCTCAACTCTCTCCTTTGGACTTTCACCACAGCCTTCTCAGTCTTGCAGTCTCCTTTCTAACCCTGCTTTCTCCTGGCTGCCAAGCTGGCCTTTGTAAAGACCTCTTCACTCACATCTCACAACCTTTGATGATTTCCTATTGCTAGTTCAAATTCTTAGGAGCTCTGGTAGCATAGTGCCTAAGGCACTTGACTGCTCACCAGAAGGCTGGTGGTTCAAACCCATAAGCCACTCCTCGGAAGAAAGGTTGGCCAATCCTACTTCCGTAGTGATATTGCCTTGGAAACCCAAGGAGGGGTCGCTATGAGTTGGGGCCGACTCGACGGCAAACAGCAACAACAGTTCAAATTCTTAAGCTTGACATTCAAGGATCTAGGTCAACAAACAAATCTTATCACTTTAAAAAAATATTAATTTTATCTTAATGCCTTCATTTTAATCTCATCTAATTTTCAAACACTTTAAGAAACATAATTTTGGGTAAATTTCTCTTTAGGAGGATTAAAGACTGGCAGAAACTACTTTGGTCGAAGTGTTTTCACATTCAAGGTCAAATAAGAAGGTGTTTACAAGCTACTTTTCCAAATATAGTCCGATTTTGTCTTGCTAGATGGGGACTATTTTTCTAGCTTACCAAAGATCCATGAGGCTTTAATTTATTTTATTTTATTTTTTTTACCAAAGATCCATGAGTTTTTTGGATTTTCCTCTCAGTGACCACAAATCAGCTACCCGGCAAAAAAGGAAGTGGCAATCTGATACTATCACATACCTGGTCTGTGTTGTTTATCATATAAACCACATGGCCCTCCTATACTGATGTTCTCGTAGAGATCTCTTTCTAACCAATGACCAGCACCTACTCTTTTTGTGTGCCAAGCCCTGAAATAGGCTGCACAGCCTTTGCCTCATGGAACTCAGAGTCTAGTGGGCAGACAAGGACTTTACCAATAAGGACCAAAGGAGAACTGGACGAGCATAAGCAGACAACGTGTTGTAGAGGTGAGGTTCTGGGTGCTTTGGCAGGAAGAGTGGAGAAGCTCACTGACACCAGGAAGTAAAGGTGAAGCGATGACCTGTCAGAGGAGTGGGGACGGGGCTGGGAATGACTCTGAGGGTGGGTCCAAGTGTGATGGCAAAGCAAGGAAAGGAAACCATAACAAAAGTTTTGTTTTACTTCCTTAGTTATAACTTTAACTTCTTCCAAGGACATCTTGGAAAAAAGAGAAAATCTTATTTTTGCCTCCATTCATTTGAAACTGGGCTGAGTGAGGAAGTGGCATTTAATGTGAAAGAATAATCTCCAAAATCATCCCTCCCTGGAGTCAATGCCTTTGGTTCCACTTGTGAGGCATGTCCACTTGGGAAGGTTCTCAGAAACATGGGAAGCCACCTCCTTCCCCTGCTGAGCTGGAACTCCCCCTGCTTAGCAGCTATAAGTGTGGATTTCAGGAAGGTCAATGTGGGGGGGCTGTTGCAGTGAATAAGCAGTCATTCTACCCACCCCCACCCCCGTCTGAATGCCCACAGCCCACCTGGGCGTTTCCTGGCTGTAAGACCAGCCTGGAGCACACCTTTGCCTCCTGAGGTCAAAGTCATCTTAGAAAATCATGATGTGGACAGACACCAGACGTAATCAATCTGACAACTCTTAAAAGAAGTCTCAATTCTTTTCCTCATTAACCCCGTGGACACAATTTCCTTATCTGTAACTTGGGCATGAAAATGCTTACTTCCTAAGATTAGTTCTTCGAATTTTCCAGATTTTGCATTTATAGCTGTAGCGGCAGGACCCAGAGAATTCAGCTATTTATGCCAAGTTACACAGCGGGGATCAGGGATGGAATCTAGGTCTTCTGACCCTAATCAAGTGGTTTCTCCACTTACAAATCTTCCCACAGGTGTGCCATGGAACACTGATGTGCCACAAATGGGCTGTCATCTGCCAAAATGTTGATCTCCTCGAGGTGATTACATGAGGCCTGGGGTTGCAAGAGAAAAGGTTGAGGAGCCCCGCACACAGGGCTCTACAGTTAGAAGAAAACAAGCAAACAAAACCTCTGATATACTAGTTTTACTATCATGTCATGTTATTGGTCAATTAATTAATTTTTAAATTGTTTTTTATGCTATGTCATTGGTAAGAAACAGAGTCTCTGTTAGATCATTGGCCCAAAGGGATCACATACTTTGCATGGTAAAAAACCCAGACCAGGTCTCTGGTATGGCCAGACTGCCACTTCCCTTTGTGCTGGCAGCTGAAGGTCATATGTCTTGACCTCGACCCTAGACTCCTAAGTCACCATCCAGTCATGTTTCCCATCCGTGTGTCAGACTCAGGCCATGACATGGTCACAAAGACCATCTCTCTTATTCCCCAGGCCCAAATCCCATTTCTCAAGATGGGCCCCTTGACTTTCCTTGTCCTTGTATGGACTCCATTGAGTTTCATGAAATTTTAGGCCATACTCCTTCTGGTTAGAAAAATTGAGTGGATCAGTATATTGTTTTTTTTTGTTTTGTTTTCATTCTCCACTGTTAATTCCCTTTAAAAATGAAAGGGTTGGAGACTTTAAGCATTTTGAAAGAGACAGCTAATCAATACACATTATTCTCCAAACATTCTAGGAAATTCAAGGAAATTATAAAGTGCCTCCTAAAGGCCTCTTCAGATATCTGTGTGCCTGCCCTTCAGATAGAAAGTTTCCTCTTGGCACATAAGGAAGTCAAATTAGGCCCAGAAGAGACTATCCTTGTTGGAGCGTGAATGTCAAAGAAACAATCTTCAGTCAAATACCTTTTGCTCTCAGCATGTTGCGGAGAAAAGAATAGCGTTCCTTGGCAGCCTATTTGGAGGGAAGAACTGACAACATTTGCACAGAGCATGGTGAGAGAGTTTTGGGGATCACAAGGACTGATGTTTGTATGAGGTGTCCACCTCTTGCTGAGGATTGTCACCTATTCTGTCTTCCGTAAAGAAAATTCACTCCAGAAGGCACCAGATTTGGGAGCTGCAGAAAGAACAGTGCCCAGCCTCTCACAAGACAAGGAACAGAGGCACCTGCTTGAAAATGATTCCCTTTCATAGATGTGTGAGATAAACACTTGCTCATCTCTTGTGGGTGTTGCAAACTGTTAAAGCTCTCTGCTGCTAACCAAAAGGTTGCAGGTTTGAGCTCACCTCAAGATGAATCAAGGAGCTCTGGTGGCGTAGTGCCTGAGGCATTTGACTGCTAACCAGAAGGTTGGCGGTTCAAACCCACCAGCTACTCCACAGGAGGAAGACTGGGCAATCTACTTCCATAAAGATTTACTGCCTTGGAAACCCAAAGAGGGTTGCTATGAGTCGGAATCAACTCGGTGGAGCATCAGAAGAAACACCTGGAAATCTGCTTGCTAAAAGTCAGCCACTGGTTTTCATGGAGCATAGTTCTACCATGGAGCCCAGTGCTGCTCTGATATCCATGGGATCGTCATGAGTTGGCATCAACTCGATGGCAACTGGCTAGTTATCTCTTCTGCCAACTTCAGAGCAAGGACCTGGTGTGCCTTTGGGGCCAAGACTTTGTCTCCAGTCCAGAGGACAACCCCTTGGAGAATATTTACAAATGCTGTCCTGGTGACCAGCCTCCACAGCTAAGAGACTTCAAGACAATTGGCTTAGCGAAAGAAGCAGTCCTAGGAACTGAAACTTAAAGAGTATTGAAATCATTAATCAAGCTAAAGTTCACCTTTTCTGTGGGTGAGTCCCATGATTTCAGCTCAAGCTGGGCCAATAGGCTGGGGTCCTTTACGGAGATGAGCAACAGACGAGCACACTCCCAGGGTGTGTCTCTCAGGCTTCCTGGGTATAAGAGGCAGCAATTTTCATATGCCCCTAGAGGGTCATTACATTGTTGGCTCAGTGTCTCTGTTCATCGGCTCAGGAACTTCTACTGTATCCATTCACACTCCAGTAACTAACTCAGAGGCCCCACTCCACCTGCGCTTGGGGCCTAGAGCAGGGGCACTCTATTCAGTCGCAATGCATTAAGGAGGTAGCTTTATGTTGAGTATGGTTAAAATCTCAGTTTTGCTCCTCTTCTATCTGTATAATTTTGAGCAAGTTGCTTAACCTCTGTGAGCTTGAATTGAGAAAAGTCCCTGTAAGATAGGGATAATAATATCCTATTTCTTTCGTGATACAATGCATGGACTGTGTCTAGCACAAGGCCTAGCATGAGGAGGCACTCAACAAAGGAGAGAATAAAAATATTCCAATAAAATAAGAGGTGGAAATGGGGGTTTCTCCTTTGCATGGTCATTAACTTAGGGCAAGGCTCTCCCTCTTGGGTTTATGCCAATTAAACCATTTGCCATTGAGTCTGTTCTGGCTCATCGTGACCCCTATATGTCAGTGTAGACCTGTGCTCCATAGGGTTTCAACGGCTGATTTTTTAGAAGTAGTCCCTCCCCCAAGCTCTTCTTCCTATGCATCTCTGGATGGACTTGAACCTCCAATCTTTTCATTCGCAGCTGAGCATATTAAACAGTCATCCCACCTGGGACTCTTCATGCTAATTGAGAGAAGTGTTAGATCAAGGAGCTCCTTGCTGAAGTCAGAGTCAAGAGATCTGGGTTTGGGGAATGTACCTATAAGTTCAGGGTCCCTTTGTTGCTGCGAGGAAGGTCCTGTTAGGTTGACTCAATGAATGCTCCAAATTAAGGCAGCTTCTGTTTTGGCTGAGCTGGAGCCCACTGAGGGCTTCATGCTTTCTAGTCACTCCTTGGTATGTCTCAGTTCCAGGCTGACCACCTTGGTCCTCTCTAAACTCTTCATTATACCATTGAGCAGCCTGGATTACGTATGTCCCCAACTGAAAGACAATTCTGATCTCCTGATGGGCTCAAAGTAGTCTGCTCTTGTAATTCTAAAACTTCACACAGCTTCTTAAAGCATTTACAACACATTAATCTAAATGCTGGGGAATAGCAATAAATTAAAGAGACAGTCCCATGGGGCTACACTGATTGCAGTGCGGAGACAGACTGTAAATAAAAATATAATACAATGTAGTACGGTGTAAGAATGTCATTAGTTGTTGACAAGTCGAGTCTAGCTCATGGTGACCCCGTGTGTATAGAGTGGACCTACTCCGTAGGGTTTTCTGTGACCTTTCAGGAGCAGGTCACCAACCCTGTTTCCCAAGGTACCTCTGAGTGGGTTCAAATTGCCAACCTTTCTGCTAGCAGTCAAGCATTTAACCACCAGTCAGGGACTCTTAAGGATAATATTAGCATAATATAAGTAATATGACATAATATAATATTAGTGCTAGAAAGAAAACTAAGCAGAAGTGGTCAGGGAAGGCCTCCGGGAGGAAGTGATGTTTAGCAGAATCTTGAATGAAATGAAGTATGTGGATATCTGGGGTAATAATGATCTAGGCAAGGATAATTACAAGCACATATTTCCCATGGCAGTGGGGTGATTGATGGGTTAGAGAATCAGTGTGGCTGCAGTAGAGTAATGTGAGGAGATGGAAAGAAATGAAGTTGAAAAATAGTGGGAAGCCAGATTGGCTGAGGCCTTGTAGACCATGTAAAAGACTGGCATTTATTCTGAGGGAGACAGGAAACGAGTGGAGGCCTTTGTGAGTGACCTGATGTATGTCTTTCAATCATCACTCTGGTTGCTATAGAAAAAGTAGACAGTAAATGGGTAAAGGTAGAGAAAAGAAAGAGTGATGCGCACCCTTCGCAGTCTTCCAGACAAGGGACCATTAGGACTTGGAGTAGGGTGGTGTTTGGGGGAGGAAGTAAGAAGTGGTTCTATTCAGGATATATTATCTTGAAGATAGGCATGATGGTACTTGGTGAATGAATTACATGGGTGGGGAGGTGAAGAGAATAAAAGAGTCAAAGATGACTTCTAGTCGGCTGGGTAAATGGTGTTGCCATTGACTGAGATGAAAACTGGTGAAGGAGCAGGCTAGAGAGGAGAAATTACAGGTCAAGCTCGAGATGCTTGTCAGAGGGAACACGTTGTGTGGCCTTTTGTGTGTCATAGAGCTCAGGAGATGAATTAAAGGCCTTTCTTTCCCAAATTAGGGATGCAACAAGCATTCCAGGTCTGGGATCACAAAATGGAAGCTATGTGGAACACCCCCAGGAGGCACTCACTCACTCGCTCATGGCAGAGTGAATATGATCCCGGCTAGGGACAGCTAGATTTTGTTAGATTGTGCTAGTGGTGAATAACATTTGAGCATAGAGAGATAGTTAGGAGCTCTGGTGGTGTAGTGCCTAAGGTATTTGACTGCTAATCAGAAGGCTGGCAGTTCAAACCCACCAGCCACTCCTTGGAAGGAAGAGGGGGCAATCTACTTCTGTAGAAACCCAAGGAGGGGTCGCTATGAGTTGCATCTGACTCAATGGCAGTGAAGGGTTTTTTTTTTTTGTATTTGGTTTAATTTTTTTGTGTCAATAAAAAGGGAAAACTTGGATTCATATCATATTTTACAATTTGATAAGTGATTTCAAATCCCTCACCATAATTGACCTTCTTAACTCTTATCAGCTGAGTCAATTCCAACTCGTGCCCACCCCATGCGTGTCAGAGTAGAACTGTCCCTTATAGGACTTTCAATGGCTGATTTTTTGGAAGTAGATTTCCAGTCCTTTCTTCTAAGATGACCCTGAGTGGACTTGACCCTCCAATCTTTTGGTTAGCAGCCCAGCACGTTAACTGCACCACCTCGCTCCATCCTATGAGGTAGGAGTCTTCATTTTGGAAGTGAGGAAATGAAGTTCGGAGAAGTTAAATGACTTGCCCAAGGTCACCCAACAACATGATGAAGAGAATCCTCAAAGAGCCAATGCTGTTTCTATTTTCTTGTGTTATTTCCATTTTATGTGGTTATGGAGTAGTCACGTATTGATTCTACCAGAATAAAAAATCAAATCAATGGTTCCTAAGATGCGTGTAAAATGTTCTCTGTGTCCCCTGTTGACTGCAAACCATGCACGTGCTTGGCTCCACACCCCAGGAGCACCTTTCCGACCTGAATCTTCGCGGGCAGATTCCCCTCCTTAGCAACCAAGTGGCTAACAAGCTTCACCTCCAACTCCTGCCTCTGCTAATGAATTCCTTTTCACCAATTGTTCATTTGCATTGAAAGAGATTTCCATGCCAAGCAATATTTTGGGGAACATTTTATAACTCCTGTTGCTAAAGTTCTGGGAGATGCTGCTTCAAAAAGGTCCAAACCCTTTCCTCAATGGACCACTTCCAAACACAATGAGAAGAGGATTGTTTTTCCAATGAGCATGTCAGTAATTCCTGTAAAATATCACTTAATGATGATTTAGACCACAGCTGTGTCTACACAGTGCTAAACATCTGGATGAAAAGTGAAAATGGAAGGCACTGGGATGCTGATGCTGGTAAAATGCAGACTTTGATGTCCCCCTCGACACAATGAATGGTTTCGCTTGGGTTATCCAAACCCCCTTGTGTCTAATGTCAGAATGACAGAGCATCATGCTTTGTACGAGGGACTGGAAGGAGCACTGGACTTGAAGAAGGTAGGTTGAGGTTTCAGTCCTGACTGGTGTTACTTGATGTGTGACTTTTCTGAGTCTCAGCTTCCTCATCTCGAAATGGGCATGCTAATGTCAGCACAGCTTCTGGAGCCTGTCGTGAAGATAAATAAAGCATTCTTCTAAAGAGAAAACTGCATAATGTTGAACGAGGCAGGCTCATGTCGTAGTCATCTTCACCTCTCCAGTGCCTAATACAGGCATACAGCAGGGACCAGACAAATCTTTTTTGCATAATTTCTGAATGGGTGTAGTCTAGGCAATGCCATACCTCTAGGACCTAGAATTTACATAGCTGTATGCATGCGTGCCAATTCCCTGTAGTAGTTAAGCAAATTTACCATTCCTAGAATATGAGGATACATAAACCAGAAAAAAATATTTACTAAAAGCATATAATGTACTGGGCTAAGTGTAAATCACTTTTTCCCTCCCTCAGTCCAAGCAGTGAATAACCTCAGCTTTTGTTCTATTTGGAGCACCTGTTTGTAATCCATGTCATAAATATTTTCATGGCTATTGCTTAGTAGTCAATGAGTTTCTTTGTTGGCACAGAATTTAAGATATTTCCCTAATAAGGACACCCAGTGTTAAAGCAATGAATTTCTATAGCTATGCAGTTCAGAGAGTTACCTAGGAGATGAAAAGCTAATCTGTCTGGAATTTCTGCCCT
Source organism: Orycteropus afer afer (assembly GCF_000298275.1). Lineage (NCBI taxonomy): Eukaryota > Metazoa > Chordata > Mammalia > Tubulidentata > Orycteropodidae > Orycteropus > Orycteropus afer. The sequence continues at coordinate 3,611,503 of NW_006921854.1, forward strand.
TGAGACCAAAGATACTATAAATTTGCTCAGGAGGAAAATAATCATGGTAAGCATCTTAATTTCTTCCATCTCGTTTCCAAGCAGATGTCACCGTGTTTTAGCCTGGAATTCATCCTCTCTCTGATACATCAACATTGACATATTACAGCTTCATCTCTTATTATAGAAAATGGAATTGAAACCAGAATGTGAGCATGTTGAAAGAATTGGACCCCCCGAGATTTGGGGGAGAAGACACCCTCCCACTTACCCTTGACTTTTGGATTTCTTGTTTCCCTCGTGTTTGGATTGCACTTTGAGAAGTTCATTTGGAAGTTCACTTTTTACATTTTGCAAATGCATGCAGAGTTTAATATCAAAAGACAAACCTTAGAGGAAGAAAAACAGTGTACTGAGGGGAGAGAGTCACTTCAAAAACCCAGTGACAGTATTTAAAGTTACACTCTGGAGATGAAACTCCATTTCTTTCTGAACTTGACTAAGCCAGTCTGCTGGTTTGGGTGAAAGCATGGATATGTTTAGTGGCTCGCTTCCTATCCATTAAGCTCTCCCTTTAGAGAATGAGTTTGGATAGGTGTCAACACCTGCAAATGTCATCAATCTTGTAATACCTTTGTAGCACCAAGTTATCAAAGTAGCACCGCACAGTCCACGCAAGACTTCCGTCACCCCACAGCAGGCACCCTTCTTCCCTTTTTCTGGCCTCAGGAAAACATTCTTAGGATTTCAGGATCCTATTATATGTTGAGTGAATTGCGTTCTTCTTGAATTCCTTACAAAGTCCCTCTGGTCTTTGGAGATTAGAAGTTTAAACTTTGAATGCCATACCTCAGCGACTTCTCTTCACTCTGCCTCCACAGCCATTTCTGTCACACCCAGACTTAATCCTCTCCAGACATATCAAGTCAACCATCAGTCAAGGTGGTCTTTATTTCCTCCTACATGCTGCAGAGATTAAGGCTGCCTGATTTTCTCATATATTTTCCCTGGCATATTCACCAAAGATTCAGCTACTCTAAGATTGATATAAATGTTTCCAACTTGGCCTGAACCTTTTGGCTGCTTGGAGGAAGGATCCATCTTGACCTAAAGTCACAAAGGCTGATGATGTCTTGGCCACACTAAGCTAACTGGATTCAGCATTAGCACTCCAGGACCTCTTTGTAAATCTGTGGACCAGGGAAGAGAAAAAAATCACTTCTTTGGTAGCTGTAGGCAAAACTGTCAGCATCAGGCAGAGGGCCTGTGAAAACAGTACTGGCTTTAGAGTTGGAACCAAAGCTCAAATTCTAGCTGTGTGACCTTGGGTACATTATTTTATCTCCTTGCACCCATGTCCTCACCTGGAAGATGGGAATATGTCATCTGCCCTGTACGTGTCATTAGATGGTTGAAACAACAGACTCATGCCTCTCCTCCCTTCCAGCCTTCTGCAAATAGTTTCCATCCCCTCTCTCCTCTCAGGCCCAGAATTGAAAACACTCTCATCTGACAACTTCTCTAAAACCAACATTCTGGCTACTCTCCTAGGAAAGGAGCATGGATGTCTTCTTGTCTTCCTGATGAGTCTGGGTAGCAAGAAACAAGACACAAGTCATGTTTTTCAACAGGTTATTCTGTTATATTCTTAACAAAGTGTTCTCAATAATATGAAGACCCTAATGTAAATGAGATACAGTTCTTGCCTTCAAGAAGCTGACCATGTAGTTTGCATTTTAAATTCAATTTGTTGGTTTAATTAAGACACAGTGGCCATCCTATACAATGATCCACAGCTTAATAAATATATATTTCAGGAATAAATGGTTACAGTATTGCATCCATTGAACGTTGTATGTTAGTGAATGATACTGGTCCTTGGGAACAAACTCTGGTATAGAGAGTTTTAAGTTGTTGACATAGACTATTTATACAAGGCGTATGGAAGAAATCACTCAGGAACACTTAGAAGAGTGAGAAGCTATGACTGAAGCCAGAATACTGAGCAATACCATCATTTATCAAGCAGGAAAGGAAAGAGAACAGCAAGTGGGACACTGAGAAAGAGCAACCAGCTTGGTAGCAAAGAGAGAACAAGATAGAACGTAGTCAGAAGCCAAGGAAGGAGAAATTCAAGAAGCAGTGTGTGGTCAGCAGTATCATGCTACGAAGGGAGAAAGTGAAATGAAGTTGGAAGCAATCCATGGACTGGACCATCAGGAGTTCATTGCGGATGTTAGCAAGGGCAATCTCTGTGAAGTGGAGGTGGAAACACCTGTGGTGGGCTGTGGGGTAAATGGGAGGTGAGGTAGTTGAGAATGAAATACACATTGGTAGCTCCTAATGCTAGACCATGAACTCAGCTGCATCAGTCACCCAGGGGGCTTTAGCAACTTCACTCTCAGCCTCCAGTGCTGCTGCGACAAAGTACTGCAAAGCAGGTGCCTTAAAAGGATATAAACTTCTTTTCTTAGGGTTTGGGGCCTTGGCTGTGTAAGTTCCTTCTGTGACCTCTCTCCAAGTTTCCGGTGACTGCTGATACTTGCCATTTGCCCGCAGACGGGCCCTCGCATGTCTGTGTGTGTCTCAGTGTGTATTCTGTGCTTTTTATAAAACACTATTCAGAAGAAATCAGGTTTAGGACCCATACTCTGGCCTCATCAACATGACAAAGGAAGGCCCCTATTTTCAAAGAAGGTCATGTTCTCAGGTGCAGAGATTAGGACTTCTACATTTTGTGTGGGGTTGGGGTACACAGTTCAACCCATAACAGGAATCTAAGGAGAGGAGTCTTGTCGAGGTGACTGGGCTTCTGCAAAAGCTGGGCGAGGTGCATACCTGACATCTCTGGGGTCTTTTGTCCCTGATATCAGAGCCCACCTGGCAGCCTGAGTGCTAAGGCTGGGAGGCTTTGCGATGCGCTCCGCATGGGTGATGGTGTTGGTGCCACCCAGAGGCTACTGAAGCCACTGGTAGGGAGGGTGGGGCCCGCCCCTCTGCCGGTTCTGCCACCCCCACACAGACCCCTGCAATAACATCCTATCATTTGCCACTTCAAACTACATACACTTTGGATTTGTGCTCATGCCAAGGGAATTCATAATGAATCCAGTTCCCATTCGTGCAGGAAAGAAAGTAAGGTTTGGCAGAAAAAATCTGAAACATTGTCTTAGAATTTCTGCAGAGGATGACGAACATCAGATTTTAAATAAGGCTGAGAAAGCCGTGATTCAAATTAGAATGCTAGTCTGAAAGAGTACAAGCCTAATAATAGCATCATTAAGTACTATTTTGCATACCACTCTATAGTTTACCAAACACACTTACACATATTTTCTCATTTGTAGCTAATTACATGTAGCTTCATTTTTCAGCTGAGAAAACTGAATCTCAGGGAAGTCAGATACTTACTGGCAGAACCAACTCTTGAACTCTGATCTTTGGTTTCCAAATTGTGTTCTCTTTGCGCTGGGCTACTTGGGCTCCTGTCTTAGTGTGGTTTCCTGTTTCCAATAGTGGTCATTTTGCTCCTGTTGGTATGTTTGTCCTCAAAGATCATAGAACTCCACAGAGCAAATGAGAAAGAAAGACGTGATTGTGGTCATACACCATGAAAGGGAAGACTGATAATCAGAGACATCCAGGTAATTGGTGTTTATGACAGACAGATTTGAGCCCTGTCTAACATCTCCAAAGCCCTGAAACTCAAGGCCTGGCTTTGAGCATGGGAGGGCTAGCTTAGATGTGAGAAAATGTGGAGAGGAGGCATGGTCCACATTCAGTTATGGAGAGGCACTTGTTGACTGTCCCTGTACCAAGCACCAAGAAGATAACAATGAGACTCAGTTTCGCCCCCAAGGATCCCCTGTAAGTAGACAATTACTCTACAGGGGACACTCAATTAAGATCCACAGTAATAAAGGGATCAGCCACTCCTCGGAAGGAAGGTTGGGCAATCTATTTCCATAGTGATACTTCCTGGGAAACCCAAGGAGGGGTCACTATGAGTTGGGTCTGACTCAAGGGCACATAACAACAAACAACAACAAACACACAGAAACTGCCCTGAAAAGGAGAGGCCCCAGCACAGTTTGAGCGTCTCTGCAGTTCTGAGTTCCTCCTGTTGGTCAGTTGGCCATTGCTCTGCCCCTGCTCAGACACTCACGTCACCATACTTGTACATCTCTAGCTTCTCAGTATTTGTGGGTTAATGATGGCCTTGCAGAACATTGTATATTGAAAACTTTGTGGCGATATTTAGCATCTCTCCAGAGTAAAGACACCCCAAAAGTTCTTCCTTCCCGTGTTTGGTTTCTTATAACTAGACTGCATCAAAATCCCCACCAAAGTCTTACCTGAGGATGAGTAAACCTAAGGTTACAGATTTTGCCTGACTTCAGTAATTTATCTTTCCTCTTCCTGGTGTTCTTGTCTTCCTGTGTCTACCACTGGTACCCCGTCCCCACCTCCCTCTCCCTGGAGCCCCACCTGAACTACCCTCATGAGACGGTAGCAGGACTCTGCCCGTAAAGGGGCATCAGGGCAGCGAAGGAGACAAAATACGTTTGCCCAGAATTCTGATCACAGGGGAAGCACACAGCATGCTTGGCAGATGTGTAGGGTTTGGGTATACACCGATTGGCCCTGCAAACGGGGACAGGCCATCCTGGTGGAGGGAGCTGTGTGAACACGAACCCTGAGGCAAGACCATGAGGGGCTTATTGGGGGAACAGTGAGTGGTTTAGTTTGGGATTAATCCAAGAGTGGTATTTGTATTAATTCAATTTTCTGGAGATATGGAGCATGGTATGAGAAGCTGGATTTATCTTGGAAGATGCCCTATGAGAAACATTGTCATCTAGGGGCTCTATGAAGGCTTCCCTCCTCAGGCTTCCGAATGCCATACCTGTCCCAGGAAGACTTGGACTGACTTAATGAGTTATTAGGAAGTATTAACAATCCTAGTAAAAGCCGTGGTAAAAGACTTTCTCTTTAAACAAGCCCCCTGCACTTCTTAAATACATCATCATCGTCATCATCAGATCTGTTGAGTGCTCCTGATAGGTGGTAACATTGTCTCCATTTTATAGATTTGATAATGGAGGCCAGAGTCAAGAGACTTGCCTAGTATCACACAACTGGTAATGTTGACAGCAGAATTCAAATCCAGGGCTATCAGACCCCAAAGCCTGTGCCCTTTTGGCACCATTTTTTGCCCCAGATATGTGTGAAATGGCCTTGGGTAAACCACTTACGAAAATATTTTCTCCAGGGACTGAGGGAGTCAGACTTGCCCTGGGGAGATTTTTAAGAAATCTGAGAGGTGGGCCGCTAGCAAGCTAAATGCTTTGCTTGCAGAGGACAAGGACATGGCTGAACCTTCTATGAAACTAAAACTAAGGTCATTTCCAGAATTACTAGTCAGATAGAGACTGCGAGAACCCCCAAGACTATGGGCCTGCGTTACCCGTCGAGCCTAGAAATGGACTCACTCCCATGGATTGGCTCTCAGCCCAACAGTAGAAAGACCTACATGCAGAACAGCCACCCCAGGGAGACGCAGCCACCTGCTCTAGAAAGATGCATGCCTTTCATCAATCAGCTGTGAGCCATCAGAGCGGCAGCGTTCATATAGAGGGAAAGACGCACAGACGGGAATACGCAGTAAGAAGGGCACGGGGAGCGAGTAGTCACAGGGAGGGGAGGGGAGGAGAGGTTTCTATGGTGGGGGATGATAACTGGGGCTGTGAGATCAAATGTGCATGAACTGTTGGATGTAAAACTAATCTGTTTTGTAAATTTGCACCCAAAGCACAATTAAAAATAAATAAATAAAACTGAGGTCATTGGGTTGTGTTTCCATGAAGTAAGCTAATAAGGGAATAGATAGGATTTGAGTACCAAGAATGGAGGATAATACAGCTGCCACCAGATGTCCAGATAGAAGGAGGAATAGAGCTCAGAGAATCATATTGATTTCTTCTGGACAGTTTACAGAGCTCCTTTCTCATTTCTTGGTCATTTGCTTCAACCCTGGGAAGCTGGGGTGATAATCTCCATTTTACAACCAGCTTATAGAGGCTCAGAGATGCCTCATGATTTTCCTTAGGCCACACATCATGTTAATAGTGCCATTGTGTTCAAATTTTCTAAGGCCGTCCTGCCCACCCCATCCCACTTCCATTACATTCCTGGAGGGTCTTATGGACCCATAGGGTGCTCCAACAGGCTGCATGCCTGCAGAGATGGGAAGGTGAAAAGAACAAGAAGGAACAAAGAACCGAACAAAATCATTAATGCTAACCATCAGGCACAGCAAGGAAATAGCAGGGCCAAGGAGCCTTTTCTGAGGACAGCCTGCCAGGATGGGACAGTTGAATTTTGAAGTCCACAGAGGAGCAGGAGGAAGTGGTGGCAGAAACATGAGGAAATCCACAGAGGACACACCAAGAGAATGGGGTGGCAGGTTCCCTTCAGGTGGGACTCCCCTTAGAAGGAGTAAGGAAGGGAACAGTGAAGAGGGAGGAAGACAGAGCACTAGGAGAACCCAAACCTTCTTGCTGTTGAAGAGTAGAACTGCCCCCATAGGGTTTCCATGGCTATAAATGTTTACAGAAGCAGACTGCCATGTCTTTCTCCCCCAGAGCAGCTGGTGGGTTCAAACCATTGACTTCTGGATTAGCAGCTGAGCACTTTAACTACAGTGCCACCAAGACTCCTTCCATTTGGAGAACAGGGGCTCTAACTCGCTTGTGAAGAAAGCAGGCAGGAGGTTGGCACAAGTCTTGAAAGACAAAAGTCATTACCAAAATATACGTGGCACTCAACTACGTTCTAGAAATCAAGCATGCCTTAGTGTGCTGTCGCACAAATACCACAGTGGGTGGCTGTAGAACAGAAATGTTTTCTCACAGTTCTGGAGGGTCAAAGTCTAAATCAGGGCAGTGGCCACGTCGATTCCTCCCTTGGTGGTAGTCCTGGACCTTCCTGGTCCTTGGCAGTCCTCATTTGTCACCTGTCTTCCCCAGTGTGGGCCCACTTCTATGTCTCATCGGCTCTTTTTATAACTTGGAAGAGATTAGTGTTAGGACAGACCCTATACTGCTATGGCCTCATTAACATAATAAAGAAAACCCCATTTTCAAACAGGATGGCATCCACAGGTACTGGGGTTAGGATTCTAACACATATTTTAAAAACAAAACCAAAGTCACTGCCATCGAGTCGACTCTGACTCATAGTGACCCACATTCCTTCCAAGGTAGGAAATCTTCGTGAAAGTAGATTGTTCCATCTTCCTTTCTCAGAGCGGCTGGTGGGTTTGAACTGCTGACTTTCTGGTTAGTAGTCAAATGCCTTAGGGGCTGCACCACCATCTATAAAAACGTAAGGACAGAAGACTGTGATATAGTCTTAAATAAGGCATGAGGGCATCAAAACTAGGTACACCTCTTATTATAATAAATAAGACGTTTTTGTTCGTTTGTTTGAAGGGCACTATCAGGAATAAAGAAATTCAACTTGGGAGTCACTTCAGCCAGATGACCACCCTTGGGATGCTATGGGAAGCATTTGCTCCCCAGCCCCCTCAAATCCCATTCTAGTCTGGGATTAGGCTGTTGAGGCCATTGATCAGCCCTGCCAGGCTCTGGCTGCTTCCAGCATCTCAACCAAGCATGAGTCCTCTGGCTGTGCTTTTGGTGGGAATCCATAAGCTGCGATGAGTAATATACTCACAAATTCTATTCTAAAGACGCTAATTATTCCTTAATGGTACTATTATTGGATAGCACAGCCCTTTTTATAGAAGTGGCCAAGTCGCAGTTGCAATCAGTCCCATAAGCTCCATAACCTGGAAGAGAGTGTTTTAGGTGCAATTTGCTTTCAATATTACAGGGAAGTTTAGCAATTTCAGAATCAGGGAACAGTATTTGATTCATCTTCAAATTTGTTTTCTCAAACATTCCAAAATAATCTTGTTACAACTAGTTAGTGTTATTCATTCAGGAACTCTAATTCATAACACTGTTTGGAAAGGAGGTGACAACTTGATAAAGATCTTTTTAAAAAAAGTTCAGCTTAACTAATGGCTTTTATTGAGGGCCTACTTTTACTCAATGGGGAATCGAGGTACTTTGAACTGTATCAGGTCAAACAGAGACCAGGTGAGTTACCACTGAGTCGGTTCTAACTCCTGGCAGCCCCACGTGGGTCAGAGTGGAGCTGCCCTCCATGGGATGGTCAATGGCTGATTTTCAGACATCGATTTCCTGGCCTTTCTTCCCAGGTATGTGTGGATGGACTTGAACCTCCAGCCTCCCACTTAGCAGCCAGTGCTTCCTGTTCGTGTCACCCAGAGGCCATGGAAATGCAATATATATACACATATATTTAATTTTTAAAGTGTCTTATCTGGGGTTGAGGACCCTACTTACAAGAGCTGTGGAGAGCCAGGGTCAGACTGGCAGGGTCAGACCCGGGTTGGAGCGAACAAAGAGGAACAACAGTGGAGTCCAGACAGGTTTTAGGTCAGTAGGCAGGATAGCAGATCTGGGAACACTTAGGCGTCACTGGGCAAATCCAGCCTCGAAACAAGGAACAGAAGCGAGGACAGGACATGGTGGGACAGTGAGCTGGGCGGGCCCTGTGGCCTCCTGGTCTCCTTGGAAGGCTCAGACGCCCTCCCTTCCACCTCTGCTGCCAAATCCAGCCCCAGTAGTCCTGGATTGGATGGTCTGGACCCAGGGCCTGGGCTGGGAGCCGATATCTATCTGCATATGGGAAACCATAGACTGCAACTGCATCATGTTGGGTGCCTGTGGAAAAGGACTTTGAAAAAATAGATATCATTATAGACAGGCAATCAATAGCTGCTCTGCTAATATCATGTTAGTCATTTAGGTTGTATTTTATGGAGGAGATAATAATCTTGAGAGACAGTTAATCCAAACAATTTTAGGAGAAAATTTTTAGCAAGTGTGTGTCAGTGCTGTGGTGCAGAGAACACAGAACTCAGGACCTGGGCTCCAAGCCCAGATCCAGCCCTTACACTGCGGACAGGGGCCGGTCACTCACCACTTCTCACCCGCCCGCTGGGGCTTGGGGAGTTCACTGAGCCGAAGAAAGCGATGAACGATGAGCTGCAGAGGGTGCGGTAGTGCTGTTGACGGGCAGACGGTTCAGTGCCGTTGAC
>NW_006921854.1:3620869-3621392 GCF_000298275.1 Orycteropus afer afer
GCAGACGGTTCAGTGCCGTTGACGGGCAGAAGGTTCAGTGCTGTTGACTGACAGGCAGACGGTTCAGTGCCGTTGACGGGCAGACCGTTCAGTGCCGTTGACGGGCAGACCGTTCAGTGCTGTTGACTGACAGGCAGACGGTTCAGTGCCCTTGACGGACAGACCGTTCAGTGCCGTTGACGGGCAGACCGTTCAGTGCCGTTGATGGGCAGACCGTTCAGTGCCGTTGACGGGCAGACCGTTCAGTGCTGTTGACTGACAGGTAGACGGTTCAGTGCCGTTGACGGGCAGACCGTTCAGTGCCGTTGACGGGCAGACGGTTCAGTGCTGTTGACTGACAGGCAGACGGTTCAGTGCTGTTGACTGACAGGCAGACGGTTCCGTGCTGTTGACTGACAGGCAGACGGTTCAGTGCCGTTGACGGGCAGACGGTTCAGTGCTGTTGACTGACAGGCAGACGGTTCAGTGCCGTTGACGGGCAGACGGTTCAGTGAGCCAAACGGGGTTCGACTCCCAGACAGCC
>NW_006921854.1:3622495-3632169 GCF_000298275.1 Orycteropus afer afer
CTTTGCAAAGACCAGAGGGCCTCGGAGGAGCCCAGCCGGCCACAGGACATGGTGCAAGAGACCTCCGGCTGCGGGAACACTCGCAGGGCAGAGAGGCGGCCGCAGGCTTCAACCGCGAAACTAGTTCCGGTCTTCACTAATGCTGATTCATGGCTACTCCATGAGTATCAGCCTGGAGCCCTACTCCGCAAGCTTTCCACGGGTGATTTTTCCGAAGTAGTTCCCCAAGCCTTGCTTCTGAGGTTTCTCCAGGCGGACTAGAACCTCCAGCCTTGTCGTTAGCAGCTGAGGGCATTAACTATCTGCCCCACCCAGGGACCATCCCCTGAAAGGGCCCCTACGATTTGAATAAGCTAATCCCATCTTGCCAGCTGGCAGTCCTTTTTCCCTTTTCAGGTAGGTCCATAAATTCATACACTTTCATCCTTTCTATGGCAGCAAATGATATTAGAAAGCTAATTAGCTATAGAGCTAATTTTCATGTCAGAGCGAAATTATAGGTTTTATGGTATAGAACGAAATTATCTTCCTGTCCGTCCTCATCCTCCACACCCCCATGCACCCCGTTCCTTCTCCCAGCACGTGTACACACTCCCCTCTTCTGTCCGGTCAGGAAGGTCAGCAGAGCTGGGAGGCAGCTCGAGGGTCCCTTTCCTCCCTTTCTCTCCCCTGTCAGGCATATTGCATTTGCAAGCAGCTTGAATTGAGTAGCGTTTTCACTGCTTTTTTCCTTCTCCCGTTTTTTTAAATGCAAATGTGAATGTTTGGTTAGTGTGGGTTCAGAATTAAGCCTCAGCTACCTGTGGCTGTCTCTTTCCCGGGTTCTGAAGAAGCCCTGGTGGAGGGTGGCGGCCTGCTGGGAGCTTCTAAGTCCTGGCAGGCTGGAGTCCGGCTAATTGCCAGGCCTGCTGAGAGGGCTGGCCAGAGTGTTGTCTCACTTACCAGCTCTCCTGGAGACCTGCTTCCCACCGGCACAGAAGGAGAAAAAAACATGTGCTGGCAACCAAGAGGGAAGCAGCGAGAGGCTGCTCTTTGGAATTCGGTTCTAGACTCTCTTTGTGGCCGTAAAGCTCTGTGGAAATAAGGAGGCTGTCAGAGGTCATGGAGTCTGAGCCTGTCCCTTGGAATCCCTTGGGCTCTGCTCTTCCTGTTTTGTCAGCGGACCCGGTTTTGTTTGGTTTAGTGCCTTTTCTTTCACAAACTGAAGACTCCAACTGTCTTCAGTGCTTTCTAGGGACCAGGCTCTGCTACTCTTGCCATTGGGGCAAAGTAGACTTGTAGTTGGGAGTGTGGTAACCCCTGACGAGAGCCACGCCCTGTTCATCGGTGCTCTTCTCATTGTTCAAGGGTCCCAAGGTGATGCGGACTTGCTTAGCCAAGCCCATATCCTCAGTCCGCCCTTGCTCAGCCTCAGGAAAACAATAAATAAGTAACCCTTGCTGTCGACTCAATCCTGACTTACAGCGACCCTGTAGGACAGGGTAGAACAGCTTCCATATGGTTTCCAAAGCTGCAAAGCTGCAGTCTTTATGGAAGGAGACTGCCACATCTTTCTCTGGCAGAGAGACTGGTAATAGCTGTTGAGCTCCTGACCACTGCGCCAGAGCTCCAACCCCCAGGACGTTCTCAAAGATATTGACTAGCTGAGTTAAAGACTCAGTCCTTTGCTAGGGAGCATTGAGCTCCTCCAACAGTGACCAAGAAACCACGCTCTTCTACAGGGTCGGGCTGAGCCCTCGTCCAATCAAGGAATCTGACAGGGCAGGGCGTGTCCATTCTTCTCTTCCAGTCTCAGCAGGTGCATATGCAGAAAGCTGGATGCTTCCTGGGCTGTGGGCTTACAGTGCATGACTTTGATGGGGGAGTGAAGTCAAATCTCAAATCCGCAGATTATTCTAAGCCATTATCAGCCTGAAAGGGATGATGCAGAGAAGGAGTATCTGGCAGTGAGCTACTGGACATGGGGAAAGGGGTGGCAGTGGCTGTAGGTAGGGGCCCATAGCTGATAAGGATTGACTTACAGACTCTGTGGTTGGGAAAGGAAGAGGAAAGGGAAGCTTGGCAAGAGAGCAGAGAGGCTGCAGTGATGTGGTCTCCTGCTGCGACATTCCTTTTTCCCTCTTTGTTCAGTGCCCACCCAACCCCATCACTATAACAACCACGTCCCATGAGAAGGGATATTTGTAGGGGAGATAGGAGGGGAACACCTGCCACTGTGACCTCTACTTCCGATTCAGAGGGGTTTCTCATCCAATGTCCCACCCAATAATATCACCTTCTTCTGGCCTCTGGGCACAGTGCATTATACAAGAGCCCAGAAAAGCTCCGCATAGGTCTGGCCCTCCTGATATCTTGGCATCAGCATATTTCTCTTAGATTCTTCTATGAGGTCCCCTAAGTCTAGACTCAAGAAATAATGTGAACACCAACATCATGTGAATTCTACATACGAACTAGTAGAAAGATAGGAGATCCATGTTCTAGTTCTATGACTAGGTCCTATCCCCCACCCCACCCTGCCCACTCCACACACACACACACACACACACGCACATGCACACACAAAGGCTGCAGAAATATTTCGAGATTCCCCAAGTGGCCTTGGTCACAGACAAGGGATATGTAGGTTGCTGAGGTGCTGCCAGCCTTGTGCACAAAGGGACCGGGACCTGGGTCTTTACACGGGATGCTCAGTACAATTAGCACCAATTCCATTTCTTTATCATTTTTGGTTGTCACCGTCCAGACTTTCCTACTGCTAAAACAGATCACTTCAGAGCATACCGTCTCTCTTTAATAACAGAGGGAACAGCTGGTCTTTATCACTCTTCTGGGCCCTCAGTGTAGACACCAGCACAGCTCTGACTCTGGTATTCTTGACTGGTTCCACATGAAGTTCTGAAATTTGAACTTCAGGAGGCTGCTTTTGCTCTAGGCAAGACGCGTTTGTGCTAAGGTAAGTTTTATGAGTGGTGCTGTTGCTGATCTATCATCTGTCTGTCAGTTTGTCATACTGTGGTGGCCTGCATGCCGCTGTATTTCAAACGCTAGCAGGCTCACGCACGATCGATAGGTTCCACTGGAGCTTCCAGACTCAGACCGGCAAGAATGTCCTGGAAATATACTTCTAACAATAATTGACCAGTGCAAAGCGTATGAATAGTAGCAGAGCATTGTCTGATAGAGTGCTGGCAGATGAGCCCCTCAGACTGGAGGACATTCAAAACATGAGCTGCCTCCTCAAAATAGACTCAGCCTTAATGATGTGGACGGCACAAAGCTTATAGGACCTTCATTTGCTGATGTGAACAACTCAAAATGAGAGGAAACAGCTGCAAACATCCATTATGAATTGGAATGTGGAATGTACAAAGTATGAGGCTAGGAAAATTGAAAGTCATCAAAATGAAATGGAACATACAAAGATTAATATCCTAGGCATTAGTGAGCTGAAATGGACCAGTATTGCCCATTTTGAATCAATCATATGGTCTGCTTTGTGGGAATAACAAATTGAAGACGAACAGTGTGACATTCATTATCAAAAAGAACATTTCAAGATCTATCCTGAAGTACATTATCAGTGATAGGATAAAATCCATAGACGTACAAAGAGCACCAGTTAATATGGCTATTGTTCAAAGTTACACATTAACCACTAATGCCAAAGATGAAGGAATTGAAGATTTGTATCAACTTTCTCACTCTGAAATGGATCAAATATGCAATCAAGATGCATTGATAATTACTGATGATTGGAATACAAAAATAGGAAACAAAGATGAAGGATCAATGATTGGAAAATATGGCTCAGTGATAGAAATGACTCCAGAGGTCTTATGATAGAATTTTGCAAGACCTTTGGAAATACTTTTTTCAACAACATACAGGGCAATTATACACATGGATCTTGTTGGATGGAATACACAGGAATCAAATCAACTATATCTGTGGAAAGAGACGATAGAGAAGCTCCATATCATCAGTCAGCACAAAGCCAGGGACCAGCTGTGGAACAGACCATCAATTGCTCATATGCAGGTTCAAGTCGAAGCTGAAGGAAATTAAAACAAGTCCGTAAGAGCCAAAGTATGAGCTTGAGTATATCCCACCTGAATTTAGAGACCATCTTAAGAATAGATTCAACACATTGAACTCTGATGACTGAAGACTACATGACTTGTGGATGACATCAAGGACGTCATACATGAAGAAAGCAAAAGGTCGTTAAGAAGAGAGAAAAGAAGGAAACGATCAAAATGGATGTCAGAGGAGTCTGAAACTTGTTTGTGAATCTAGAGCAGCTAAAGTAAATGGAAAAACTGATGATAAAAGAGCTGAACAGAAAGTTTCAAAGGGCAGCTTGAGAAGGCAAATTATTATAATGAAATATGCAAAGCTTGGAGTTGAAAAACCAAAAAAGAAGAACACACTTGGCATTACTCAAGTTGAAAGAACTAAAGGAAAAATCTCAAGCCTTGAGTTACAACATTGAAGGATTCTTTCTATGAGCAAAATATTGAACAACACAGGAAGCATCAAAAGAAGATAGAAGAAATACAGAGTCACTGCACCAAAAAGAATTGGTTGACATTCAGCAATTTCAGGGGGTAGCATATGATCAAGAACTGATGGTACTGAAGGATCAAGTCCAACCTGTATTGAGGGCATTGGCGAAAACAAGCCTCCAGGAAGTGATAGAATACCAATTGAGAGTTTCAACAAATGAATGCAATGCTATAAATGCTTACTCATGTATGCCAAGAAATTTGGAAGACAGTTAACTAGCCTACTGGAGAAGAGAGCTATATTCGTGGCTGTTCTGGTTACCTAGCGCTGCTCTGACAAGAATATACCACAAATGGGATGGCTTAACAAATAGGAGTTTATTCTTTTACAGTTTGGAGGCTTTAAGTCCAAATTCAAAGTGCCAGGCTCTAGGGGCTGGGTGAAAGCCCCTCAACCTTGGGCTTCAGCTCTGCCTCCTGCTCCTGGCCCACTGAAGCTGGAGGCTTTTCTTCACTCAGACAGCTGCTGGCTGCTGAGGCTGACAAGCCCAAGGTTGACAAGTAAAAAGGTACAGTCCCAATGTTACCAAACCACACAGCAAGCCATTAATTCAAGTCCACTGTAAGTCCCAGGTCAGCATAGCATGACAGGCTGCTGAACAATGACACGGCTACATTCAGGGTTCAAGCATGCCATAAGCTAGAGACCATTCCCAAGCTGCTTCTTACATATGGGAAGCAGAGCACATCCCCAAAGCAGCTACACAGCTGCTCCAGTACATTCCACCATGGAGTTAATTACCAGTCTCACCATGGGGAATAACTATATCCAGCTGCCCAGCCACTCAACCAGGCCTAGCCAAGTTGACACACAAACTTAACTACCACAATGCCCATTCCAAAGAAAGGTGATCCAACAGATTGCTAAAATTATCAAACAATATCATTAATATCACACACAAGTAAATTTTTGCTGCAGATAACTCAGTATATTGACAGGGAACTGCCAGAATTCAAGCTGGATTCAGAAGGGGACGTGGAACAAGGGATATCATTGCTGATGTTAGATGGATTTTGTTGGAAAGTAGAGAATACCAGAACAAAGGTTACTTGTGTGTTATTGACTATGCAAAGTGTAGATCATAACAAATTATGGATAACATTAGGAAGAATGGGAATTCAAGAATATTTAATTGTGTACACAGGAAACCTATATATAGACCAACAGGCAGGTCTCCAAACAGAACAAGGAGGTAATGCATGGTTTAAAGTTGGAAATGGTGTGCGTTAAAGTTGTATCCTTTCACCATGCTTATTCAATCTGTGTGCTGAAAAAATAACCCGAGAAACTGGACTATATCAACAAGAATGCAACATTAGGATTGGAGAAAGACTTATTAACAAACCTACAATATACAGATGACACAACTTTGCTTGCTGAAAGAGAAGAAAACCAAAAAGAAAAAAACAAAAAAACAAAAAAACAAAAAAACTCACTACCATTGAGTCAAATCTGACTCAAAGTGAGATACCCCCTTGGGTATCTGAGGCAGTATCACTATGGAAGTAGATTGCCCAACCTTCCTTTTTAGGAGTAGCTGGTGGGTTTGAACCATAGTCTTCTGGTTAGCAGTCAAGTGTCTTAGGCACTACGCCACCAGAGCTCCCTGAAAGAGAAGAGAACTTGAAATATTTACTGAAGAAAATAAAATACTACAGCTTTCAATATGAATTACACATCAGCATAAAGAAAACAAAAATCTTCACACAACTGGACCAATAAGCAACATCATGATAAACAGAGAAAAGATTGAAGTTGTCAAAGATTTCATTTTATGGGGATTCACAATCAATGCCCAAGGAAGCAGCAATCAGGAAATCAAATGACTTACTGTATTGGGCATATCTGTTACAAAAGGCCTCTTTAGCATTTTAAAAAGTGAAGATGCCACCCTGAGGACTGAGGTGCACCTGACCCAAGCCATATTGTCAATTGCCTCATATACATGTGATAGCTAGACAACAAATAAGGAAGACAGAAGAAGAACTAATGCATTTGAATGATAGTGTTAGGGAAGAATATTGTATGTACCAGGAATGGTGAGAAGAATGAACAAATCTATCTTGGAAGTTCAGCCAGAATGCTCCCTACAAGTGAGGATGGTAAGATTTTATCTCACATTCTTTGGACATGTTATCAGGAGGGGCCAGTCCCTGGAGAAGGACATCATGCTTGTTAAAATAGAGGATCGGAGAAAAAGAGGAAGACTGTCAGTGAGGTAGATTGACACAGTTGCTGCAACAATGGGCTCAAACATAGCACAAAGACCCATCCAAGGCAGGAAGCAGGAAGCCAGGACCAATGGCCAGATCCAGGTAAGAAGAGGAAGAACCCACACCAATGGCAGGAAGTGGGAAGCCAGGGCTGATGGCCAGAACAGATAGAGGGAAGGCCAGAAAGTGAGCAGAGAGGTTAGGAATAACTAAGGGAGACAAACTTGTCTGTTTGTCTGTCAGTTTGTCCTAGTGGTGGCTTGCATGTTGTTGTGAGGCTGGAGGCTGTGCCAGTGGTGTTTCAAACACTAGTAGGGTTGCCCATGGTAGACAGGTTTCAGTGGAGCTTCCAGACTGAGACAGACTTGGAGGAAGGAAGAGGTCATCCACTTCTCAAAGAATTGCCCAGTGAAAACCTTATGAATAGCAGAGAAACACTGTCTGCTACATTACTAGACAACTTTATGAATAGCTTGGAAACATTGTCCAATACAGTGCCAGATGATGAGCCCCTCAGGTTGGAAGGGACTCAAAATATGACTGGGAAAGAGCTGCCTCATCAGAGTAGAACTGGCCTTAATGATGTAGATAAAGCTTTTGGGACCTCCATGTGCTGATATGGCACAACTCAAGCTGAAGAGAAACAACTGCAAATATCCATTAATAATCAGAACATGGAATGTACAAAGTATGAATCCAGGAAAATTGGAAGTTGTCAAAAATGACATGGAATGCATAAAGATTGATATCATAGGCATTAGTGAGCTAAAACAGAGCAGTTTTGGCCATTTTGAATCAGATAACCATATGATCTACTATGCTGGGAATCACAATTTGAAGAGGAATAGTGTGGCATTCATCATCACAAAAGATGTTTTAAGATCTATCCTGAAGTACAATGCTGTCAGTGATAGGATGATATCCATACGCCTACAAGCAAGACCAGTTAATACTACTATTATTCAAATTTATACAACAACCAGTAAAGCCAAAGATGAGGGAATTGAAGATTTCTACCAACTTCTGCAATTTGAAATTGACCAAGCATGCAATCAAGATGTGCTGATTATCACTGGTGATTGGAATGCAAAAGTTGGAAACAAAGAAGACTCACCAGTGGTTGGAAAATTTGGCCTCAGTGATAGAAATAAAGCTGGAGATGGCATGATAGAATATTGCAAGACCAATGACTTATTCATTGCAGATACCTTTTCTTTAACAACACAAATGGCAGCTGTACATGTGGACTTCACCAGATGGAGTACACAGGAATCAGATTGACTACATCTGTGGCAAGAGGTGATAGACAAGTTCAATATCTTCAGCCAAAACCAGGCCAGGAGCTGATTGTGGAACAGACCATCAACTGTTCATATGCAAGTTCAAGTTGAAGTTGAAGACAATTAAAACAAGTTTATGAGGGCCAAAATATGACCTTGAATATATCCCTTCTGAATTCAGAGACCATCTAAAGAATAGATTTGATGCACTGAATACCAATGACCCAAAACCAGGGAATTGTGGGATGACATCAAGAACATCATCCATAAAGAAAGCAAAAGGTCATTAAAAAGACAGGAAAAGAAGAAAAGACCAAAATGGATGTCAGAAGAGACTCTGAAACTTGCCCTTGAGTGGAGAGTAGCTAAAGCAAATGGAAAAAATGACAAGATCAAAGAGCTGAACAGAAGATTTCAAAGAGCAGCTCGAGTAGACAAAGCCAATTACTATAATGAAATGTGCAAAGACCTGGAGTTAGAAAACCAAAAGGAAAGAACACACTCAGCATTTCTCAAGCTGAAAGAACAGAAGAAAACATTTAAGCCTTGAGTTGCAATATTGAAAGATTATATGGGCAAAATATTGAATGAACCAGGAAACATTGAAAGAAGATGGAAAAAATACACAGAATCACTGTACCAAAAAGAATTTGTCAATGTTCATCCATTTCAGGAGGCAGCATATGAGCAAGAACCAATGGTATTGAAGGAAGAAGTCGAAGCTGCACTGAAGGAAGTGGCAAAAAATAAGGCTCCAGGAACTGATGGAATACCCACTGAGATGTTTCAATAAATGGATGCTGAGCTGGAGGCACTCACTCAGCTATGCCAAGAGATTTGAAAGATAGTTACCTGACCAACTGACTGGAAGAGATTCATATTTGTACCCATTCCAAAGAAAGGTGATCCCAGCATGTGGAAAGTATCAAACAATATCATTAATATCACATGCAAGTTAAATTTAACTGAAGATAATTCAAACATGGTTGCAGCTGTATATTGACAGAGAACTAGAAGTGCAAGCTGGATTCAGAAGAGGATGTGGAATGAGGTATATCATTGCTGGTGTCAGATGCATCTTGGCTGAAAGCAAGGAATACCAGAAAGATATTTTCTCAACTATACAAAAGCATTCAACTGTGTGGATCACAGCAAGTTATGGATAACCTTCAGAAGAGTGGGAATTCCAGAACACTTAATTGTACTCATGAGGATCCTGTACATAGACCAGGAAGCTTTCGTTCAAACAGAACAGGGGACACTGCATGGTTTAAAACCAAGAAGGGAGTGCATTAGGGTTGTATCTTTCACTATACTTATTCAATCTGTATGCTGAGCAAATAATCCAAGAAGCTGGACTATATGAAGAAGAACGCAGCATCAGGATTGGAGGAAGAATCATTAACAACCTGCGATACACTGCCAACACAACTTTGCTTGCTGAAAGTGGGGATGACTTGCACTTCCTGATGAAGATTGAAGACTACAGTCTGCAGTATGGATTACATCTCAATATAAAGAAAACAAAAGCCCCACAACTGGACCAATAAGCAGCATCACGATAAATGGAGAAAAGATTTGAGTTGTCAAAGACTTCATATTACTTGGTTCT
>NW_006921854.1:3633094-3635334 GCF_000298275.1 Orycteropus afer afer
ACCAGGCTCCAGGAATTGATGGAATACCCAATGAGATGTTTCAACAAATGGATGCTGTGCTGGAGGTACTTACTCATCTATGACAAGAAATTTGGAAGACAGCTACCTGGCCAACTGACTGGAAGAGATCCATTCCAAAGAAAGGTCATCCAACAGAATGTAGAAATTATTGAACAACATCTCTAATATAACATTCAAGTAAAATGTTGATGAAGATAATTCAAAAACGATTGGAGCAGTATATTGACAGGAAATTTTTAGAAATACAAGCTGGATTCAGAAGAGAGTGTGGCATGAGGAATATCATTGCTGCTGGCAGATGGATCTTAGCCAAAAGCAAAGAATACCAGAAAGATATTTTCTCGATTATACAAAAGCATTCAACTGTGGATCATAGCAAGTTATGTATAACATTCAGAAGAATGGGAATTCCAGAACACTTAATTGTACTCATGAGGAACCTGTTCATATACCAGGAGGCTGTGGTTTGAATAGAACAAGAGAATACTTCATGGTTCAGAATCAGGAAGAGAGTGGAGTGTGTCAGGGTTGTATCCTTTCACTGTACTTATTCAATCTGTATACTGGGCAAATAATCTGAGAAGCTGGACTATATGAAGAAAAATGCAGATCAGGATTGGAGGAAGACTCATTAACAACCTGTGATATGCAAATGACACAACCTTACTTGCTGAAAGTGAAGAGGAATTGAAGTATTACTGATGAAGATTGAAGACTACAGTCTGCAGAATGGATAACACCTTGACATAAAGAAAAGAAAAATCCTCACGATTGGACCAATAAGCAGCATCAAGATAAATGGAAAAAGGTTGAAATTATCAAAGATTTCATATTACTTGGTTCCACAATCAATACCAACGGGCGCAGCAGTCAAGAAGTCAGATGACGTATCGCACTGGGCAAATGTGCTGCAAAATACCTCTTTAAACTGCTGAGGAGCAAAGATGTCTCTTTGAAAATTAAGGTGCACTTAACCCAAACCATGGTATTTTCAATTGCCTCATATGCATGTGAAAGCTGGACAATGAATAAGAAAGACTGATTGAAAAAGAATTAATGCTTTTGAGTTGTGGTGTTGGCAAAGAATACTGAAAGTGCCATGGACTCCCAGAAGAACTAATAAATCTTTCCTGGAGGAAGTACAGCTAGAATGTTCCATGGAAACAAGAATGGCCAGACTTCATCTCACCTGCTTTGGTCATGTTGTCAGAAGGGACCATTCCCTGGAGAAGGATGTCATGCTTGGAAAAGTAGAGGGTCCATGAAAAAGGGAAAGCCTTCAATGAGTTAGATTGACACAGTGGCTGCGACGAGGGGCTCAAGGATAGCAAGGATTGTGAGGCTGGCACAGGACTGGGTAGTGTTTCGTTCTGTTGTCCATAGAGTCTCCATGAGTTGGAGCTGACTTGAGGGCACCTAATAACAGCCACAATAGACATGGGGTTGTTTTGAGTTGGAGTTGACCTGATACCACCTAACAATGACAACAACAATGTTGTTAATGGGTGTAAAATGGGACTAGAGGTAATATCAGCATCATTAGAACCTAACTTCAGGGAGATAACATACAGGATCAAGTTCAGCCCAAGGCTGATCCCTATGAGATGGAGATCAGACATACCTCCACTCTCCAGCCTTTTTTACCCATTCAGATACCAACCACCCCTCCCACAATATTCTCTACTTCTCTTCTGGGTTTGATAATCCATTGCAATGGCCTCACAGAGCACACAGACCATATTTACAATTAAGTGGTTTATTGAAGAACATGATACTTGGGATCTGGAGCAACAGGCTATGACTCAGGAATCAGTATCAGGAAATATGTAGGGAAAGGCTTCCTTCTTCACTGCAGAACAGCTCTCTCAGCTCCACTCAGCCACCTAAGGACAAGCTCCTCTTGGCCCCCTGAAGACAGAGCCTTTTGGGCCTCTCAGGACAGGGTCCTCTTGGCCCTGCTACCTGTCACCATCAGCTCTGTTGCCCCCGACTCTGCCTCTTTTGAGCCCCCTGCTGTATCCTGTGTCCCAGACGTTACCAGTTTTGTAGGAGGTTCCTTGACTCCCTTTTCATTGTCTTCTGCTGCTTCTGCTTTTTTCCTTCTCATGCTTCCTGCTGTTTCTCTTCTTGCTTCTTCCTGTCTGCTCAAACATTTGTGGGGCTGGCTGTATTCCTTGTCAATTTCAAGGCATGGCCTCTCCCAGTGTGTGTGTGGGGGG
>NW_006921854.1:3636259-3637936 GCF_000298275.1 Orycteropus afer afer
TGGCTATTCTGCAGTTGACAGAATTGTTTTTGGGACAGATGAAATAATGCATTCAATTAGCAACAGTCAGAGGTTGGACTTGAACCCAGGACTCCTCCCTATCAGTCACATTTTTTCTCATCACCCCCCCCCCCATTTTTCCATGAGCAGTTATGCCCAGCTAAAGGAAGACTTGGTTCAAAAGATCTGTGTGGGGTGTGAGCTGGAAACTCTGGGTTGCCTGGGAAAGAATCTTGGCTCCAATCCCAGAGTAAATCTTCCCTCAGGGGTTGGACCTTGAATGATACCATTGATTCCACCAGCATTTTTGAGTGCTTAATAGGTGCGTAAATGGAGATGAATTAGACATGGCCTTTGCCTTTAGGAAAGTCATTCTTGTGAGTATAAAAGAACGTGAACATGAAAAATTATATCATGACCTAAGGTAGTGTACGGAAAGTGCAGAAGTTGTGGTCCCTGTCTGTAGGCCACACACTAGGCATTCTCAGGTTCTCAGACAGAGAGACCAAAGAGCCAAGAAGATTAAGGAAGGCTCCATGGAGGAGGTGGAACCACTGGGCAAGAAAGCTGAGAGAGGGGATTCACAAATCAGCAGAAGCTGTGAGTAAAGATGCCAAGCTCTGTGTGCTCATGGTGTTTGGATTATGCCAGGACGTCTATGCTACCCAGATCATGGCAGGGAAGGGACAAGCGTGGACAATGTACCCAAGGCAGAAAGGCGAACCTCCAGTTCTCCTCAAATATGTTTGATTTTGAAGTCTTGTAAAAATGAACTGCCCTTCTGGGCCCTTTCATGCCTGCATAGCTAGGGGGTGAAGAACTAAGTGTGGAGAGGAATAAATTCAGATGTTTACAAAATCACCACAAAATGACCTCGATGGTCTTCTTAAGAAAAATAAAAAACAGTAGAAGAAGACATTTGGCGACTTTTATTTGGACTTTTATTTTGGTGGGCGGTGCCAGAAGGCCTCTCCTAGAAAAGTGGCAGACAAGTTGCCTTGTCATGGGAAGCTGTGATGTGGAGGCATCTGCGATTGGCCACCAGGATGGGTTTCATCATTTGTTCCCAATGTGTCACCAAGGCACTAAATTGAGCCCTGCACACAATGGAATGCATTGTTTTCTGGATTGGTGGTTCATTATGACTGAAAATCAGAGCAATTGGAATGAAACTCTATCAATCAAAGGCATTTCCTACAGAATAAAACAAGCCTTATATATCCAAAGGAACTCTGGTGGTGCAGTGGATAAGGTATTCAGCTGCTAACCAAAAGCTCAGTGGTTGAACCCGCCAGCCACTCCATGGAAGAAAGATGAAGCAGTCTGCTCCCATAAACATTTACAGCCTTTGAAACCCTATGGGGAAGTTCTATTCTGTCCTATAAGATCACTATGAGTCAGAATCAACTCGATGACACAAGTTGGTTTAGGTTTATACATCCAGAAAAACCCACCCACTGCCGTTGAGTCAGATCTGACTCATAGCAACCCCTCCTTGGGTTTCCGAGGTGGTATCACTACTGAAGTAAATTGCCCAACCTTCCTTCTGAGGAGTGGCTGGTGGGTTTGAACCTCCAGCCTTATCCATCCAGAGCCACAAGCTAATCAGTTTAGACTAAAACCAAAAACCAAACTCACTGCCATCAACTCAATCCCAACTCATAGAGACCGCTCCTC
>NW_006921854.1:3638096-3639869 GCF_000298275.1 Orycteropus afer afer
TGCTTGGTTTTTCATCTGTACAATGACCAGGCTGCACTTGGTGATCTCTCTTAACCTTAAAAAGTTCCTTTCAAGTTGGCTCCTTGGTGTCTTGAAAGAGCAGTGGTTCAAAAACAATACAATGATCAATTCTTAAAGAAAAAAACAAAATAAAACTTACTGCCATAGAGTCAATTCTGACTCATAGTGACCCCTGTTGGGTTTTTTAGTCTGTAAATCTTTACAGAAATAGATTGTCCCACCTTCCTTCTGTGGAGAAGCTGGTGGGTTTGAACCACTGACCTTCTGGTGAGCAGCCTTATCCACTATCCACCAGAGCTCCTTAATTCTTAAAGGTCTGTGATCAAATCTTAATGATTCTAAAGATCTTAAAATGAATTAAGAGGAGCAAAAATTCCTTCCTTACTCTTTAAAAAATAATTTTATTGTTTGCTTTTGTTATTAACGATACACACAGCAAAAGCACAATAACTCCAATGTGAGTTTCTCCATGTGCAATTCAGTGACATTGACAACATTCTCCCCTCCTGTTCTGAGATGTTCCTCCCCTTTTAACACACACTCACTGCCCTCTAAGGCTCCCATCTACTCTTTTTAGTTACTGTTGTCAATTTGACCCCATAAGATAGATCTTAAAAGAACGCAATACTCATGGCCGACTCTCTTTCCTAGCTAAGTTAAATTATTGCTTGGTTTTAAGATGACTTCAGGGGATATTTTTGGCTTAAGGTTTAAATATTTTCTTAGGGCAATAGTTTTGGGGTTCATTCAGCCTCCATGGCTCAAGAAAGTCTGGATTTTATGAGAATTTTAAATTTAGTTCTGCATTTCCCTCTTTCTTATCAGGATTCTTCCATAGAATTTTTTATCAAAGAGGGAGATGTTATTGCTTATGCAATACTGAGTTTTAGTCTATGGTAATGGAAGCATAGCAGTGATTAAAGGTAGGGTTGCACAGCCAAGTAGTGTAATTGCTCTCAATATGTTGTACACCTGTAAAACGTTGAATTGGCAAAAGTTGTGTGATAGATATATTCACAACAACAACAGCTGCTGAGGCTGCTTATGCACAACCAAACATGCCATGGGATTTAGTTCTTTGGTTTGGAAGTTTAGAGTCATGGTTTCATGGGACATCCCAGTTAGTTGGCCTAATGTGTTAAATGCTTCTGTTTACCTCCAAGTTCATCGCATAGTTCCTTGGGTCTTAAAAGCTTCCCACCAGCCACCCAGGGCACAAAAATTGGTCTCTTTTCACCTGAAGCAACAGAGAGGGGAGAGTCAGGAACTGGAAGCAGAAAAAGAACATGTAACTAATTGCTTCCATGACCAACTACCACCTCTGCCAGGAGACCTGAAGAGCTAGATGGTGCCTGGCTGCCATTACTGAACATTTTGATCAAAGATTCTACAGAAGAATCCTTTCTCATTTTCAATGTTACTTTCCAAAGAGCTTGAAGCAATACTTTCTAAGAAAGAAACCACCCACAATCTGGCTGTCTATAAGAAAACTTTGTGATTTTTTTGAATATATACAACATAAATATTATTTTATACAATTGCTTTTTAAATCAGTTAACAGAAGAAAGAAGAAAAATATGCATTCATACTATTTTTTTTGCATTAAGTCATTGAATTTTGCATTTAGCCATTTAGTCCCCATTGTTAAATGCATTTTTTTTTTTTTTTTTTTTTTGCATTGCTCCCTCCCCTCCTATCCCACCTCTGGCAACCAACAAAGATGGTTTCCCTCCATATATAAACCTTTCCTTG